>NC_138295.1:94197500-94225000 GCF_965601325.2 Salmo salar
TCCCTCCCTCCCTCCCTCCCTCCCTCCCTCCCTCCCTCCCTCCCTCCCTCCCTCCCTCCCTCCTGTCCCACCGGTCGTCTCCTCTCTCCCTCCCTCCCTCCCTCCTGTCCCACCGGTCGTCTCCTTTCTCCCTTCCCTCCCTCCCTCCCTCCTTCTCCCTCCTTTCTCCCTCCCTCCCTCCCTCCCTCCCTCCCTCCCTCCCTCCCTCCCTCCCTCCCTCCCTCCCTCCCTCCTGTCCCACCATCCGTCTCCTTCCTCCCTCACTCACACTTCTTCTCGCTCTCCCCCACTCCCCCTCGTTCTCATAATTTCCCTCTCCCTTCCTCTCACTCTCTCTCACTCTCTCGTCCCTCCTGCTCTTTCCTTCCTCCCTCAGGCTATTTTTACTGTCCCTGTTAGGAGGGTCCGGGGGCAGAGCTCTTCCTGCCAACTCTTCAGTCCTGCTAACACTCATCCTGTCCTGTAGAATACTCCAACCATCTAGCCAACACTCATCCTGTAGAATACTCCAACCATCTAGCCAACACTCATCCTGTAGAATACTCCAACCATCTAGATAACACTCATCCTGTAGAATACTCCAACCATCTAGATAACACTCATCCTGTAGAATACTCCAACCATCTAGCCAACACTCATCCTGTAGAATACTCCAACCATCTAGCCAACACTCATTCTGTAGAATACTCCAACCATCTAGCCAACACTCATCCTGTAGAATACTCCAACCATCTAGCCAACACTCATCCTGTAGAATACTCCAACCATCTAGCTAACACTCATCCTGTCCTGTAGAATACTCCAACCATCTAGCCAACACTCACCCTGTCCTGTAGAATACTCCAACCATCTAGCCAACACTCATCCTGTCCTGTAGAATACTCCAACCATCTAGCCAACACTCATCCTGTAGAATAATCCAACCATCTAGCTAACACTCATCCTGTAGAATACTCCAACCATCTAGCCAACACTCATCCTGTAGAATACTCCAACCATCTAGCCAACACTCATCCTGTAGAATACTCCAACCATCTAGCTAACAGTCATCCTGTAGAATACTCCAACCATCTAGGCAACACTCATCCTGTCCTGTAGAATACTCCAACCATCTAGCCAACACTCATCCTGTCCTGTAGAATACTCCAACCATCTAGCTAACACTCATCCTGTCCTGTAGAATACTCCAACCATCTAGCCAACACTCACCCTGTAGAATACTCCAACCATCTAGCCAACACTCATCCTGTAGAATACTCCAACCATCTAGCCAACACTCATCCTGTAGAATACTCCAACCATCTAGCCAACCCTATCCTGTCCTGTAGAATACTCCAACCATCTAGCCAACACTCATCCTGTCCTGTAGAATACTCCAACCATCTAGCTAACACTCATCCTGTCCTGTAGAATACTCCAACCATCTAGCCAACACTCATCCTGTAGAATACTCCAACCATCTAGCCAACACTCATTCTGTAGAATACTCCAACCATCTAGCCAACACTCATCCTGTAGAATACTCCAACCATCTAGCCAACACTCATCCTGTAGAATACTCCAACCATCTAGCCAACACTCATCCTGTCCTGTAGAATACTCCAACCATCTAGCCAACACTCATCCTGTAGAATACTCCAACCATCTAGCTAACACTCATCCTGTAGAATACTCCAACCATCTAGCCAACACTCATCCTGTCCTGTAGAATACTCCAACCATCTAGCCAACACTCATCCTGTCCTGTAGAATACTCCAACCATCTAGCCAACACTCATCCTGTAGAATACTCCAACCATCTAGCCAACACTCATCCCTTTGTAGAATACTCCAACCATCTAGCTAACACTCATCCTGTCCTGTAGAATACTCCAACCATCTAGCCAACACTCATCCTGTAGAATACTCCAACCATCTAGCCAACACTCATCCCTTTGTAGAATACTCCAACCATCTAGCTAACACTCATCCTGTCCTGTAGAATACTCCAACCATCTAGCCAACACTCATCCTGTAGAATACTCCAACCATCTAGCTAACACTCATCCTGTAGAATACTCCAACCATCTAGCCAACACTCATCCCTTTGTAGAGAGCACTACTGGAAACACTTATGCCGCCATAAGGAGAACACATCCATCACAGTATTATACTGCTAATGTAACACTGTAATGGCAGATCAGCCATCTGACTACGGTTTTTAAATCAAACTCTGGGCCAGGGGAGCCAGGGAGGGAGGGAGGGAGGGAGGGAGGGAGTATGGGAGGGAGGGAGGGAGGGAGGGCAGGAGTCAGGGAGGGAGGAAGGGAGGGAGGGCAGGAGTCTGGGAGGGAGGGAGGGAGGGAGGGAGGGAGGGAGGGAGGGAGGGAGGGAGGGAGGGAGGGAGGGAGGGAAGGCGGGAGGGAAGGCGGGAGGGAGGGAAGGCAGGAGGGAGGGAAGGCGGGAGTCATAGAGGGAGGGAGGGAGGGAGGGAGGGAGGGAGGGAGGGAGGGAGGGAGGGAGGGAGGGAGGGAGGGAGGGAGGGAGGGAGGGAGGGAGGGAGGGAGGGAGGGAAGGAGGGAGGGAAGGAAGGAAGGAGGGAAGGCGGGAGGGAGGGAGGGAAGGCGGGAGGGAGGGAGGGAAGGCGGGAGGGAGGGAGGGAGGGAGGGAGGGAGGGAGGGCGGGAGGGAGGGAGGGAGGGAGCAGGGAGGGAGGGAGGGAGGGAGGGAGGGAGGGAGGGAGGGAGGGAGGGAGGGAGGGAGGGAGGGAGGGAGGGAGGGAGGGAGGGAGGCTGGGAGGGAGGCTGGGAGGGAGGGAGGGAGGGAAGGTGGGAGGGAGGGAGGGAGGCTGGGAGGGAGGGAAGGTGGGAGTCATGGGAGGGAGGGAGGGAGGGAGGGAGGGAGGGAGGGAGGGAGGGAGGGAGGGAGGGACGTTAAAATTTGATTTGAAATGTTAGCATAGTAAGCAGAGAGATATTTCTTAAGATCAAGATCTGTGAATGTTTTCATGTTTTCTTTATTAAACAGACACAAAACATGACCCAGATTGTTCACCAGTTGTCTTAGGTTCAGAAATAAAAAACTAAAGCTGTTTTTTGTTGCTAAATATTTCACAACTGGCCCAAGAGAGCATTGTTTTATACATTTTCCAGCCTGACCTTCCAGTGCCAGGATGTGGGAGTTCCAAGCTGTAATGCTGCTGTTTGGTTCATTTCTCTACTGAATACTGCCTGGCTGTAAACAGAGAGTTGACCTCAAGGTATTTGCAAAACCAAATGGACTCATATTCAGATAATACAGCAGAAAATACACCAAAACATAACATCACACAACACAGTCATCTGTTAGTCTCTCAATCGTTCTGTTTATTACACTGTCTGTCTGTCTGTCTGTCTGTCTGTCTGTCTGTCTGTACATGGTCTGTCTGTCTGTCTGTCTGTCTGTCTGTCTGTCTGTCTGTCTGTCTGTCTGTCTGTCTGTCTCTCTGTCTCTCTGTCTCTCTGTCTGTCTCGTCTGTCTGTCCACCCTCTCTCTCTCTTACATGGTCTACCCATCTATCTGTCTCTCTGTCTCTCTCTCTCTCTCTCTCTCTCTCTATTACACGGTCTCTCTCTCTCTCTCTCTCTCTCTCTCTCTCTCTGTCTCTCTCTGTCTCTCTCTATCCACCCCTCTCTCTGTTTATTACACGGTCTACCCATCTATTCCTCTCTGTCTCTCTCTCTCTCTCTCTGTCTATCTATCTCGGTCTACTCATCTATCTCTCTCTGTCTCTCTCTCTCTCTCTCTGTCTCTCTCTGTCTCTCTCTATCCACCCCTCTCTCTGTTTATTACACGGTCTACCATCTATTCCTCTCTCTCTCTCTCTCTCTCTCTCTGTCTCCCTCTCTCTGTCTCTCTCTCTGTCTCTCTCTCTCTCTCTCTCTCTCTCTGTCTCTCTCTGTCTCTCTCTGTCTCTCTCTCTCTCTCTCTCTCTCTCTCTCTCTCTCTCTCTCTCTCTCTCTCTCTCTCTCTCTCTCTCTCTCTCTCTCTCTCTCTCTCTCTCTCTCTATCCACCCCTCTCTCTGTTTATTACATGGTCTACCCATCTCTCTCTCTCTCTCTCTATCTCTCCACCCCTCTCTCTGTTTGTGTTAGTCTCTCTCTATCTATCCACCCCTCTCTCTGTTTGTGTTAGTCTCTCTCTAGATATATATCTCTCCACCTCTCTCTTTCTATATAGGCACTTCAATCCAAACCTCATGGAAGCCTTCTGTCTTATTGGGCGCAGGACAGAGAGCTCCTGAGGCTGCATTCATTGTAGCTGGGGATTTTAACAAGGCTAATCTGAAAACAAGACTCCCTAAATTTTATTAGCATATCGAATGCGCTACCCGGGCGGAAAAAATCCTGGACCATTGTTACTCTAACTTCGAGACGCATACAAAGCCCTGTCCCGCCCTCCTTTTGGCAAATCTGACCACGGCTCCATTTTGTTGCACCCAGCCTATAGACAGAAAGTAAAACAGGAAACGCCTGCGCTCAGGTCTGTTCAGCGCTGGTCTGACCAATCTGATTCCACGCTTCAAGATTGCTTCGATCACATGGACTGGGATATGTTCCGCATAGCGTTGGACAATAACATTGATGAATACGCTGATTCGGTGAGCGAGTTTATTAGCAAGTGCATTGGTGAGGTTGTACCCACAGCAACTATTAAAACCTTCCCCAACCAGAAACTGTGGATTGATGGCAGCATTTGCGCAAAACTGAAAGCACGAACCACTGGTTTTAATCAGGGCAAGGCGACCAGAAACATGACCGAATACAAACAGTGTAGCTATTCCCTCCGCAAGGAAATCAAACAAGCTAAGCGTCAGTATAGAGGTCTGCACAACGCATCACCGGGGGCAAACTACCTGCCCTCCAGGACACCTACACCACCCGATGTCACAGGAAGGCCAAAAAGATCATCAAGGACAACAACCACCCGAGTCACTGCCTGTTCACACTGCTACCATCCAGAAGGCGAGGTCAGTACAGGTGCATCAAAGATGGGACCGAGAGACTGAAAAACAGCTTCTATCTCAAGGCCATCAGACTGTTAAACAGCCATCATTAACATTGAGTGGCTGCTGCCAACATACTGACTCAAATCTCTAGCCACTTTAATAATGGAAAAAAATTTATGTAATCAAATTATCACTAGCCACGTTAAACAATGCCACTTTATATAATGTTTACATACCCTACATTACTCATCTCATATGTATATACTGTACTCTATACCATCTACTGCATCTTGCCTATGCCGTTCGGCCATCACTCATTCATATATTTTTAGGGACATATTCTTATTCATTCCTTTACACTTGTGTGTATAAGGAAGTTGTGTGTCTGGGGGGGTTGTGTGTGTGTGTGTGAGAACTTTCCAACGGTCTTAGCCGCCCTAAAGATACACAAGGAGGAGGATGTCATTCATTCTGATAGGAGCCAGGAATAATACTGACAACATCCTCTCCTTCAAAGTGTGTGTGTGTGTGTGTGTGTGTGTGTGTGTGTGTGTGTGTGTGTGTGTGTGTGTGTGTGTGTGTGTGTGTGTGTGTGTGTGTGTGTGTGTGTGTGTGTGTGTGTGTGTGTGTGTGTGTGTTGGGCGATATGGCCTAAAAATCATACCTACATTTTTTTCAAACTTATGGGTGATTCATGATATACAGCATATCTACTTTTAAAAATAAAGGTCAAATACACAACATTTCAAACAGTCAGCAATAACGTAATGAATTCAGGGCCTGTGAAGTTATACCCAGGATAAATATAAGCCTTCCACAACCACAATGGCCACTAATAATAATACTCGTATCAAAATAGGTTAACCTGCTGTTCTGGTAATAATCACTGATCTGCCTTCAAGTCTTGTCTATGAAAATGTGCTTTTTGATACAAATTGAACCAGAACAATATATAATGTAAATGAACACCGGTCTCATTAACAATCTCTCAATGTGCTAGTTGAGTAGCCAGCTAATCTTCACAACAATCTCTCAACGTGCTAGTTGAGTAGCCAGCTAATCTTCACAACAATCTCTCAACATGCTAGTTGAGTAGCCAGCTAATCTTCACAACAATCTCTCAACGTGCTAGTTGAGTAGCCAGCTAATCTTCTTCACAACAATCTCTCAACATGCTAGTTGAGTAGCCAGCTAATCTTCACAACAATCTCTCAACGTGCTAGTTGAGTAGCCAGCTAATCTTTACAACAATCTCTCAACGTGCTAGTTGAGTAGCCAGCTAATCTTTACAACAATCTCTCAACGTGCTAGTTGAGTAGCCAGCTAATCTTCACAACAATCTCTCAACATGCTAGTTGAGTAGGCAGGTAATCTTTATATTTCATCTTTAGCCAACGTGGATCTATCTGCTAGTTAACAAGGCAGAACAGTGTAATTGTTGTGAACACACACCCTTCTGTCCGTCTCTAATTGTTTGAACAGCACGCTAGTCTGACCCTGTCCCCTTTGTGGAGATGTTGAAATCAAATAACCTACTTTATTTCTCAGAATGAGAACCAGTTGCCAACAAGAACCAGTTGCCTTAAAATAATTGTGTTTTATGCTTATTGCACATTTATAAAACACAGACTAGACAGCTAGTATAACAGTATTTGGCTAAAATGTTACTAACAGTACACGGCCCAGCCCTAGGGTGTGGTTGGCACAAAGGAGAGAACCATGCAGAGACAGAGAGAGAGAGATGGGGAGAGAGAGAGAGATAGAGAGAGAGAGAGAGAGAGAGAGGGGGGGGAGAGTGAGAGAGAGAGAGAGATGGAGAGAGAGAGAGAGAGAGAGAGAGAGAGATGGAGAGAGAGAGAGAGAGAGAGAGAGGGAGGGAGAGAGAGAGAAACAGAGGGAGTTGGAGAGAGAGAGAGAGAGAGCGGGAGAGAGAGTGAGAGAGAGAGAGAGAGAGAGAGAGAAACAGAGGGAGTTGGAGAGAGAAAGAGAGAGAGCGGGAGAGAGAGTGAGAGATGGAGCGAGAGAGAGAGAGAGAGAGAGAGAGAGAAACAGAGGGAGTTGGAGAGAGAGAGAGAGAGAGCGGGAGAAAGGGAGTGAAACAGAGGGAGGATAAAGCGCCTGTGGCAAAGTCCCTCCAGCCCCTCACCACCACACATACCCCAACCTGACCTTTCTCCAAATTTGACTGTCCGTTTGGCAGTGTCCAGGTTTAATGAAACATCTTTCACAGTGAGGCCTGAGAGGGCCAGCAGGGAGGGGAGTGGGGGGGGGGGGGGCTGGTCCCTTCTATGAGGGCCAGCAGGGAGGGGGGGGGGGGGAGGGGGCTGGTCCCTTCTATGAGGGCCAGCAGGGAGGGGAGGGGGGGGGGGGGGGCTGGTCCCTTCTATGAGGGCCAGCAGGGAGGGGAGGGGGGGGGGGGGGGGGGGGGCTGGTCCCTTCTATGAGGGCCAGCATGGAGGGAGGGGGGGGGGGCTGGTCCCTTCTATGAGGGCCAGCAGGGAGGGGAGGGGGGGGGGGGGCTGGTCCCTTCTATGAGGGCCAGCAGGGAGGGGAGGGGGGGGGGGGGCTGGTCCCTTCTATGAGGGCCAGCAGGGAGGGGGGGGGGGGGGAGGCTGGTCCCTTCTATGTGCATCAGACAACTGGTAGCTGGGAGTTGGTTAAAGTACACATAGATCTGGGACCAGCCAGGGATAGGAGGGACTAAGGGACTAGAAAGGGACTGGGACCAGCCAGGGATAGGAGGGACTAAGGGACTAGAATGGAACTAGGACCAGACAGGGATAGGAGGGACTAAGGGACTAGAAAGGGACTGGGACCAGCCAGGGATAGGAGGGACTAAGGTACTAGAAAGGAACTAGGACCAGCCAGGGATAGGAGGTACTAAGGGACTAGAAAGGAACTAGGACCAGCCAGGGATAGGAGGTACTAAGGGACTAGAAAGGGACTGGGACCAGCCAGGGATAGGAGGGACTAAGGTACTAGAAAGGAACTAGGACCAGCCAGGGATAGGAGGGACTAAGGGACTAGAATGGAACTAGGACCAGACAGGGATAGGAGGGACTAAGGGACTAGAAAGGGACTGGGACCAGCCAGGGATAGGAGGGACTAAGGTACTAGAAAGGAACTAGGACCAGCCAGGGATAGGAGGTACTAAGGGACTAGAAAGGAACTAGGACCAGCCAGGGATAGGAGGTACTAAGGGACTAGAAAGGGACTGGGACCAGCCAGGGATAGGAGGGACTAAGGGACTAGAAAGGGACTGGGACCAGCCAGGGATAGGAGTGACTAAGAGACTAGAAAGGGACTGGGACCAGCCAGGGATAGGAGGGACTAAGGGACTAGAACGGAACTGGGACCAGCCAGGGATAGGAGGGACTAAGAGACTAGAATGGAACTAGGACCAGCCAGGGATAGGAGGGACTAAGGCCACTGGCGTAATGCATTTTCTCAGGAACCCCGCGAGGTCGGAGTTTGATATAGACTACCGATCGCTGTCCATGGTGCTGAAATGACGACACGTCTGTGCGGCTGTACGCCTATCGATTCGATGATAGGCTATCTGTGGTGCCGAGGCGTATTATTGATTAAGCTAATGGATACATGTTTATTGACAGGCCTATTAGGTCATCACTTGCTCATGTTAAGCCTAACATTTCGCGAAGCTGCACACGGTGTTGCAGTGCTGCCATTTAGACTGCTGGCTGGAGGCTATAACGTATTACTTTGTTCAATAATTAAAGTTGGACATTCAAACCGATTGTAAAATAAACGCAACAGCATGCTAATCAGCTATCAGCTATATCACTAGTGATCACTGCACCTGTACATAGCCCATCTGTAAACAGCCCATCGATCTACCTCATCCCCATACTGTATTTATTTATTTATCTTGCTGCTTTGCACCCCAGTATCTCTACTTTGCACATTCATCTTCTGCACATCTACCATTCCAGTGTTTAATTGCTATATTGTAATTACTTCGCCACCACGGCCTATTTATTGCCTTAACTCCCTTTGTCACGTCCTGACATGTAAAGGGGTTATTTGTAATTAGCGTTTGGTCAGGACGTGGCAGGGGGCATTTCTTTTATATGGTTTTGAGTGTGTGTTTAGGTAGAGGGGCGTTTGATTTATGTTTCCGGGGTTGTTGGTTTAGTTCTATGTTGTATAGTTCTATGTCTGTTTCTAGGGTGTGTATTTCTATGTTTAGTAATTGGGATTGGGGCCTTCAATTGGAGGCAGCTGGTTATCGTTGCCTCTGATTGAAGGTCCTATAATTAGGAGTATGTTTGTTTTGGGAATTGTGGGAGGTTGTTTTGCACTGCTAGGGTTAGCCTGCAAACTGTTATGTTGTCGTCCGGTTTCTTGTTTTTTGTGAAGTGTTCGTGGTTATTTAAAAATAAACGTCAAAATGAGCACTCAACCCGCTGCGCCTTGGTCCAATTCATACGACGGCCGTTACACCCTCATCTCACCTCATTTGCACTCACTGTATATAGACCTTTTGTTCTACTGTATTATTGACTGTATGTTTGTTTTACTCCATGTGTAACTCTGTGTATGTGTCGAATTGCTTTGCTTTATCTTGGCCAGGTCGCAATTGTAAATGAGAACTTGTTCTCAACTTGCCTACCTGGTTAAATAAAGGACTTGTTCTCAACTAGTCTACCTGGTTAAATAAAGGACTTGTTCTCAACTAGTCTACCTGGTTAAATAAAGGACTTGTTCTCAACTAGTCTACCTGGTTAAATAAAGGTGAAATAAAAATATATATATATGAATATACAGCTACCTGAACCTGCATGACATGAGCCATCCTCACCCTCTCTCCCAGCTCAGATAGAATGGTGTTGTGTAAAACCAGTCTATTAATGCTAAATAATACAGTCAGTCCACCTTCAAAACACCAGCTTAGTAGGGATTGTTTCATTATGCAGTGTACTATCTATAGCTATATATCCTTTTTAAAAACATAAATCAAATAGCCTAACAATGAAGAAGCAAGTAGTCAGCATGAAGATAAATCCAGCCACTATTTATTGTTGAACTCAGCAGGGTTTTGTCTGGCTAATAGCCTAAACAATGAGCTGCAGTTTTCAAGGTGAATTCAATTAAATCAAATTAAATCCAACTTGAGAGACTCCCCTGCTGTCCTGAAGTCCATTTTTGTTTGCAAATATTTTCACCAAGGCGTTGAGGTCCAGGTTGTGGGCTTAACTGTTTCCACCAAGGCCTGGAGGTCCAGGATGTGGGCCTGACTGTTTCCACCAAGGCCTGGAGGTCCAGGTTGTGGGCCTGACTGTTTCCACCAAGGCCTGGAGGTCCAGGTTATGGGCCTGACTGTTTCCACCAAGGCCTGGAGGTCCAGGTTGTGGGCCTGACTGTTTTCACCAAGGCCTGGAGGTCCAGGTTGTGGGCTTAACTGTTTTCACCAAGGCCTGGAGGTTTTCTATACTGACTATTGCCAACCCAGACAGTCTTTCCAGACATTATGCATTATAGGTCCATTGCGCTGCACAGGATATAAACGTAGTCTTGAATGATGCATACCAACGTATACCAGAGAGATAAGGGACTGTTGATATTGTAACCACATAACTCATACGCTGGTTCACCACTATCAACAAAATCACAAAACAACTTTTTGTTCAAGCCCTCAACAAAATGTTGTCTGTTAAAGATGATCATTTGTTTGCATCTGGTAATGTATTGTCTGTCCAGTATCCAGACGACCTGTTCCCAGATCATCCTACACGGTTCATCTCTTCCTGGAACGTGTTGAGGACAGTATCCAGACGACCTGTTCCCAGATCATCCTATACGGTTCATCTCTTCCTGGAACGTGTTGAGGACAGTATCCAGACGACCTGTTCCCAGATCATCCTATACGGTTCATCTCTTCCTGGAACGTGCTGAGGACAGTATCCAGACGACCTGTTCCCAGAACTTCCTATACGGTTCATCTCTTCCTGGAACGTGTTGAGGCCAACAGTTAAGGAGAACGAGAGGCTCAATTAAAGAAATTAAAGAACTGTCACGACGGTTGAAAGGAGAGGACCAAGGTGCAGCGTGGTGAGCATACATATTATTTTCATTAGAAAAGACGCGGGAACAAAACAATAAACACTACCCAACAAACCGTGAAGCTAAAGGCTACGTGCCCTAAACAAAGTCAACTTCCCACAACACAAGGAGGGAAAAAGGGCTACCTAAGTATGGTTCCCAATCAGAGACAGCGATAGACAGCTGTCCCTGATTGAGAACCATACCTGGCCAAAACATAGAAAATAAAGAACATAGAAAAAGGAACATAGAATGCCCACCTTAGTCACACCCTGGCCTACCCAAAATAGAGAATAAAAAAACTCTATGGCCAGGGCGTGACAAGAACTGCTGTATTTGAAGCACTTCTCCCTTCTGCCCAGTTTCCCTGATGTTGCTATGGTAATCAAGCTGTTTTTACCATCCTGTAGCTGTTGCTTCTGCTGAGAGAGGTTTTTTAACTGAAATTCATGAAGAACTACCTGAGAAGCATTAGGTTCTCGGTCTGATATGTTGTTTTGAACAGTCAGCTCAGGTCCTTTTGTTGTAACCTCGACCCCATTTCCTCTTATACTTTCAAATCACTATATTTTTGTCTTGTTCATTTTTTTTTTCAATCCTGAAGCCAAACCCTTAGCTTCCTAGTACATGTGGAAATGAAACATGTTTAGGAATGACTTTTTGGAGGGTTACTGTCAAAAGGATTTATTACATTTAAAAACAAATTGACATTGATGACAGGCGCATGGGCCCCCAAAGCTTGCGGCTCGCCCGCCTTGTGTTACGTCAGTGAGTAAGGGTCTGGAAAGGAACTGGTGGAGAGACAAGCGGATGGGATAGGGGTGGCTGGCTGACTGGGAGGAGTGTCTACTCTCTTCTCCTCTACACAGGAAAAGGAGGGGTGTCAGAGAGAGGTCACCAACACAGCTATGATACTACAGTACGCAGCACGAACCATTACACACAGCCTACTACCCACTCAGTATAAACCATAACATGGCTTCACAGATCCTACTACCCACTCAGTATAAACCATAACATGGCTTCACAGATCCTACTACCTACTCAGTATAAACCATAACATGGCTTCACAGATCCTACTACCTACTCAGTATAAACCATAACATGGCTTCACAGAGCCTACTACCTACTCAGTATAAACCATAACATGGCTTCACAGATCCTACTACCCACTCAGTATAAACCATAACATGGCTTCACAGATCCTACTACCCACTCAGTATAAACCATAACATGGCTTCACAGAGCCTACTACCTACTCAGTATAAACCATAACATGGCTTCACAGATCCTACTACCTACTCAGTATAAACCATAACATGGCTTCACAGATCCTACTACCTACTCAGTATAAACCATAACATGGCTTCACAGATCCTACTACCTACTCAGTATAAACCATAACATGGCTTCACAGAGCCTACTACCTACTCAGTATAAACCATAACATGGCTTCACAGATCCTACTACCTACTCATAATAAACCGTAACATGGCTTCACAGATCCTACTACCTACTCAGTATAAACCGTAACATGGCTTCACATAGCCTACTACCTACTCAGTATAAACCATAACATGGCTTCACAGAGTCTACTACCTACTCAGTATAAACCATAACATGGCTTCACAGATCCTACTACCTACTCAGTATAAACCATAACATGGCTTCACAGATCCTACTACCTACTCAGTATAAACCATAACATGGCTTCACAGATCCTACTACCTACTCATAATAAACCGTAACATGGCTTCACATAGCCTACTACCTACTCAGTATAAACCATAACATGGCTTCACAGAGTCTACTACCTACTCAGTATAAACCATAACATGGCTTCACAGAGTCTACTACCCACTCACTACTATACAGAAGGCTTTCTTCACAGAACCAGCCAGCCAACCAGTCTCTTATAAGAACCAGCCAGCCAGTCTCTTATAATAACCTGCCAGCCAGCCAGTCTCTTATAATAACCAGCCAGCCAGTCTCTTATAATAACCAGCCAGCCAGCCTCTTATAATAACCAGCCAGCCAGAGAGCCAGTCTCATAAAATAACCAGCCAGCCAGTCTCTTATAATAACCAGCCAGCCAGCCAGTCTCTTATAATAACCAGCCAGCCAGCTAGTCTCTTATAATAACCAGCCAGCCAGTCTCATATAATAACCAGCCAGCCAGTCTCTTATAATAACCAGTCAGCCAGACTCTTATTATAACCAGCCAGCCAGAGAGCCAGTCTCATAAAATAACCACCCAGCCAGTCTATTATAATAACCAGCTAGCTAGTCTCATAATAACCAGCCAGCCAGTCTCTTATAATAGCCAGCCAGCTTGTCTCTTATAATAAAAAGCCAGACAGCCAGTCTATTATAATAACCAGCCAGCCAGTCTCTTATAATAACCAGCCAGCCAGTCTCTTATAATAACCAGCCAGCCAGTCTCTTATAATAACCAGCCAGCCAGTCTCTTATAATAACCAGCCAGCCTGCCAGTCTCTTATAATAACCAGCCAGCCTGCAAGTCTCGTATAATATCCAGCCAGCCTACCAATCTCTTATAAGAACCAGCCAGCCAGTCTCTTATAATAACCAGCCAGCCAGCCAATCACGTATAATAACCAGCCAGCCAGCCAAACCTCGTATAATAACCAGCCAGCCAGCCAGTCTTATAATAACCAGCCATCCAGTCTCTTATAATAACCAGCCAGCCAGTCTCTTATTATAACCAGCCAGCAAGCCAGACTTAAATAACCAGCAAGCCAGTCTCATAATAACCAGCCAGCCAGCCAGTCTCTTATAATAACCAGCCAGCCAGTCTTATAATAATCAGCCAGCCAGTCTTATAATAACCAGCCATATAACACCTTTTCTAGATTTCACTCCTCCAGCAAGTCCAACTACAATGTAGAATAAAGTAGCCATATCATCTGTGAATTAGAATAGTAGTCATGTAGCTGGATTTCTATGGAGTCAGCAGTTCACACAAACAGACACTAAACTAGCTGCTAGTTCACAGGGAGATGGAGGAGAAAACACCAACACACGGGGTCATGCTACGTAGTATCATAGCTGCTAGTTCACAGAGAGATGGAGGAGAAAACACCAACACACTGGGTCAGGCTACGTAGTATCATAGCTGCTAGTTCACAGAGAGATGGAGGAGAAAACACCAACACACTGGGTCAGGCTACGTAGTATCATAGCTGCTAGTTCACAGAGAGATGGAGGAGAAAACACCAACACACTGGGTCATGCTACGTAGTATCATAGCTGTGTAGTTACAGTTTGAGATGGAGGAGCAGTGATATGGAGAACATTTCAGACAGGGTTCAAAAGAACCAGAGTTTTGCCATCATTAGTTTTTTGCCATCACTGATAGCCTGCCACACTATACAACACATTTATTAAACATAAAAATGAGTCAGGGGTGGAAATCCCGGGGGGGACGGGGGGACACGACCCCCCCCCCCCCCCCCATCCTGGGAAAAATATGATTTGTCCACCCCAATATATCACTGTAAACATAAATGTGATTTAAATAATATAAAAAATACGCAATGAAAGCAATTCTGCTGATCATAGACACTTAATAGCTCGTTTTTAAGTTTCAAAAGATTGCAACCCCCCCACCCTTTGCCTCACAATGGTTTGATCCACTGCCAGTTCCTTAGTTGGCAAGGTAACAGAGGGGTCGTATCTACTGTCTGAAAGGCACTCAATGCACGTGACTGACATGAGGTTAATCCAGTCAATCGCGCCATAGCAATGTTTTGTTTTATGTTGGCAGGGTTCACACACACACTAGCTGAATATGCAGAGCTAGCGCACAAATATGAACTATTAAGCTAGCTAGTACCTATTCCATTTATGTGGCGTCGTCAAAGATGGAATCTTTGCTATCGTCAATTTATTCCAAGATCAGCATGCAGATGATGTAAGTTAGTGCTTCAAAGTCCCTGTGATAAGGTTAGCGATAAACTGAAGTCCAAACTGAACAGAACTACACTCTCTTCTACCATTGTCTTAAATATATTTAATGGTCTCGTTGCAAAAGCTAAATTGTCGCAAGGGAACTTTTATTTCTTTATTTTATTTCACCTTTACTTAACCCGGGTAGCAAAGATTATAGCAAACACCACTGAAACGGAATTGGTGCTCGCTAGCTTTGCAAATTCAGCTATTGTTGGAAGCCAGCCAATATGAAACAAACTATTAAAATTACAAAAGGTTGCAGCATATGTTGTGTAAATGGTGAACTCATACAGCTGTCAACTCTTGTCACTGCAATCCGTTTCACATTTGCTAGCTACCTTTTAGATCGAAGCCCAAATAGAATGATAGAAGATAAGATGAAAGAAGCCCATCTCCTACTGTAAATAACCTACACACTATGTGTGTGTGTAGCCAGCCAGCCAGCCAGCCAGGTAGAAAAATGGCAGAAAAATAAAAAAGACGGACATCAGAGTATTATTCAGTACACCAAAACGTAAAGTAAGAACCCTAGTAGCCTAATATCTCAAAGACTAGTTGATAAAATGTTCATAAGAAAGAAATGAAATTCTAAATGGAAATGTTTCACAATGATGTCATTAGGCAGAGCAGGCAACAGATGTCTGTGACAGCAGAGTTGGGGACAGATATGCAGGGACAGACTGGCAGAGACAGGGAGTCTCAGGTAAGTTTGTTGAGTCTTTGTTTGGCAACATTATGAAAGGTTCTCAATTTTTTTGACTTGTAAAATAGGAACATAATTGGAAAATGCCATGGATACCCCCACTCTCAACTTAAACTGGTGACTGAACTAAGATTTGTTAAAGGCAATGGTATTGCTGTTGTGATTAGTTGTGTAGTTTTGGGTACCGGTAGTTAGGAGTACGGCAAACACCTTATTTCTTTGGTTCCTCAATATACATTTACCATATTACAATGTAGGCTAAGTGTTACAGCACTACTTTTGGTGTCCCCCTCAGGAATTGCTCTTGAGAAAATGTCATGTAATTGTCCCCTCCAAAGTTGATATCAGATTTTCGCCCCTGGAATGAGTGTGAGTTTTTGTCACAACCCGGCTTGTGGGAAGTGACAAAGAGCTCTTATAGGACCAGGGCACAAATAATAATATAATAATAAATAATTTTGCTCTTTATTTAACCATCTTACATATAAAACCGAATGTGTTCATCGAAAATTGTGAGTAACTCACCACAGGTTAATGAGAAAGGTGTGCTTGAAAGGATGCACATAACTCTGCAATGTTGGGTTGTATTGGAGAGAGTCTCAGTCTTAAATTATTTTCCACACACAGTCTGTGCCTGTATTTAGTTTTCATGCTAGTGAGGGCTAAGAATCTACTCTCACTTAGGTACATGGTTGCAAAGGGCATCAGTGTCTTAACAGCATGATTTGCCAAGGCAGGATACTCTGAGCGCAGCCCAATCCAGAAATATGGCAGTGGCTTCTGATTAAATGCAATTTTCATAGAACCGCTTGTTGCAATTTCGATGAGGCTCTCTTGTTCAGATATCGGTAAGTGGACTGGAGGCAGGGCATGAAAGGGACAACGAATCCAGTTGTTTGTGTCATCCGTTTCGGGAAAGTACCTGCATAATTGCGCACCCAACTCACTCAGGTGCTTCACTATATCACATTGGACATTGTCTGTAAGCTCGAGTTCATTTGCACAAAACAAAAATCAAACAATGATGGAAAGACCTGTGTGTTGTCCTTGTTAATGCAGACAGAGAAGAGTTACATCTTCTTAATCATAGCCTCAGTTTTGTCCCGCACATTGAATATAGTTGCAGAGAGTCCCTGTAATCCTAGATTCAGATCATTCAGGCCAGAAAAAACATCACCCAGATTGGCCAGTCGTGTCCAGAAACTCGTCATCATGCAAGCGGTCAGACAAGTGAAAATTATGGTCAGTAAAGAAAACTTTAAGCTAGTCTCTCAATTCAAAAAAACGTGTCAATACTTTGCCTCTTGATAACCAGCGCACTTCTGTACGCTGTAAAATAGTTACATGGTCGCTGCCCATATCATTGCATAGTGCAGTAAATACACAAGAGTTCAGGGGCCTTGCTTTAACAAAGTTAACCAATGTCTTTCAAGCCGTCAGGCATTCCCTTAGCAGCAAGAGCCTCTCGGTGGATGCTGCAGTGGACCCAAGAGGTGTCGGGAGCAACTGCTTGAACGCGCGTTACCACTCCACTATGTCTCCCTGTCATGGCTTTTACACCATCAGTACAGACACCAACACATCTTGACCACCAAAGTCCAATTGACGTCACAAAGCTGTCCACTACCTTAAAAATATTCTCTCCTTTTGTCCTGGTTTCCAGTGGTTTGCAGAAGAGGATGTCTTCCATATTTGACCCCCCATAAACGTAACGGACATATACCAGGAGCTGTGCCAGGCCGGCCACGCCTGTTAACTCATCCAGCTGTAACGCATATAATTCACTGGCTTGTATGTGAAGCGGTAATTGTTTCAAAACATCTCCTGCCATGTCATAGATGCGTCGTGAAACAGTGTTGTTTGATGAAGTCATTGTCTGTATAGTTTTTTTGGCTTTTTCCCCGAGCAGCCATATCCGCAGCAGCACGAAGAATTAAGTCCTCCACAATACTATGGGGCTTGCCTGTCCTAGCCACTCGGTAGCTCACCATATAAGATGCTTCTAGCTCCTTCTTATTAATGGTATCTGTTGCTTTTATACATGTCTTACTACTCGAAAGTCGTCTTAATTCTCGCTCCAAAAACTCCCGTGGTTTATTTTTTAAATTGGCATGTTTTGTTTCTTAATATCTGTGCAAGAGTGAAGGTTTCATCGAGTTGTGACATAGTACTTTTGCACATATAACACACTGTGGCTGAGGAAAGGCACTACTCCCAATATAAGTGAACCCCAAATCAATGTAGTTCTCATCATATTTGCGCCTCTTCGATGGTCCACCGTCCCTGTCTGTTGTTCATTGCTTTCCCGGTTAAGAAGTAGCTCTTCGGCTGCATCAGATTCACAATTGTCAACAACAAACGTAGAATTATTGATGCTAGCATTGGATGTGCTCCTGGAAGCAGAACAACTTGTGTCGCTGACAGGTGCAGGTGTAGTACTGCTGGTAGTAGCAGGTGTAGTACTGATGGTAGTAGCAGGTGTAGTACTGATGGTAGTAGCAGGTGTAGTACTGCTGGTAGTAGCAGTTGTAGTACTGCTGGTAGTAGCAGGTGTAGTACTGATGGTAGTAGCAGGTGTAGTACTGATGGTAGTAGCAGGTGTAGTACTGCTGGTAGTAGCAGTTGTAGTACTGCTGGTAGTAGCAGGTGTAGTACTGCTGGTAGTAGCAGGTGTAGTACTGCTGGTAGTAGCAGGTGTAGTACTGCTGGTAGTAGCAGGTGTAGTACTGATGGTAGTAGCAGGTGTAGTACTGCTGGTAGTAGCATGTGTAGTACTGCTGGTAGTAGCAGGTGTAGTACTGCTGGTAGTAGCAGGTGTAGTACTGCTGGTAGTAGCAGGTGTAGTACTGCTGGTAGTAGCAGGTGTAGTACTGCTGGTAGTAGCAGGTGTAGTACTGCTGGTAGTAGCAGGTGTAGTACTGCTGGTAGTAGCAGGTGTAGTACTGATGGTAGTAGCAGGTGTAGTACTGCTGGTAGTAGCAGGTGTAGTACTGATGGTAGTAGCAGCACTAGCAGTAGAGCTGGTATGTGTCTCTATGCACCCGGGCCTTACTTTTTTGAACCATTTATCCATTTTCGCGCAAACAGACTGAGCAGCAGCTACATACGGACCGTTAGTGGAATTCCCGCGAGAGAGTAACGGTTGATGTGATTGGATGTTCATTATTTGACTAGGCTACCTGTATTTCACATTGTGTTGTTATTTCTCTGAACACCAGATGGTTGAATTTTGTTTTTGCCAGTGAAACCAGGCTACTCAGGCGAGAAGAAAACTTCACCCAAATGTACAGCCCCGTTGGAAAATATAAAAGGACTGTTTTTTTATAACTTAAAAAAAGATATACATTTTTATTTGGCATACCGCCGACTGCATTGCACGTACCCCTGCCTACCCCAGTTTGGGAATACCTGATCTACACTGATTGACGTGGAATTAACAAGTGACATCAATAAGCGATCATAGCTTTCACCTGGATTCACCTGGATTCACCTGGTCAGTCCAGTCAGTGTAGGTAGTACATAAAGTAATGACCTGTTATATCCAGATCATAGCTTTCACCTGGATTCACCTGGTCAGTCCAGTCAGTGTAGGTAGTACATAAAGTAATGACCTGTTATATCCAGATCATAGCTTTCACCTGGATTCACCTGGTCAGTCCAGTCAGTGTAGGTAGTACATAAAGTAATGACCTGTTATATCCAGATCATAGCTTTCACCTGGATTCACCTGGTCAGTCCAGTCAGTGTAGGTAGTACATAAAGTAATGACCTGTTATATCCAGATCATAGCTTTCACCTGGATTCACCTGGTCAGTCCAGTCAGTGTAGGTAGTACATAAAGTAATGACCTGTTATATCCAGATCATAGCTTTCACCTGGATTCACCTGGTCAGTCCAGTCAGTGTAGGTAGTACATAAAGTAATGACCTGTTATATCCAGATCATAGCTTTCACCTGGATTCACCTGGTCAGTCCAGTCAGTGTAGGTAGTACATAAAGTAATGACCTGTTATATCCAGATCATAGCTTTCACCTGGATTCACCTGGTCAGTCCAGTCAGTGTAGGTAGTACATAAAGTAATGACCTGTTATATCCAGATCATAGCTTTCACCTGGATTCACCTGGTCAGTCCAGTCAGTGTAGGTAGTACATAAAGTAATGACCTGTTATATCCAGATCATAGCTTTCACCTGGATTCACCTGGTCAGTCCAGTCAGTTTAGGTAGTACATAAAGTAATGACCTGTTATATCCAGATCATAGCTTTCACCTGGATTCACCTGGTCAGTCCAGTCAGTGTAGGTAGTACATAAAGTAATGACCTGTTATATCCAGATCATAGCTTTCACCTGGATTCACCTGGTCAGTCCAGTCAGTGTAGGTAGTACATAAAGTAATGACCTGTTATATCCAGATCACTAATAGAGAGATGTCTCCACTCACGGTTGACATAGTTTGATGAGGTCCTGGTCACTGGTCCCAGGGGGTAGTCCTCTGATGTACAGGTTAGTGTGACTGAGCTGCTCCATACTACAGCCTCCACCTCCTCCTCCTCCTCCTCCTCGGTGACCGTTGTTAGGGCTGGGACTGGGAGGGACCATGGTGGAAGGGGGAGGGGCATAGGACTGCTGAGAGAGAGATAGAGACAGAGGCAGAGAGGGAGAGAGAGAGAGAGAGAGAGAGAGAGAGAGAGAGAGAGAGAGAGAGAGAGAGAGATTACAACTACAGATCGAATCTGAATATTTAAACAATGTTGCAAATGTCGGAGAGGCAGACAGCAAGGTTTACACAAATCTCCGCTGTTGAAAACTAAATGTTAGTCTTAAAGAAATGTGAGTTAATGTCTAGATGCTTTTTATAGTGGAGATCAAGTTTATAAATTGCCTGGCTGGGCTGATGAGACAGTGGATTGCAGCAGTCCAATGGAACAGAGTAAATAGGCATTTTAACGTCATAGATTTAGCCAGTGGTAACTTGTGGAATAGACACCATCTGGAATGCGCTTTTAACCAATCCGCATTCAGGATTAGACGCATCCGTTGTATAAATAAGGGGAATACAATTAAGATATTATGATATGCTATTGTTAGAACGCACTGTCTATCATTCATACACTGACTCCCTCTCAGAGACAGAGTGGATATACAGGGGGACCACTACACTGACTCCCTCTCAGAGACAGAGTGGATATACAGGAACATCTAATCAAAGGGCTACCCAGATTCCTCTTTTACACTGCTGCTACTCTCTGTTTATTATCTATGCTTAGTCACTTTAACTCTGCCTACATGTATATATTACCTCAATTACCTCGACTAACCGGTGCCCCCGCACATTGACTCTGTACCTACACCCCCTGTATATAGCTTCACTATTGTTATTTTACTGCTGCTGTTGAATTATTTGTTACTTTTATTTTCTATTTCACACTTTTTTACTAAAAACTTCTTAAAGCATTGTTGGTTAGGGGCTTGTAAGTAAGTATTTCACTGTAAGGTCTACACCTGTTGTATTCGGCGCATGTGTCACGACCGTCAGATGAAGTAGACCAAGGTGCAGCGTGGTGAGCGTACATTTTCCATTTTATTGAATGTCGCCAGCAAAACCAATAAACAATACAAAACGACCGTGAAGCTTACAGGGCAAAATGCCACAAACAAAGTTAACTACCCACAAGGACAGGTGGGGAAAAGGGCTACCTAAGTATGGCTCCCAATCAGCAACAACGAAGTACAGCTGTCCCTGATTGAGAGCCACACCAGGCCAAAACAAAGAAATACAAAACATAGAAAATAGAACATAGAATGCCCAAAACCCCAAAACACACATAAAAACACATCCTGCCACGCCCTGACCAAACTACAATAACATATAACCCCTTTTACTGGTCAGGACGTGACAGCATGTGACAAATAAGCAGATACATGATGTTGTGTTATCTCTGCTGGAGTGACCATTAATGCATTTAGATACATGATGTTGTGTTATCTCTGCTGGAGTGACCATTAAGGTATTTAGATACATGATGTTGTGTTATCTCTGCTGGAGTGACCATTAATGCATTTAGATACATGATGTTCTGTTATCTCTGCTGGAGTGACCATTAATGCATTTAGATACATGATGTTGTGTTATCTCTGCTGGAGTGACCATTAATGCATTTAGATACATGATGTTGTGTTATCTCTGCTGGAGTGACCATTAATGTATTTAGATACATGATGTTGTGTCATCTCTGCTGGAGTGACTATTAATGCATTTAGATACATGATGTTGTGTCATCTCTGCTGGAAGTGACCATTCAGGTATTTGGATCACATGTCGCAGACTAATGTCATGTGAAGAGCTCATTGGAGGGGACGTGATGCCCACTTTAAATGTCCAATCGTTTCTGCCCGTGTCACCGCTGTAATTTAAACATAAAGGTGTTTCTGATTAGACTAATACTCATTACCATAAATACCATTATGTCCTGCTGACCACATTAAGGGACTGGACTATAATGAGATAATGATTGGATGGGAATTACAACCTGCTTTTTAATTTTATTAGGTTGCATCCTGAATAGGCACCATATTCCCCACACTAGTCCCTACCCTAGCCCCTACCCTACACTAGTCCCTACACTAGTCCCTACACTAGTCCCTACACTAGTCCCTACTCTAGTCCCTACTCTAGTCCCTACACTAGTCCCTACACTAGTCCCTACTCTAGTCCCTACTCTAGTCCCTACACTAGTCCCTACTCTAGTCCCTACACTACTCCCTACCCTAGCCCCTACCCTATTCCCTACCCTAGCCCCTACCCTATTCCCTACACTAGTCCCTACGCTAGCCCCTACACTAGTCCCTACTCTAGTCCCTACTCTAGTCCCTACACTAGTCCCTACTCTAGTCCCTACTCTAGTCCCTACGCTATCCCCTACTCTAGTCCCTACACTAGTCCCTACCCTAGCCCCTACCCTAATCCCTACCCTAGCCCCTACCCTATTCCCTACACTAGTCCCTACGCTAGCCCCTACACTAGTCCCTACTCTAGTCCCTACTCTAGTCCCTACTCTAGTCCCTACACTAGTCCCTACGCTAGTCCCTACGCTAGCCCCTACACTCGTTCCTACTCTAGTCCCTACACTAGTCCCTACACTAGTCCCTACTCTAGTCCCTACTCTAGTCCCTACTCTAGTCCCTACTCTAGTCCCCACATTAGTCCCTACATTAGTCCCCACACTAGTCCCCACACTAGTCCCCACTCTATTCCCTACACTAGTCCCTACACTAGTCCCTACACTAGTCCCTACTCTTTACTCTAGTCCCTACTCTAGTCCATACACTAGTCCCTACTCTTTACTCTAGTCCCTACTCTAGTCCCTACAATAGTCCCTACTCTAGTCCCTACTCTAGTCCCTACACTAGTCCCCACACTAGTCCCCACACTAGTCCCTACATTAGTCCCCACACTAGTCCCCACACTAGTCCCCACTCTATTCCCTACACTAGTCCCTACACTAGTCCCTACACTAGTCCCTACTCTTTACTCTAGTCCCTACTCTAGTCCATACACTAGTCCCTACTCTAGTCCCTACACTAGTCCCTACACTAGTCCCTACTCTAGTCCCTACACTAGTCCCTACACTAGTCCCTACAGTAGTCCCTACTCTAGTCCCTACTGTAGTCCCTACTCTAGTCCCTACTCTAGTCCCTACACTAGTCCCTACTCTAGTCCCTACTCTAGTCCCTTTAGTAGTCCTGACTCTAGTCCCTACACTAGTCCCTACTCTAGTCCCTACTGTAGTCCCTACTGTAGTCCCTACTCTAGTCCCTACTCTAGTCCCTACTCTAGTCCCTACACTCATCCCTACACTCATCCCTACACTAGTCCCTACATTAGTCCCCACACTAGTCCCTACTCTATTCCCTACACTAGTCCCTACACTATTCCCAACACTAGTCCCTACACTAGTCCCTACTCTACTCTTTACTCTAGTCCCTACACTAGTCCCTACTCTAGTCCCTACTCTAGTCCCTACACTAGTCCCTACTCCAGTCCCTACTCCAGTCCTTACACTACTCCCTACACATCATCCAATCAGATCATTTATAGTGTTACTAGTGTTCAATCATCCAATTTACACACCCATCATCCGTCATCATCAGACTAACCACTGGTAGTTAAACACTGAGACCATCAGACTAACCACTGGTAGTTAAACACTGAGACCATCATCAGACTAACCACTGGTAGTTAAACACTGAGACCATCATCAGACTAACCGCTGGTAGTTAAACACTGAGACCATCATCAGACTAACCACTGGTAGTTAAACACTGAGACCATCATCAGACTAACCACTGGTAGTTAAACACTGAGACCATCATCAGACTAACCACTGGTAGTTAAACACTGAGACCATCAGACTAACCACTGGTAGTTAAACACTGAGACCATCACCAGACTAACCACTGGTAGTTAAACACTGAGACCATCACCAGACTAACCACTGGTAGTTAAACACTGAGACCATCATCAGACTAACCACTGGTAGTTAAACACTGAGACCATCACCAGACTAACCACTGGTAGTTAAACACTGAGACCATCATCAGACTAACCACTGGTAGTTAAACACTGAGACCATCATCAGACTAACCACTGGTAGTTAAACACTGAGACCATCACCAGACTAACCACTGGTAGTTAAACACTGAGACCATCAGACTAACCACTGGTAGTTAAACACTGAGACCATCACCAGACTAACCACTGGTAGTTAAACACTGAGACTATCAGACTAACCACTGGTAGTTAAACACTGAGACCATCATCAGACTAACCACTGGTAGTTAAACACTGAGACCATCATCAGACTAACCACTGGTAGTTAAACACTGAGACCATCAGACTAACCACTGGTAGTTAAACACTGAGACCATCACCAGACTAACCACTGGTAGTTAAACACTGAGACCATCAGACTAACCACTGGTAGTTAAACACTGAGACCATCAGACTAACCACTGGTAGTTAAACACTGAGACCATCACCAGACTAACCACTGGTAGTTAAACACTGAGACCATCATCAGACTAACCACTGGTAGTTAAACACTGAGACCATCAGACTAACCACTGGTAGTTAAACACTGAGACCATCATCAGACTAACCACTGGTAGTTAAACACTGAGACCATCATCAGACTAACCACTGGTAGTTAAACACTGAGACCATCAGACTAACCACTGGTAGTTAAACACTGAGACATCATCAGACTAACCACTGGTAGTTAAACACTGAGACCATCATCAGACTAACCACTGGTAGTTAAACACTGAGACCATCATCAGACTAACCACTGGTAGTTAAACACTGAGACCATCATCAGACTAACCACTGGTAGTTAAACACTGAGACCATCATCAGACTAACCACTGGTAGTTAAACACTGAGACCATCATCAGACTAACCACTGGTAGTTAAACACTGAGACCATCATCAGAAATGTGTGTGTGTGTGTGTGTGTGTGTGTGTGTGTGTGTGTGTGTGTGTGTGTGTGTGTGTGTGTGTGTGTGTGTGTGTGTGTGTGTGTGATAATGACTAGCTGTCACCACTCTGCAGAGAGGCTGAGCCAAGCCCTGATATTAATATATTACCTGTACTTCCAACAACCACACACACACACACACACACACACACACACACACACACACACACACACACACACACACACACACACACACACACACACACACACACACACACACACACACACACACACACACACACACACACACACACACACACACACACCAGTGTGCCTGAGGCTGCGATGGTAGTACTATAACCGACTGGATTAAGTTCTCAGAAATACGACCCAGAACAGGAAGAGCAGAGACGGATCAGCATTCCATCCCTTCTAATAAATATGTTCTCAATGAAGTATGGAGGGATGACAGGGGAGGATAGGGTATGGAGGGATGACAGTGGAGGATAGGGTATGGAGGGATGACAGGGGAGGATATAGTATGGAGGGGTGTCAGGGGAGGATATAGTATGGAGGGATGACAGGGGAGGATATAGTATGGAGGGGTGACAGGGGAGGTAATATAGTATGGAGGGATGACAGGGGAGGATATAGTATGGAGGGATGACAGGGGTGGATAGGGTATGGAGGGATGACAGGGGAGGATAGGGTATGGAGGGATGACAGGGGAGGATATAGTATGGAGGGATGACAGGGGAGGATAGGGTATGGAGGGATGACAGGGGAGGATAAAGTATGGAGGGATGACAGGGGAGGATATAGTATGGAGGGATGACAGGGGAGGATATAGTATGGAGGGATGACAGGGGTGGATAGGGTATGGAGGGATGACAGGGGAGAATATAGTATGGAGGGATGACAGGGGAGGATATAGTATGGAGGGGTGACAGGGGAGGATATAGTATGGAGGGATGACAGGGGAGGATATAGTATGGAGGGGTGACAGGGGAGGATATAGTATGGAGGGATGACAGGGGAGGATATAGTATGGAGGGATGACAGGGGTGGATAGGGTATGGAGGGGTGACAGGGGAGGATATAGTATGGAGGGATGACAGGGGAGGATATAGTATGGAGGGGTGACAGGGGAGGATATAGTATGGAGGGATGACAGGGGAGGATAGAGTATGGAGGGGTGACAGGGGAGGATATAGTATCGAGGGATGACAGGGGAGGATATAGTATGGAGGGATGACAGGGGAGGATATAGTATGGAGGGGTGACAGGGGAGGATATAGTATGGAGGGATGACAGGGGAGGATATAGTATGGAGGGATGACAGGGGAGGATATAGTATGGAGGGATGACAGGGGAGCATATAGTATGGAGGGGTGACAGGGGAGGATATAGTATGGAGGGATGACAGGGGAGGATAAAGTATGGAGGGATGACAGGGGAGGATATAGTATGGAGGGATGACAGGGGAGAATATAGTATGGAGGGGTGACAGGGGAGGATAGGGTATGGAGGGATGACAGGGGAGGATATAGTATGGAGGGATAACAGGGGAGGATATAGTATGGAGGGATGACAGGGGAGGATATAGTATGGAGGGGTGACAGGGGAGGATATAGTATGGAGGGGTAACAGGGGAGGATAGGGTATGGAGGGATGACAGGGGAGGATATAGTATGGAGGGGTAACAGGGGAGGATATAGTATGGAGGGGTGACAGGGGAGGATAGAGTATGGAGGGGTGACAGGGGAGGATATAGTATGGAGGGGTGACAGGGGAGGATGAGGTATGGAGGGATGACAGGGGAGGATATAGTATGGAGGGATGACAGGGGAGGATATAGTATGGAGGGGTGACAGGGGAGGATATAGTATGGAGGGATGACAGGGGAGGATAAAGTATGGAGGGATGACAGGGGAGGATATAGTATGGAGGGATGACAGGGGAGGATATAGTATGGAGGGGTGACATGGGAGGATGAGGTATGGAGGGATGACAGGGGAGGATATAGTATGGAGGGATAACAGGGGAGGATATAGTATGGAGGGATGACAGGGGAGGATATAGTATGGAGGGATGACAGGGGAGGATATAGTATGGAGGGGTGACAGGGGAGGATATAGTATGGAGGGATGACAGGGGAGGATAAAGTATGGAGGGATGACAGGGGAGGATATAGTATGGAGGGATGACAGGGGAGGATATAGTATGTAGGGATGACAGGGGAGGATATAGTATGGAGGGGTAACAGGGGAGGATATAGTATGGAGGGGTGACAGGGGAGAATATAGTATGGAGGGGTG
>NC_138295.1:94230000-94302500 GCF_965601325.2 Salmo salar
GGTACAGCAGTCTCTGCACCACCTTTAGTCGGAATACAGCCACCCTGCTCTCCAGTTCCACCAGGCCTTGTCCTCCTTAGTGGACGGACATGTACAACCCTGCTGCCCTCAGCCAGTGATGGCCTGACCAGAAAAAAATCCACCAGCTTGCGTTGTAGGTCTTGGCCCACATAAAAGAGCTTTGCTCTTGCCTCAGTTCACCTTAGCGGACGAAGCTCCCTCGTACACCTTCAGACTAGTCTTTAGTTGTCTGCATATCCTGCCCATCCCAGAAATGTTGTCTGCATACACCGACACAGCTATACATGTCAACACACTCATGCCTGTCCAGCACACTCCCTGCAGTCTCCTGCGTAGCAGGTCCAGAAAAGGCTGAATGGCTAGTGTATATAATCTTTCTAACAGAGGGCATCCTTGTCTAATGCTCCGCCTCACCCAGAATGGACTACTGAGCCCCCCTCTCACCTTGACCATACACAACGCCCCAGCATACAACAGCTTCACACAGGCCAAAATCCTTTCTCCAAACACAAACACAAACATCACATTAAACAGATACTCATGGTCCACTCTATCAAAAGCCTTGTCTTAGTCTATAGAGACCAGTCCAAAGTTCACATTCCAACAAAGTTCACATTCCAACAAAGTTCGACAAGTCCAACATGTTCCTGATTAAGAACAAGTTGTCCGTGTTTCAGTGTCCCGGTACACAATATGTCTGGTCCTTGTGTACTATAGAGTCCAGAGGCCTACATTGCCTTGCCCCACCAGCTCTACCCCCACCTCACTAATGCTAAGCTCGTAGTTCCCCCAATACTGTCCTAGCCTCTGAGGATGAGAGAGATGTATACTGTTGACAGAAAAGACGACTTTACCCACATCGCACCATTGACTCAGAGACTCATACTCCTCCCTTCGCTGCCCCCACCTTTTCCCAAAAAGTCTGGAAACCTGAGCAAAAAGTGGCATCCTGTAAGAGCTTTACATTAAACTTCTAATAGGATGCCTGTCCGAGGCCCTGGTGAAATAGACAGCCGAGCCATGGTTATGTGATGATCCGAAAAACCCCACCGGGAGAATGGTAGTGCCCAACAGCCTATTGCTCTGATTCCTGGACGTGTAAAACCGATCAAGTCAGGCTGCGCTCACCCTAGCTCCAAAGACCTTCACCCATGTGTTGGGATGTCTATTTCTCCAAACATCCACTAGGTCAAACTGATTAATGATGTCCCTTAACACCCCCACTGAGCCTGAACGAGGCTCCTCCACATGTCTGAATTTCGTAAAATCCATCGTACAGTTCTAGTCCTCGCCGACCACCAGCGTCTCCTCAGGCGCTACCTGTGAGAGTTCCTGTCTAAGACACCCAAACAGACACCTCCTCTCTCTCCCTGTGTTAGGAACATACACATTTATAAAGACAAAACCCCTTTTATTAATTTCTGCTTTTACTACAAGCAGTCTACCCTACACACCTCCTTTGAGGAGCACATTTTTTACAGCCAGACCCGGTACAAAAAAGGAAAGCCTCCCCTGCACTAACATTTGTTCCATGACTCAACACACTTGCCCCTTTCCTCCAGAGCCCCCAATCAACTTTATTCACCACATCACTATGCATCTCCTGCAGAAACAACATCTGTAATTTCTTTTTGTTTTACGTATTCACCCAACAGACTCTTCTTTCCCGCATCTCTGGCGCCATTTATATTAAGCGAGCCTACCCGTAGAGTCTCCATAAGAAGTGGGAGAAAAGCCAGCAAAGAAAGAGACCAAAAGCAAAGCTCAAAAAGCCCCAGTGCCAGAAAAAAATGTTTTCATGTAAACAGCGTCTGAAAATAGACCCTTACACACTGTTGTGACTCACTTCCTCAACCTAAAACACTTCCTGGGTGAGAGGACACCGTGCCCCTAATTTTCAATAGAGTGTTGTACTGATCTTACAAACTTTCCACGGATTGCAAAAAAAAAAAGCTTAAAGATTAGGAACCTTGACAGTTCCCTCACCGTGTGCTTTGACCCCTCTGCCTGGCTGGCTGTCAGCTCTGGACCCATTGAATAGGAGTCTGAAAAGATAGCCTCCTTATCATCCTCTTCCTCAGAAACACCTTGATCCTCCCATCCTGATCACCTACCTTTTCTTTCTAGTCGGGGCCTCCCCCCCAGCACCAGGCAAAGGTTCCTCTCCCCTCCCACCTCCTTTCTTCTCCCCCTTTTTCCTCTTCCGCATGACACCCTATTCCACCACCCCTAGTCGCTTACCCTTCCCCACTATACTCTCCTCATCCACTAGCATAACCTGACTAGACCCAGCCTCATCTACACCATGATCTATAACCTGACTAGACCCAGCCTCATCTACACCATGATCTATAACCTGACTAGACCCAGCCTCCTCTACACCACCATCTATAACCTGACTAGACCCAGACTCATCTACACCCCCATCTATAACCTGACTAGACCCAGCCTCATCTACACCACCATCTATAACCTGACTAGACCCAGACTCATCTACACCACCATCTATAACCTGACTAGACCCAGCCTCATCTACACCACCATCTATAACCTGACTAGACCCAGCCTCATCTACACCACCATCTATAACCTGACTAGACCCAGCCTCATCTACACCATCTATAACCTGACTAGGCCCAGCCTCATCTACACCACCACCATCTATAACCTGACTAGACCCAGCCTCATCTACACCACCACCATCTATAACCTGACTAGACCCAGCCTCATCTACACCACCATCTATAGCCTGACTAGACCCAGCCTCATCTACACCCCCATCTATAACCTGACTAGACCCAGCCTCATCTACACCACCATCTATAACCTGACTAGACCCAGCCTAATCTACACCACCATCTATAACCTGACTAGACCCAGCCTCATCTACACCACCATCTATAACCTGACTAGACCCAGCCTCATCTACACCACCACCATCTATAACCTGACTAGACCCAGCCTCATCTACACCACCATCTATAACCTGACTAGACCCAGCCTCATCTACACCACCATCCATAGCATGACTAGACCCAGCCTCATCTACACCACCATCTATAGCCTGACTAGACCCAGCCTCATCTACACCCCCATCTATAACCTGACTAGACCCAGCCTCATCTACACCACCATCTATAACCTGACTAGACCCAGCCTAATCTACACCACCATCTATAACCTGACTAGACCCAGCCTCATCTACACCACCATCTATAACCTGACTAGACCCAGCCTCATCTACACCACCACCATCTATAACCTGACTAGACCCAGCCTCATCTACACCACCCCCATCTATAACCTGACTAGACCCAGCCTCATCTACACCATCTATAGCCTGACTAGACCAGCCTCATCTACACCACCATCTATAGCCTGACTAGACCCAGCCTCATCTACACCACCACCATCTATAACATGACTAGACCCAGCCTCATCTACACCACCATCTATAACCTGACTAGACCCAGCCTCATCTACACCACCATCTATAACCTGACTAGACCCAGCCTCATCTACACCACCACCATCTATAACCTGACTAGACCCAGCCTCATCTACACCCCCATCTATAACCTGACTAGACCCAGCCTCATCTACACCACCACCATCTATAACCTGACTAGACCAGCCTCATCTACACCATCTATCACCTGACTAGACCCAGCCTCATCTACACCACCATCTATAACCTGACTAGACCCAGCCTCATCTACACCACCATCTATAACCTGACTAGACCAGCCTCATCTACACCACCATCTATAACATGACTAGACCCAGCCTCATCTACACCACCATCTATAACCTGACTAGACCCAGCCTCATCTACACCACCATCTATAGCCTGACTAGACCCAGCCTCATCTACACCACCATCTATAACCTGACTAGACCCAGCCTCATCTACACCACCATCTATAACCTGACTAGACCAGCCTCATCTACACCACCATCTATAACATGACTAGACCCAGCCTCAGCTACACCACCATCTATAACCTGACTAGACCCAGCCTCATCTACACCACCATCTATAACCTGACTAGACCCAGCCTCATCTACACCACCATCTATAACCTGACTAGACCCAGCCTCATCTACACAACCATCTATACCCAGCCTCATCTACACCATCATCTATAACCTGACTAGACCCAGTCTCATCTACACCACCATCTATAACCTGACTAGGCCCAGCCTCATCTACACCACCATCTATAACCTGACTAGGCCCAGCCTCATCTACACCCCTGCACATTGACCTCAATTTCCCCTCTGCTGCTTGTTCCCTCACCTTGTCTATGGCCTTTATGTGGACATGCAAAGCTCTTATGCCCCAAATCCCCACACTCAAAACACCTTAGAGTATCTGTGCTGGCAATCCCTGCGTAGAGCCCCTCCCCATGCCTCACTTTAAAATGCACATTTAACTGTTGCTCATTGTTGTTCAGGAACATGAACACTTGCCTCCAGAACAAAACAACATGCTTAACGTTTATCTGCCTGAAAACCTGCTGACAGTACACAGAAACTGCTAGCAAACTTACCAAAACGACTCGGCTCTTTCCCGGATTTTGATCATCCGCAATAAACAGAAGTAGATTCACAACTACCACCCTAGTCTAAGGAGTCGAAGAGGAGAAACCGGCACCAACACATCTCTTACAAATATTCCACTAGCAATCAGCCTGCCCACTAAATGTTCTCTCTTCATGAATACAACCACAGCTTTGTTCATTCTGGAAGCAGAATGTATGAATTCAGCTCCCACCTTTTCACCGACCGTGAGCAGAACCTCCTCCACCTTAACTCCATTCTCAGGAATACACCTGAATCCATGCCGTAACGACAGCGTCTCCTCCGTGCTAGGCTGCAAAGCCATCGTGCACACCACACCGTTCAAACCCCAGGAAACTAAAACTCCTTCATCTTCCTCCCTAACTTTGAACAAAAACAGTGGGTACCGCTAAACTAGCAGTGCAATAAATCTCCACCGTAGAAACACAAAAATTGAAAGAAAAGACCAAGGAAAGAATCAAGAATCAAGAAAATAAGTAAGGACAGAGGCCTCCACACAGCCTCTCAACTACAAACACTCCCAGCATGCATTGAGAGAGAGAGAAAGAATGAGCGAGAGAGAGAGAGAGAGAGAGAGAGAGAGAGAGAGAGAGAGAGAGAGAGAACTGTTCTGGACTAGTCCACAGCTTCCTGAAGAAAGGAAATAATTGAGTCTATTTTAGGATCAGAGCTGCAATCCTTTCCTTTCTCTCAGAGGAACAGTTGAGGAAGAGACTGAGGAAGGGACTGAGGAAGGGACTGAGGAAGAGACTGAGGAAGAGACTGAGGAAGGGACTGAGGAAGGGACTGAGGAAGGGACTGAGGAAGGGACTGAGGAAGAGACTGAGGAAGGGACTGAGGAAGGGACCGAGGAAGGGACTGAGGAAGGGACTGAGGAAGGGACTGAGGAAGAGACTGAGGAAGGGACTGAGGAAGGGACTGAGGAAGAGACTGAGGAAGGGACTGAGGAAGGGACTGAGGAAGGGACTGAGGAAGAGACTGAGGAAGAGACTGAAGAAGAGACTGAAGAAGAGACTGAAGAAGGGACTGAGGAAGGGACCGAGGAAGGGACCGAGGAAGGGACCGAGGAAGGGACCGAGGAAGGGACCGAGGAAGGGACAGAGGAACACACACACACATCTCATCATACACACACATTATTCATCTGTTATGAATCCATGGACGCATTCAGAAATACTTCAGCAGAAAGAGTCTGCTGGACCAACACGTCACACCTTCATTAACCAATAGAGAAAGAGCAGGAGAATCTCCTGATACCTATAGTCACTCCCACTAAGGCCAGCGTTGAATCGTTGATGTACCAGGTTTATATATGGTCACTCCCACTAAGGCCAGCGTTGAATCGTTGATGTACCAGGTTTATATATGGCCACTCCCACTAAGGCCAGCGTTGAATCGTTGATGTACCAGGTTTATATATGGTCACTCCCACTAAGGCCAGCGTTGAATCGTTGATGTACCAGGTTTATATATGGCCACTCCCACTAAGGCCAGCGTTGAATCGTTGATGTACCAGGTTTATATATGGTCACTCCCACTAAGGCCAGCGTTGAATCGTTGATGTTCCAGCCATATGTGTGCAACAACCTGGGTAAGAGGTTATCAATCAACCAAACATAGAATTCATCAATCAATATGACTGGAGATTATTCCAGAGCAGGGATTTACTGACAGGATTCAAACAAGAACTATTAGACAAACTGATAGTGCTTCTATAACGTTTAGTCTGTCAATACCACAGACATCCTGTTAAAACTCCCAGCTGTATGCTCACCCTCCGCTTATTACAAACCAGCTCTTAGCTTCTTGCCTGTTGGAATTTTCTCTCTGTCATTTAAGAAATTCAATGTCTCTCTCTATCTCTATGTATGTATGTCTCTCTCTCCCTACTTATTCTTAAAGTCACTAAAAGGCATACTTAGAGAGGACCACACAAGCAAACATAGGACTGCACACACACACACACACACACACACACACACACACACACACACACACACACACACACACACACACACACACACACACACACACACACACACACACACACACACACACACACACACACACACGTCACCTGTCCTCTCTCTCTCTCTTCTCTCTTCTCTCTAGCAGGAAGCTGCGTCGTCACCTGGGTTTAGTTAAAGAGGAACATTATGTTCCTGAAGCCTGGCTGTCTGTCCCCACCATGCTCCACCTCATTAACATGTACCCCTCTGATGCTGTCAACGACAACACAACAACCCTCTGATGCTGTCATCGACACCACAACAACCCTCTGATGCTGTCATCGACACCACAACAACAACCCTCTGATGCTGTCAAGACAACCCTCTGATGCTGTCAACAACAACAACCCTCTGATGCTGTCATCGACACCACAACAACCCTCTGATGCTGTCATCGACACCACAACAACAACCCTCTGATGCTGTCAACGACAACAACCCTCTGATGCTGTCAACAACAACAACCCTCTGATGCTGTCAACAACAACAACCCTCTGATGCCGTCAACAACAACAACCCTCTAATTCTGTCAACAACAACACTCCAAATAGAATTTTGAATGGGATTGAATTGTGTCCCAACAAAGTTCGCTGTACAAGACGGGGGGGGGTGTGTGTGTGTGTGTGTGTGTGTGTGTGTGTGTGTGTGTGTGTGTGTGTGTGTGTGTGTGTGTGTGTGTGTGTCTCTTTTTTCAGTAGTTGAAATGATTTTCACTGAGCTAGTAGGTTACCCTCCTCTGTCTTTCCTTACCTATTACACATACACACACACACACAAAACACACACACACACACACACACACACACACACACACACACACACACACACACACACACACACACACACACACACACACACACACACACACACACACAAAAGTATCCAGTCTCATTCTTCCTTCTTATATTTCTGACCTCTGGCTTCTCAGTCTGAAAACATGAATATTGAACAGTAGCAGCTTCACACAAAGTCTCTTTATTATGGATATTTATGCAAATCACACATTAGTATATTCAATAAGTAGTTTTTTCTCCTCCACTCTGCCCTGAATCAAAGTTGAACAGCAGACAGAGAGAGTTCATACAGGGTACTACAGAGAGAGAGAGAGAGAGAGAGAGAGAGAGAGAGACGGAGAGAGACAGAGCCAGAGAGAGCCAGAGAGAGCCAGAGAGAGCCAGAGAGAGCCAGAGAGAGCCAGAGAGAGACAGAGAGAGCAGAGAGAGCAGAGAGAGACAGAGACAGACAGACAGACAGACAGACAGACAGACAGACAGACAGACAGACAGACAGACAGACAGACAGACAGACAGACAGACAGACAGACAGACAGACAGACAGACAGACAGACAGACAGAGAGAGACATAGAGACATAGAGACGAGAGAGCAGACGGAGACGGGAGAGAGACAGAGAAACAGAGAGCCAGAGAGCCAGAGAGATAGAGAGCCAGAGAGACAGACAGAGAGACAGACAGAGAGACAGAGCGAGACAGAGAGCCAGAGAGACAGAGAGACAGACAGAGAGATAGAGAGCCAGAGAGACAGACAGAGAGACAGAGAGACAGAGAGAGACGGAGCAGAGGACAGAGAGATAGAGAGCCAGAGAGACGAGAGCAGAGAGCCAGAGAGACAGACAGAGAGACAGACAGAGAGATAGAGAGCCAGAGAGATAGAGAGAGAGATAGAGAGCCAGAGAGATAGACAGAGAGATAGAGACAGAGAGATAGACAGAGAGATAGAGCCAGAGAGATAGAGAGCCAGAGAGATAGAGAGCAGAGAGAGAGAGAGAGAGAGAGAGAGAGAGAGAGAGACAGAGAGAGAGAGACAGAGAGACAGACAGCCAGAGAGACAGAGAGACAGAGAAAGACAGAGAGCCAGAGAGATAGACAGAGAGATAGAGAGCCAGAGAGATAGAGAGAGAGCCAGAGAGAGAGAGAGATAGAGCCAGAGAGATAGACAGAGAGATAGAGAGCCAGAGAGATAGACAGAGAGATAGAGAGCCAGAGAGTGATTATAGTTTAAAACTTCATTTCTCAGTAAATTTCCCCAAAGTTTGTGCTGAAAGAAGTGAAATATTTATATTAAACAAACCAACTAAAGCGAGTTCATTTTAAGGGTATATCCCAAATAGAACTCTATTAGTTCACTATATAGGGAATAGGGTGCCATTTGGGATTTACGCTCCCCTCTGGCTCATTAACATATGAACGGAGCGAGGCAGCTGAGGAAATCCTCAGCGATCCCTTTTTTAATCCAGGAATGACTTTTTAACTGTATTGTTGAATTAAACAGTCAGATTGTTCCAAAATGACAAGAGCAGAAAAGGTTCTGACCAGAGAATTCAAAAAGAGATTCTATAGAATGTAAAATGTCCTCAGAGTATTCTACTGTTTCCCCAGCAACAATGGGGACGGGAGACATTATGAGGTGGGATATCTGGCTTACTAATAACTGGGTAGATTATGTGTGGACCCTAGGTAGGGTCCCATTCCTCCTGACAGAGCTGGTGTAACTGAGTCAGGTTTGTAGGCCTCCTTTCTCGCACACGATTTTTCAGTTCTGCCCACAAATTTTCTGTAGGATTGAGGTCAGGGCTTGTGATGGCCACTCCAATACCTTGACTTTGTTGTCCTTAAGCCATTTTGCCACAACTTTGGAAGTATGCTTGGGGTCATCGTCCATTTGGAAGACCCATTTGCGACCAAGCTTTAACTTCCTGACTGATGTCTTGAATGTTGCTTCAATATATCCACATCACTTTCCTGCGTCATGATGCCATCTATTTTGTGATGTGCACCAGTCCCTCCTGCAGCAAAGCACCTCACAACATGATGCTGCCACCCCCGTGCTTCACGGTTGGGATGGTGTTCTTCGGCTTGCAAGCGTCCCCCTTTTTCCTCCAAACATAACATTGATCATTATGGCCAAACAGTTTTATTTTTGTTTCATCAGACCAGAGGACATTTCTCCAAAAAGTACGATCTTTGTCCCCATGTGCAGTTGCAAACCGTAGTCTGGCTTTTTTATGGCGGTTTTGGAGCAGTGGCTTCTTCCTTGCTGAGCGGCCTTTCAGGTTATGTCGATATAGGACTCGTTCTGCTGTGGATATAGATACTTTTGTACCCGTTTCCTCCAGCATCTTCACAAGGTCCTTTGCTGTTGTTCTGGGATTGATTTGCACTTTTCGCATCAAAGTACGTTCATCTCTAGAAGGTAGAGATGAACAATCATACCCCTTCCTGAGCGGTATGATTGCTGCGTAGTCCCATGGTGTTTATACTTGCCTACTATTGTTTGTACAGATGAGCGTGGTACCTTCAGGAGTTTGGAAATTGCTCCCAAGGATGAACCAGACTTGTGGAGGTCTACAATTTTTTTTCTGAAGTCTTGGCTGATTTCTTTAGATTTTCCCATGATGTCAAGCAAAGAGGCACTGAGTATGAAGGTAGGCCTTGAAATACATCCACAGGTACACCTCCAATTGACTCAACTGATGTCAATTAGCCTATCAGAAGCTTCTAAAGCCATGACATCATTTTCTGGAATTTTCCAAGCTGTTTAAAGGCACAGTCAACTTAGTGTATGTAAACTTCTGACCCACTGGAATTGTGATATAGTGAATTATAAGTGAAATAATCTGTCTGTAAACAATTGTTGGAAAAATTACTTGTGTCATGCACAAAGTAGATGTCCTAACAAACTTGCCGAAACTATAGTTTGTTAACAAGACATTTGTGGAGTGGTTGAAAAACAAGTTATAATGACTCCAACCTAAGTGTATGTAAACTTCCGACTTCAACTGGATTGTACAGGGAGGATTTGTCTATAGTCTTTCTGCATGTTATCTAGCATGTCTGGTTGTAACATGTCTGGTTGTAGTATGGCTGGTTGTAGTATGGCTGGACTGTAACATGTCTGGTTGTAGTATGGCTGGACTGTAACATGGCTGGTTGTAGTATGGCTGGTTGTAGTATGGCTGGACTGTAACATGGCTGGTTGTAGTATGGCTGGACTGTAACATGTCTGGTTGTAGTATGGCTGGTTGTAGTATGGCTGGTTGTAGTATGGCTGGTTGTAGTATGGCTGGTTGAAGTATGGCTGGTTGTAGTATGGCTGGTTGTAGTATGGCCGGTTGTAACATGTCTGGTTGTAGTATGGCTCGACTGTAACATGTCTGGACTGTAACATGTCTGGTTGTAGTATGGCTGGTTGTAGTATGGCTGGTTGTAACATGTCTGGTTGTAGTATGGCTGGACTGTAACATGTCTGGACTGTAACATGTCTGGTTGTAGTATGGCTGGACTGTGACATGTCTGGTTGTAACATGGCTGGTTGAAGTATGGCTGGACTGCAACATGTCTGGTTGTAACATGGCTGGTTGAAGTATGGCTGGTTGTAACATGGCTGGTTGTAGTATGGCTGGTTGTGACATGGCTGGTTGTAGTATGGCTGGACTGTAACATGGCTGGTTGTAACATGGCTGGTTGAAACATGGCTGGTTGTAACATGGCTGGTTGTTGTATAGCTGGACTGTAACATGGCTGGTTGTAACATGGCTGGTTGTAACATGGCTGGTTGTGACATGACTGGTTGAAGTATGGCTGGTTGTAACATGGCTGGTTGTGGTATGGCTGGACTGTAACATGGCTGGTTGTAGTATGGCTGGTTGTAGTATGGCTGGACTGTAACATGTCTGGTTGTAGTATGGCTGGTTGTAACATGGCTGGCTGTAACATGGCTGGTTGTAGTATGGCTGGTTGTGACATGGCTGGTTGTAACATGGCTGGTTGTAACATGGCTGGTTGTAGTATGGCTGGTTGTAGTATGGCTGGACTGTAACATGTCTGGTTGTAGTATGGCTGGTTGTAACATGGCTGGCTGTAACATGGCTGGTTGTAGTATGGCTGGTTGTAGTATGGCTGGACTGTAACATGGCTGGTTGTAACATGGCTGGTTGTAACATGGCTGGTTGTAGTATGGCTGGTTGTAGTATGGCTGGTTGTAGTATGGCTGGTTGTAGTATGGCTGGTTGTAGTATGGCTGGTTGTAACATGTCTGGCTGTAGTATGGCTGGACTGTAACATGTCTGGTTATAGTATGGCTGGGTTGTAAATGGCCCAGGAAGGAAGATGCCTGCTCTCTCCTTCTCAACAGCATTTCGTGATGCTTTTAATGTCTCTCCCTCTGTTCTGTGTGCTTTAACTACATGCCTACATCACAATCAGTTAGAATAACTACACAGCTCTAATGCAGCAGTATATCTATCTATCTATCTATCTATCTATCTATCTATCTATCTATCTATCTATCTATCTATCTATCTATCTATCTATCTATCTATCTATCTATCTATCTATCTATCTATCTATCTATCTATCTATCTATCTATCTATCTATCTATCTATCTATCTATCTATCTATCTTTACATCTATCTTTACATCTATCTTTACATCTATCTCTACATCTATCTCTACATCTATCTCTACATCTATCTATCTATCTATCTATCTATCTATCTATCTATCTATCTATCTATCTATCTATCTATCTATCTATCTATCTATCTATCTATCTATCTATCTATCTATCTTTACATCTATCTTTACATCTATCTTTACATCTATCTTTACATCTATCTTTACATCTATCTCTACATCTATCTATCTATCTATCTATCTATCTATCTATCTATCTATCTATCTATCTATCTATCTATCTATCTATCTATCTATCTATCTATCTATCTATCTATCTATCTATCTATCTATCTATCTATCTATCTATCTATCTATCTATCTATCTATCTCTACATCTATCTCTATCCCTATCTCTATCTATATCTATCTCTATATCTATCTCTATATCTATCTCTATATCTATCTCTATATCTATCTCCTTCCTTCCTTCCTTCCTTCCTTCCTTCCTTCCTTCCTTCCTTCCTTCCTTCCTTCCTTCCTTCCTTCCTTCCTTCCTTCCTTCCTTCCTTCCTTCCTTCCTTCCTTCCTTCCTTCCTTCCTTCCTTCCTTCCTTCCTTCCTTCCTTCCTTCCATAATGACTGAAGGTAAACATGTAATCACAATCAGCAGGTTAACTCTATAAAGTGGTATCTCAACAGAGAGCACAAAGTAACTAAAGTCCTTATTTCAGTCAGACTACAAATAACCAGATCTAACAGCAGGATCAGGGTTCAAACTATCAGGTCTTCAATTAGAAACTGTAATATGATATACAGGAAAATGATAATAAAACTAACTGTGCCCTGCCAGAGAATAACTGATGTCCAATGTCTGTCTGAAAAATCATTGATCAAAAGCAATAAAACATCCTCACGTCGTGCTGGCAACAAAAACAACGATCGCTTCATACAAATTCACCATTCAGAATCCAGCCATCCATCTTATAACACGGGACACAGTTCTATCATTAAACTAAAGATAACCGTAACACAGACGTATTACCTGCTTCCATTGATTTAAATGGTCATATGAACAAACGCTGAAGGTTAAAACGATCCAATTCCCAGTAACTTGCTTTTATTATTGAATAGAGGGGAGAAGGCAAGGCGTGTAGAGCAACACTTTCTATACCTGAGGCGCCAGTATCCCTGCAATGACTATTCCCTTCCCCATAAAGGACAATAATACATCTAAACCTGAGGGTCAGAATATTAACCTGAGGGTCAGTATGTTAACCTGAGGGTCAGTATGTTAACCTGAGGGTCAGTATATTAACCTGAGGGTCAGTATATTAACCTGAGGGTCAGTATATAAACCTGAGGGTCAGTATATTAACCTGAGGGTCAGTATATTAACCTGAGGGTCAGTATATTAACCTGATAGTCATTATATTAACCTGAGGGTCAGTATATTAACCTGAGGGTCAGTATCTAAACCTGAGGGTCAGTATCTAAACCTGAGGGTCAGTATGTTAACCTGAGGGTCAGTATGTTAACCTGAGGGTCAGTATATAAACCTGAGGGTCAGTATCTAAACCTGAGGGTCAGTATGTTAACCTGAGGGTCAGTATATTAACCTGAGGGTCAGTATATTAACCTGAGGGTCAGTATATTAACCTGAGGGTCAGTATATTAACCTGAGGGTCAGTATCTAAACCTGAGGGTCAGTATATTAACCTGAGGGTCAGTATATTAACCTGAGGGTCAGTATATTAACCTGAGGGTCAGTATATTAACCTGAGGGTCAGTATCTAAACCTGAGGGTCAGTATGTTAACCTGAGGGTCAGTATGTTAACCTGAGGGTCAGTATGTTAACCTGAGGGTCAGTATATTAACCTGAGGGTCAGTATCTAAACCTGAGGGTCAGTATGTTAACCTGAGGGTCAGTATATTAACCTGAGGGTCAGTATATTAACCTGAGGGTCAGTATGTTAACCTGAGGGTCAGTATGTTAACCTGAGGGTCAGTATGTTAACCTGAGGGTCAGTATATTAACCTGAGGGTCAGTATATTAACCTGAGGGTCAGTATGTTAACCTGATGGTCAGTATATTAACCTGAGGGTCAGTATATTAACCTGAGGGTCAGTATATTAACCTGAGGGTCAGTATGTTAACCTGAGGGTCAGTATATTAACCTGAGGGTCAGTATCTAAACCTGAGGGTCAGTATATTAACCTGAGGGTCAGTATATTAACCTGAGGGTCAGTATATTAACCTGAGGGTCAGTATATTAACCTGAGGGTCAGTATCTAAACCTGAGGGTCGGTATATTAACCTGAGGGTCAGTATATTAACCTGAGGGTCAGTATATTAACCTGAGGGTCAGTATATTAACCTGAGGGTCAGTATATTAACCTGAGGGTCAGTATATTAACCTGAGGGTCAGTATCTAAACCTGAGGGTCAGTATATTAACCTGAGGGTCAGTATCTAAACCTGAGGGTCAGTATATTAACCTGAGGGTCAGTATCTAAACCTGAGGGTCAGTATATTAACCTGAGGGTCAGTATGTTAACCTGAGGGTCAGTATATTAACCTGAGGGTCAGTATATTAACCTGAGGGTCAGTATCTAAACCTGAGGGTCAGTATATTAACCTGAGGGTCAGTATCTAAACCTGAGGGTCAGTATATTAACCTGAGGGTCAGTATGTTAACCTGAGGGTCAGTATGTTAACCTGAGGGTCAGTATATTAACCTGAGGGTCAGTATATTAACCTGAGGGTCAGTATATTAACCTGAGGGTCAGTATCTAAACCTGAGGGTCAGTATCTAAACCTGAGGGTCAGTATATTAACCTGAGGGTCAGTATGTTAACCTGAGGGTCAGTATGTTAACCTGAGGGTCAGTATATTAACCTGAGGGTCAGTATATTAACCTGAGGGTCAGTATATTAACCTGAGGGTCAGTATCTAAACCTGAGGGTCAGTATGTTAACCTGAGGGTCAGTATATTAACCTGAGGGTCAGTATATTAACCTGAGGGTCAGTATATTAACCTGAGGGTCAGTATATTAACCTGAGGGTCAGTATATTAACCTGAGGGTCAGTATATTAACCTGAGGGTCAGTATGTTAACCTGAGGGTCAGTATATTAACCTGAGGGTCAGTATGTTAACCTGAGGGTCAGTATATTAACCTGAGGGTCAGTATATTAACCTGAGGGTCAGTATGTTAACCTGAGGGTCAGTATATTAACCTGAGGGTCAGTATATTGACCTGAGGGTCAGTATATTAACCTGAGGGTCAGTATGTTAACCTGAGGGTCAGTATATTAACCTGAGGGTCAGTATATTAACCTGAGGGTCAGTATATTAACCTGAGGGTCAGTATGTTAACCTGAGGGTCAGTATATTAACCTGAGGGTCAGTATGTTAACCTGAGGGTCAGTATATTAACCTGAGGGTCAGTATATTAACCTGAGGGTCAGTATCTAAACCTGAGGGTCAGTATGTTAACCTGAGGGTCAGTATCTAAACCTGAGGGTCAGTATATTAACCTGAGGGTCAGTATGTTAACCTGAGGGTCAGTATGTTAACCTGAGGGTCAGTATATTAACCTGAGGGTCAGTATGTTAACCTGAGGGTCAGTATATTAACCTGAGGGTCAGTATGTTAACCTGAGGGTCAGTATGTTAACCTGAGGGTCAGTATATTAACCTGAGGGTCAGTATATTAACCTGAGGGTCAGTATCCCTGTACGACTACTCTCTTCCCCATAAAGGAGGATTTTAGAACACGTCTAGAAGGGATCCTTATTGAAGACAGACAAACAGAAACTAGAAAACATACTAACGTCACTAAATGTTTTTTCCTATTGTTTATACTGTGTTAAGATTATATACGGTAAGATTGTAGATTACGTTTTATAATAAGTGGGTGAAAAGGTTAATCAATTCTGTTTCAGCCTTAAAGACACTACCCGCTAACTCCCAAATACTAACTCCTGTTTCCTCTCCTCTCCTCTCCTCTCCTCTCCTCTCCTCTCCTCTCCTCTCCTCTCCTCTCCTCTCCTCTCCTCTCCTCTCCTCTCCTCTCCTCTCCTCTCCTCTCCTCTCCTCTCCTCTCCTCTCCTCACATGGTTTTTAATGCATAGCTGCTGCAGAGGAGGTGTGTAAGGTGTGATGGGGGGGGGGGGGGGGGGGTTGGGGTGGATCCAATTATTTCAGCATAATAATAGCTGTGTAATACACTCTGGCAATCTCTCCTACAAACAGCCATCCCCTCCCACTCTGTCTACCTGCCTTCTAAGAACCTATTACAGACAGGTAGAACACATAGAACCTTCTAACAGCCTATTACAGACAGGTAGAACACATAGAACCTTCTAACAGCCTATTACAGACAGGTAGAACACATAGAACCCCTTCTAACAGCCTATTACAGGCAGGTAGAACACATTGAACCTTCTAACAGACTAGTACAGACAGGTAGAACACATAAAACCTTCTAACAGCCTATTGCAGACAGGTAGAACACATAGAACCTTTTAACAGCCTATTACAGACAGGTAGAACACATAGAACCTTTTAACAGCCTATTACAGACAGGTAGAACACATAAAACCTTCTAACAGCCTATTACAGACAGGTAGAACACATAGAACCTTTTAACAGCCTATTACAGACAGGGAGAACCTTCTAACAGCCTATTACAGACAGGTAGAACACATAAAACCTTCTAACAGCCTATTACAGACAGGTAGAACACATAGAACCTTTTAACAGCCTATTACAGACAGGTAGAACCTTCTAACAGCCTATTACAGACAGGTAGAACACATAGAACCTTCTAACAGCCTATTACAGACAGGTAGAACACATAGAACCTTCTAACAGCCTATTACAGACAGGGAGAACCTTCTAACAGCCTATTACAGACAGGTAGAACACATAGAACCTTCTAACAGCCTATTACAGACAGGTAGAACACATAGAACCTTCTAACAGCCTATTACAGACAGGTAGAACATGTAGAGGTGTATTGTATCCTGTCGCTGCCACCACCACTGACTAACCTGCTACTAGTTAGACTAGATAATGAGTTACAGCTCTTTAAACTGGGGGCCTACACACACACACACACACACACACACACACACACACACACACACACACACACACACACACACACACACACACACACACACACACACACACACACACACACACACACACACACACACACACACACTAAGCAGACAAACACACCAGCATTGATGTAAGCTGCATTGTTACTCAGGCATGTAAAGACACAGTCCCTGCATGACTTGTTAATCAGCAGAGTGGGTGGCATCCATACAGTACATCTCCCATGATGCATCATTAATCCCAGGGCAGGAGTGTGTGTGTGGGAGCGAGAGAGGGCTGACATCTGGATGTGCTCACCTGTGCAATAGAAAGCTGTGAGGAAAGCAGTGAGGGAAATACTGTTCAAGAATCCCTTTCTGTACAGGGCATCCTGAAAGTATTCAGACACCTTGACTTTTACAACATTTTGTTACTTTACAGCCTTATTCTAAAATGGATTAAATAGTTTTCCCCCCCTCATCAATCTAAACACAATAGCCCATAATGACAAAGCAAAAACAGTATATTTTTTATTTTTATTTTAGCAAATTTATCAGGTTGGATGGGGAACATCTCAAGGATGATCAATGGAAACAGGATGCACCTGAGCTCCATTTTGAATCTCATAGCAAAGGGTCTGAATACTGATGCAATTCGTTTTTTCTTCTTTTTTACACATTGCATACGTTTCTATAAACCTGTTTTCTCTTTGTCATTATGGCGTATTGTGTGTAGACTGATGAGGAAAAACATTTATTTAATCCATTTTAGAATAAGCTTGTAACGTAACAAAATGTGGAAAAGGGGGAAGGGGTCTGAATACTTTCAGAATGCCCTGTACCTGAGGGTTACAATATGATAACAGACTAGAGGTCGACCTATTATGAGTTTTCAACACCGATACCGATAATTGGAGGTGGGAGGAGGAGAGGAGAGGACTGAAGATGGGACCAGAACGGTCGGAGGAGAGGAGAGGACTGAAGATGGGACCAGAGCAGTGGGAGGAGGAGAGGAGAGGACTGAAGATGGGACCAGAGCAGTGGGAGGAGGAGAGGAGAGGACTGAAGATGGGACCAGAGCAGTGGGAGGAGGAGAGGAGAGGACTGAAGATGGGACCAGAGCAGTGGGAGGAGGAGAGGAGAGGACTGAAGATGGGACCAGAGCAGTGGGAGGAGGAGAGGAGAGGACTGAAGATGGGACCAGAGCAGTGGGAGGAGGAGAGGAGAGGACTGAAGATGGGACCAGAGCAGTGGGAGGAGGAGAGGAGAGGACTGAAGATGGGACCAGAACGGTCAGAGGAGAGGAGAGGACTGAAGATGGGACCAGAGCAGTGGGAGGAGGAGAGGAGAGGACTGAAGATTGGACCAGAGCAGTGGGAGGAGGAGAGGAGAGGACTGAAGAGAGGAGCCACTACCAGAGCAGTGGGAGGAGGAGAGGAGAGGACTGAAGAGAGGAGCCACTACCAGAGCAGTGGGAGGAGGAGAGGAGAGGACTGAAGAGAGGAGCCACTACCAGAGCAGTGGGAGGAGGAGAGGAGAGGACTGAAGAGAGGAGCCACTACCAGAGCAGCCACAGTCTCCTGCTGTTATTAACTCCTGCTTTAAAAGGGACAATCTGTGATTTAATTGGAGTTGTGGGTTATTCCTGGTATTATCCCCAGAGACCCAGTGAGCAGCTGTTACTTCTCCTGGAGAGGAGAGCAGCTGGCTACAGTAGCTCCCTCTGGGACGGTCACTCAGAGAATAGTAAAGCAGAAAGACACCAGGCTAGGCTCCCTCCACGTTTCAGACATGACAAGAGGTTTCAGATGGAGCTAGGCTCCCTCCACGTTTCAGACATGACAAGAGGTTTCAGATGGAGCTAGGCTCCCTCCACGTTTCAGACATGACAAGAGGTTTCAGATGGAGCTAGGCTCCCTCCACGTTTCAGACATGACAAGAGGTTTCAGATGGAGCTAGGCTCCCTCCACGTTTCAGACATGACAAGATGTTTCAGATGGAGCTAGGCTCCCTCCACGTTTCAGACATGACAAGAGGTTTCAGATGGAGCTAGGCTCCCTCCACGTTTCAGACATGACAAGATGTTTCAGATGGAGCTAGGCTCCCTCCACGTTTCAGACAAGGCAAGAGGTTTCAGATGGAGCTAGGCTCCCTCCACGTTTCAGACATGACAAGAGGTTTCAGATGGAGCTAGGCTCCCTCCACGTTTCAGACATGACAAGAGGTTTCAGATGGAGCTAGGCTCCCTCCACGTTTCAGACATGACAAGAGGTTTCAGATGGAGCTAGGCTCCCTCCACGTTTCAGACATGACAAGATGTTTCAGATGGAGCTAGGCTCCCTCCACGTTTCAGACATTACAAGAGGTTTCAGATGGAGCTAGGCTCCCTCCACGTTTCAGACATGACAAGAGGTTTCAGATGGAGCTAGGCTCCCTCCACGTTTCAGACATGACAAGATGTTTCAGATGGAGCTAGGCTCCCTCCACGTTTCAGACAAGGCAAGAGGTTTCAGATGGAGCTAGGCTCCCTCCACGTTTCAGACATGACAAGAGGTTTCAGATGGAGCTAGGCTCCCTCCACGTTTCAGACATGACAAGAGGTTTCAGATGGAGCTAGGCTCCCTCCACGTTTCAGACATGACAAGAGGTTTCAGATGGAGCTAGGCTCCCTCCACGTTTCAGACATGACAAGAGGTTTCAGATGGAGCTAGGCTCCCTCCACGTTTCAGACATGACAAGAGGTTTCAGATGGAGCTAGGCTCCCTCCACGTTTCAGACATGACAAGAGGTTTCAGATGGAGCTAGGCTCCCTCCACGTTTCAGACATGACAAGAGGTTTCAGATGGAGCTAGGCTCCCTCCACGTTTCAGACATGACAAGAGGTTTCAGATGGAGCTAGGCTCCCTCCACGTTTCAGACATGACAAGAGGTTTCAGATGGAGCTAGGCTCCCTCCACGTTTCAGAGAAGGCAAGAGGTTTCAGATCTGTACCTGGATGGATACATTCTGGCTGTGACTGTATTGTGTTGCGTACAGTGTTGTTGTGTAGTGTAGTGTTGTGTTGTCTGGGGGGAAATACTCTACATCTGTAGCGTAGAGTAGTAGTGTAGTGTCGAGTAGTGTCGTGTCGAGTAGTGTCGTGTCGAGTAGTGTAGTTTAGCGTAGTGTTGTGTCGGTTTGGGTAGTGTCATCTAGTGTAGCGTAGTGTTGCGTTGTGTAGCGTAGTGTAGTGTAGTTTAGCGTAGTGTCGTGTAGTTTAGCATAGCATAGTTAAGTTTAGTTTAGTTTAGCATGGTGTTGTGTAGTGTAGCATAGATTAGTTTAGTGTAGTTTAGCGTAGTGTCGTGTAGTGTAGCATAGATTAGTTTAGTGTAGTTCAGCGTAGTTTAGTTTAGCATAGCGTAGTTTAGCGTAGTGTAGCGTAGTTTAGCATAGATTAGTTTAGTGTAGTTTAACGTAGTTTAGCGTAGTGCCATGTAGCGTAGCGTAGTTTAGTTTAGTGTAGTTTAGCGTAGTGTAGTTTAGCGTAGTTTAGCGTAGTTTAACGTAGTTTAGCGTAGTGCCGTGTAGCGTAGTGCCGTGTAGCGTAGCGTAGTTTAGTGTAGTTTAGCGTAGTGTAGTGTAGTTTAGCGTAGTTTAACGTAGTTTAGCGTAGTGCCGTGTAGCGTAGTGCCGTGTAGCGTAGCATAGTTTAGTGTAGTTTAGCGTAGTGTCGTGTAGTGTAGTTTAGCGTAGTGTAGTTTAGCGTAGTGTAGTTTAGCGTAGTGTCGTGTAGTGTAGTTTAGCGTAGTGTAGTTTAGCGTAGTGTAGTTTAGCGTAGTGTCGTGTAGTGTAGTTTAGCGTAGTGTAGTTTAGCGTAGTGTAGTGTAGTTTAGCGTAGTGTAGTTTAGCATATTTTAGTGTAGTTTAGCGTAGTGTAGTTTAGCGTAGTTTAGTGTAGTTTAGTGTAGTGTAGTTTAGCGTAGTGTAGTGTAGTTTAGCGTAGTGTAGTTTAGCATATTTTAGTGTAGTTTAGCGTAGTGTAGTTTAGCGTAGTTTAGTGTAGTTTAGCGTCGTGTAGTTTAGCATAGTTTAGTGTAGTTTAGCAAAGTTTAGTGTAGTTTAGCATAGTTTAGTGTAGTTTAGCGTAGTGTAGTTTAGCATCGTGTAGTTTAGCATAGTTTAGTGTAGTTTAGCGTAGTTTAGCGTAGTTTAGTGTAGCGTAGCGTAGTTTAGCATAGTGTAGCATAGTTTAGTGTAGTTTAGCGTCATGTAGTTTAGCATAGTTTAGTGTAGTTTAGCATAGTTTAGTGTAGTTTAGTGTAGTTTAACGTAGTTTAGCGTAGTGCCGTGTAGCGTAGTGCCGGGTAGCGTAGCGTAGTTTAGCGTAGTGTAGTGTGGTTTAGCATAGCATAGTGTAGTGTAGCATAGTGTGGTTTGGCGTAGTGTAGTGTGGCATAGCATAGCGTAGTGTAGTGTAGTGTAGCGTAGTGTGGTTTAGCGTAGTGTAGTGTGGTTTAGCATAGCGTAGTGTAGTGTAGTGTAGCGTAGTGTAGTGTAGTGTAGCATAGTGTGGTTTAGCGTAGTGTAGTGTGGTTTAGCATAGCGTAGTGTAGTGTAGTGTAGCGTAGTGTGGTTTAGCGTAGTGTAGTGTGGTTTAGCATAGCGTAGTGTAGTGTAGTGTAGCGTAGTGTAGTGTAGCGTAGTGTAGTGTGGTTTAGCATAGTGTAGTGTAGTGTAGTGTAGTGTAGCGTAGTGTAGTGTCGTGTCGAGTAGTGTAGTTTAGCGTAGTGTTGTGTCGGTTTGGGTAGTGTCATCTAGTGTAGCGTAGTGTTGCGTTGTGTAGCGTAGTGTAGTGTAGTTTAGCGTAGTGTCGTGTAGTTTAGCATAGCATAGTTAAGTTTAGTTTAGTTTAGCATGGTGTTGTGTAGTGTAGCATAGATTAGTTTAGTGTAGTTTAGCGTAGTGTCGTGTAGTGTAGCATAGATTAGTTTAGTGTAGTTCAGCGTAGTTTAGTTTAGCATAGCGTAGTTTAGCGTAGTGTAGCGTAGTTTAGCATAGATTAGTTTAGTGTAGTTTAACGTAGTTTAGCGTAGTGCCATGTAGCGTAGCGTAGTTTAGTTTAGTGTAGTTTAGCGTAGTGTAGTTTAGCGTAGTTTAGCGTAGTTTAACGTAGTTTAGCGTAGTGCCGTGTAGCGTAGTGCCGTGTAGCGTAGCGTAGTTTAGTGTAGTTTAGCGTAGTGTAGTGTAGTTTAGCGTAGTTTAACGTAGTTTAGCGTAGTGCCGTGTAGCGTAGTGCCGTGTAGCGTAGCATAGTTTAGTGTAGTTTAGCGTAGTGTCGTGTAGTGTAGTTTAGCGTAGTGTAGTTTAGCGTAGTGTAGTTTAGCGTAGTGTCGTGTAGTGTAGTTTAGCGTAGTGTAGTTTAGCGTAGTGTAGTTTAGCGTAGTGTCGTGTAGTGTAGTTTAGCGTAGTGTAGTTTAGCGTAGTGTAGTGTAGTTTAGCGTAGTGTAGTTTAGCATATTTTAGTGTAGTTTAGCGTAGTGTAGTTTAGCGTAGTTTAGTGTAGTTTAGCGTAGTGTAGTTTAGCGTAGTGTAGTGTAGTTTAGCGTAGTGTAGTTTAGCATATTTTAGTGTAGTTTAGCGTAGTGTAGTTTAGCGTAGTTTAGTGTAGTTTAGCGTCGTGTAGTTTAGCATAGTTTAGTGTAGTTTAGCATAGTTTAGCATAGTTTAGTGTAGTTTAGCGTAGTGTAGTTTAGCATCGTGTAGTTTAGCATAGTTTAGTGTAGTTTAGCGTAGTTTAGCGTAGTTTAGTGTAGCGTAGCGTAGTTTAGCATAGTGTAGCATAGTTTAGTGTAGTTCAGCGTAGTTTAGTGTAGCATAGCTTAGTTTAGCGTAGTGTAGTGTAGTTTAGTGTAGTTTAACGTAGTTTAGCGTAGTGCCGTGTAGCGTAGTGCCGGGTAGCGTAGCGTAGTTTAGCGTAGTGTAGTGTGGTTTAGCATAGCATAGTGTAGTGTAGCATAGTGTGGTTTAGCGTAGTGTAGTGTGGCATAGCATAGCGTAGTGTAGTGTAGTGTAGCGTAGTGTGGTTTAGCGTAGTGTAGTGTGGTTTAGCATAGCGTAGTGTAGTGTAGTGTAGCGTAGTGTAGTGTAGTGTAGCATAGTGTGGTTTAGCGTAGTGTAGTGTGGTTTAGCATAGCGTAGTGTAGTGTAGTGTAGCGTAGTGTGGTTTAGCGTAGTGTAGTGTGGTTTAGCATAGCGTAGTGTAGTGTAGTGTAGCGTAGTGTAGTGTAGCGTAGTGTAGTGTGGTTTAGCATAGCGTAGTGTAGTGTAGTGTAGCGTAGTGTAGTGTAGTGTAGTGTAGTGTAGTTTAGTTTAGTGTAGTGTAGTGTAGTGTAGTTTAGTGTAGTGTACTTTAGCGTAGTGTACTTTAGCGTAGTGTACTTTAGTGTAGTGTAGTTTAGTGTAGTGTAGCGTAGTTTAGGCATAGCTAGAAAAGTTTGCCTTCTCGTCAGGACACTTGACACTGTTCATTACGAGGGAGATCACATTGCATATCATACACTAGGCTGGATGCTAGCTAAATAGTTTGTTGCTAGCAAACATGCCAATGTGACAACCGAATTCAAAAAATACCAGTTGCTGAAAACAGCTGGTGATACTAGAAACATGTGGGAGAATTTGACAGCACAGCATCACGTCTGCAACAGTAGGCGCCAGAGAAATTCATGGTCATCAAATAATATCAAATGTATTTATAAAGCCCTTCTTACATCAGCTGATTTTCACAAAGTGCTGTACAGAAACCCAGCCTAAAACCCCCAAACAGCAAGCAATGCAGGTGTAGAAGCACGGTGGCTAGGAAAAACTCCCTAGAAAGGCCAGAACCTAGGTTCATCACTCACCATGTTAGGTCATCAGATGCTCCAAAACAATATGTCTCTTCCAAAAACATATCAATGCTAGCTAGCTAAGTGTTTTCTCCTTGGACCTGCGTTTACAATGTGTCCTATTTCAGTTTGTGTGGTTATTGGTTTAGCTTTCTGTAATTTTGGAGCTGGTACGGTCTGCATGTGTAGGTGCGGTCTGCATGTGTAGGTGCCACTACTGCGTCATGATTGCAAGGTGTCCATTTATCTTTTCCAACTCTCACATTATCTGCTTTCAATGTTCATTCTAGAATGTTCTTCTAACCAGAACTACTCCCAGTCCACACAGTTCTGATGTTACTACAACCACCCTCACCACAGACCCAGGAATCAAACCAGAACTACTCCCAGTCCACACAGTTTGGCTGTTACTACAACCCCCCTCACCACAGACCCAGGAATCAAACCAGAACTAATTCTCAGTCCACACAGTTCTGATGTTACTACAACCCCCTCACTACAGACCCAGGAATCAAACCAGAACTACTCCCAGTCCACACAGTTCTGATGTTACTACAACCCCCTCACCACAGACCCAGGAATCAAACCAGAACTACTCCCAGTCCACACAGTTCTGATGTTACTACAACCCCCTCACCACAGACCCAGGAATCAAACCAGAACTACTCCCAGTCCACACAGTTCTGATGTTACTACAACCCCCCTCACCACAGACCCAAGGTCTTAATGATTCATACAGAGAGTGTAGGTGATGAAATATGTAGGGCTGCTGCTGCTGTGACACATCAGGCAGACAAAGCACTCCAGTTGTTACACTCTAACACACACACACACACACACACACACACACACACACACACACACACACACACACACACACACACACACACACACACACACACACACACACACACACACACACACACACACAGCTGTGATACACCAGGCAGCCAGAGCCCTCCAGCGCTCCAGTTGTTACACTCTAACAGACTAAAGAGGGGTAGCCAGCATCCCCATTGTAACAGCGCTGAAAGCAGAATGGCAACACAAAGACTTGGTTATACGGTGGAAATGGCTGTATTCCTCACAGTCCATACAGTACCGTAACGTACACGATGAAAACATCGGGTTTCATCCTCTGTAGACGGTAATATGTATGTTTATACCATGTCTCTAGATATAAATGTTTTATCTTCTATAGACGGTAATCTGTATGTTTATACCATGTCTCTAGATATAAATGTTTTATCTTCTATAGACAGTAATCTGTATGTTTATACCATGTCTCTAGATATAAATGTTTTATCTTCTATAGACAGTAATCTGTATGTTTATACCATGTCTCTAGATATAAATGTTTTATCTTCTGTAGACAGTAATCTGTATGTTTATACCATGTCTCTAGATATAAATGTTTTATCCTATATAGACAGTAATCTGTATGTTTATACCATGTCTCTAGATATAAATGTTTTATCTTCTGTAGACAGAAATCTGTATGTTTATACCATGTCTCTAGATATAAATGTTTTATCTTCTGTAGACAGTAATCTGTGGTGGAGGACAGAGGACAGTCTCACTACCCTCAGTAGTCTGTGGTAGAGGACAGTCTCACTACCCTCAGTAGTCTGTGGTAGAGGACAGTCTCACTACCCTCAGTAGTCTGTGGTAGAGGACAGTCTCACTACCCTCAGTAGTCTGTGGTAGAGGACAGTCTCACTACCCTCAGTAGTCTGTGGTAGAGGACAGTCTCACTACCCTCAGTAGTCTGTGGTAGAGGACAGTCTCACTACCCTCAGTAGTCTCTGGTAGAGGACAGTCTCACTACCCTCAGTAGTCTGTGGTAGAGGACAGTCTCACTACCCTCAGTAGTCTGTGGTAGAGGACAGTCTCACTTCCCTCAGTAGTCTCTGGTAGAGGACAGTCTCACTACCCTCAGTAGTCTGTGGTAGAGGACAGTCTCACTACCCTCAGTAGTCTGTGGTAGAGGACAGTCTCACTACCCTCAGTAGTCTGTGGTAGAGGACAGTCTCACTACCCTCAGTAGTCAGGGAGGGAGAGAGATCAGCTCTCCAAGCCCCCTCATCTACCCTTCCTCCCCTCCTTATCCTCACCTCATCCTCCCAATCTGACTCAGCTCTCTCAGGCAGAGCGAAGACCGACATGGGCTTGTTCTGAGGGCTTATTGGAAGGGTTTTTTCTTAGGGCCCTACTAAGGTCTTGTTCTGAGGGCTCATTGGAAGGGTTTGTTCTTAGGGCCCTACTAAGGTCTTGTTCTGAGGGCTTATTGGAAGGGTTTGTTCTTAGGGCCCTACTAAGGCGTTGTTCTGAGGGCTCATTGGAAGGGTTTGTTCTTAGGGCCCTACTAATGTCTTGTTCTGAGGGCTCATTGGAAGGGTTTGTTCTTAGGGCCCTACTAAGGCGTTGTTCTGAGGGCTCATTGGAAGGGTTTGTTCTTAGGGCCCTACTAAGGTCTTGTTCTGAGGGCTCATTGGAAGGGTTTGTTCTTAGGGCCCTACTAAGGTCTTGTTCTGAGGGCTCATTGGAAGGGTTTGTTCTTAGGGCCCTACTAAGGTCTTGTTCTGAGGGCTCATTGGAAGGGTTTGTTCTTAGGGCCCTACTTAGGCGTTGTTCTGAGGGCTCATTGGAAGGGTTTGTTCTTAGGGCCCTACTAAGGCGTTGTTCTGAGGGCACCAGTAAGGGTTTGTTTCTAAGCCCAGCACACTCATCAGAGATACTCAGAAGTTTGTATGAGAGGAAACGCTCTGCCGCACAGTGATCTGTAGTGTGAGAGAGAGAGAGAGAGAGAGAGAGAGAGAGAGAGAGAGAGAGAGAGAGAGAGAGAGAGAGAGAGGAGAGAGAGAGGGAGAGAGAGAGGGAGAGAGAGAGGGAGAGAGAGAGAGAGAGAGAGAGAGAGAGAGAGAGGTAGACAGAGAAGTAGAGAGAGAGAGAGGTAGACAGAGAAGTAGAGAGAGAGAGAGGTAGACAGAGAAGTAGAGAGAGAGAGAGGTAGACAGAGAAGTAGAGAGAGAGAGAGGTAGACAGAGAAGTAGAGAGAGAGAGGTAGACAGAGAAGTAGAGAGAGAGAGGTAGACAGAGAAGTAGAGAGAGAGAGAGGTAGACAGAGAAGTAGAGAGAGAGAGAGGTAGACAGAGAAGTAGAGAGAGAGAGAGGTAGACAGAGGGGGGTAGAGGTAGACAGAGAAGTAGAGAGAGAGGGGAGAGGGAGAGGGAAAGGGAGAGACAAACAGGGACGGGAGAGACGGAGAGAGGCACAGAGAGAGAGAGAGAGGGAGAAAGAGAGAGAGAGAGAGAGAGGAGGAGAGGGAGAGGGAGAGAGAGACAGGGAGAGAGAGAGAGAGAGAGAGAGAGGAGGAGAGGGAGAGAGAGAGAGAGAGGAGGAGAGGGAGAGGTAGAGGGAGAGACAGGGAGAGAGAGAGAGAGGGAGGGGAAAGAGAGGGAGAGGTAGAGGGAGAGACAGGGAGAGAGAGAGAGGGAGGGGAAGAGAGGGAGAGGTAGAGGGAGAGACAGGGAGAGAGAGAGAGGGAGGGGAAAGAGAGGGAGAGGTAGAGGGAGAGACAGGGAGAGAGAGAGAGGGAGGGGAAAGAGAGGGAGAGAGAGAGGTAGAGGGAGACAGGGAGAGAGAGAGACGGGGAGAGAGAGAGACGGGGAGAGAGAGACAGGGAGGGGAGAGAGAGAGAGGCAGGGAGGGGAGGAGAGAGAGAGAGAGACAGAGAGAGAGAGAGACAGGGAGGGGAGAGAGAGGGAGAGGGAGAGGAGAGAGAGTGAGAGAGAGAGAGATTATAACTTCTATGAGTGTAATACTGTTATTGTTTGTTTATTTCACTTTTGTTTATTATCTATTTCACTTGCTTTGGTAATGTTAACATGTTCCTTAGGCCAATAAAGCCCTTGAATTGAATTGAGATTTCCCAGCTACCAGCTCTGAGGAGGCAGCCATCCAGCTCCTCTGACTCCAGTCAGACAGATAATATTTTCAATCTCTTCTGTTAATGAATATGTGAAACATAATCAGCTGACTAACAGTCAGGAAGGAACACCGTCCTCAGCACCCAGGTCACACCAGATCGACTTCAGTATTCAACGTTTGTCCAGGTCCCCAGGACGTTGGAAGCTGCCTTCAATACCGTCTACTATGGTGCAACGTGAGCACCCATTATCCTCTAGTAGGCTGGCGGCGTGCTAACCGTAACCCTTAAGCTGCAATATGTCGCTTTCTGGGTCACCCGACTAAATTGACACAGAAATATGAGTTATAGATCTGTCGTTATCATTGAAAGCACGTCTAACATGGAACCCAGACCGGCTGCGCGCGTGCGCCATCGTGCATAAATGTATTTTGTCCCTCTACACCAAACGCGATCACGACACGCAGGTTAAAATATCAAAACAAACTCTGAACCAATGACATTCATTTGGGGACAGGTCGAAAAGCATTAAACGTGTATGGTAATTTAGCTAGTTAGCTTGCACTTGCTAGCTAATTTGTCCTATTTAGCTAGCTTGCTGTTGCTAGCTAATTTGTCCTGGGATATAAACATTGAGTTGCTTTTTTACCTGAAATGCACAAGGTCCTCTACTCCACCAATTAACCAACACATAAAACAGTCAACCGAATCGTTTCTAGTCATCTCTCCTCCTTCCAGGCTTTTTCATCTTTGACCTTATATGGTGATTGGCATCTACACGTTCATCGTATTACCACGACAACCGGCAAAACAGTTCGTCTTTCAATCACCCACGTGGGTATAACCAATGAGGAGATGGCACGTGGGTACCTGCTTCTATAAACCAATGAGGAGATGGGAGAGGCAGGACTTGCCGCGCGATCTGCGTCAGAAATAGAACTGACTTCTGTTTTAGCACTTGGTATCGCAGACGCTCGTTGGCGCGTGCGAGCAGTGTGGGTGCAATAATTGAATAACGTATTCCTACATTTATTTTGGAACGCTTGTGCACGCGACGCGAGCGGTGTAGTCAGGGTATTAGAAGTGATAGATCTGTTCTATGTATGCTCTTTCTATGCTTCCTGGTCATAAGTTTCATTTTTGCAACAAGGAAAAGTACATCTTTAACCAGTTGGAATTAGTGGCAAAACTTAACCGTGGAAATCTGAAAGACAAAGTTCGATTCAAACGTTGAATACTGAAGTCAGACTGTGATACCTTGTTGGTGCTTAGAGGCCTGTACAGATGAGAGTGATTTAACAGGCCAGCTACAGAACCAGAGTACTAAACACTGGGCACAGGCCAGCTACAGAACTAGAGTACTAAACACTAGGCACAGGCCAGCTACAGAACTAGAGTACTAAACACTGGGCACAGGCCAGCTACAGAACTAGAGCACTAAACACTGGGCACAGGCCAGCTACAGAACTAGAGTACTAAACACTGGGCTCAGGCCAGCTACAGAACCAGAGTACTAAACACTGGCCACAGGCCAGCTACAGAACTAGAGTACTAAACACTGGGCACAGGCCAGCTACAGAACTAGAGTACTAAACACTGGGCACAGGCCAGCTACAGAACTAGAGTACTAAACACTGGCCACAGCAGCTTTACTGTAGCTGTACAGCACCAGCTATACTACACAGTACCAGCTATACTACACAGTACCAGCTGTACTACACAGTACCAGCTATACTACACAGTACCAGCTATACTACACAGTACCAGCTGTACTACACAGTACCAGCTATACTACACAGTACCAGCTGTACTACACAGTACCAGCTATACTACACAGTACCAGCTATACTACACAGTACCAGCTATACTATACAGTACCAGCTATACTACACAGTACCATATATACCATACAGTACCAGCTATACTACACAGTACCAGCTATACTACACAGTACCAGCAATTTTATACAGTACCAGCTATATTTCACAGTACCAGCTATACTACACAATACCAGCTATACTACACAATACCAGCTATACTACACAGTACCAGCTATACCATACAGTACCAGCTATACTACACAGTACCAGCTATACTACACAGTACCAGCTATACTGCACAGTACCAGCTATACTACACAGTACCAGCTATACTACACAGTACCAGCTATACCACACAGTACCAGCTATACTACACAGTACCAGCTATACTACACAGTACCAGCTATACAATACAGTACCAGCTATAAAATACAGTACCAGCTATACTACACAGTACCAGCTATACTGCACAGTACCAGATATACTACACAGTACCAGCTATACTACACAGTACCAGCTATACTACACAGTACCAGCTATACTGCACAGTACCAGATATACCATACAGTACCAGCTATACTACACAGTACCAGATATACCATACAGTACCAGCTATACTACACAGTACCAGCTATACTGCACAGTACCAGATATACCATACAGTACCAGCTATACTACACAGTACCAGCTATACTACACAGTACCAGATATACCATACAGTACCAGATATACTGTACAGTACCAGATATACCATACAGTACCAGATATACCATACAGTACCAGATATACTGTACAGTACCAGCTATACTGCACAGTACCAGATATACCATACAGTACCAGCTGTGGGCCCTGGGCCTTCTTCTCTTCTCTCTATACAATCCAACTGCTCTGTCTCTACAGGATCTGAACCTCTCTGGAGGAACTTCTACCAGTTAGTTATATAGAATAACTAACACATCCTAGTGTACTACAGAAAATGAACAACAATTCATTCTGATAGAAACACATCCTAGTGTACTACAGAGAATTAACAATACTACATTCTGATAGAAACACTTCCTAGTGTACTACAGAGAATGAACAATACTACATTCTGATAGAAACACTTCCTAGTGTACTACAGAGAATTAACAATACTACATTCTGATAGAAACACTTCCTAGTGTACTACAGAGAATGAACAATACTACATTCTGATAGAAACACATCCTAGTGTACTACAGAGAATGAACAATACTACATTCTGATAGAAACACATCCTAGTGTACTACAGAGAATGGACAATACTACATTCTGATAGAAACACATCCTAGTGTACTACAGAGAATGGACAATACTACATTCTGATAGAAACACATCATCAGATGACCAACAGTTAGGAACAAGTGGTTTGATCCGTGTTCAATAGATTGAATTGAAACAGGCCAACCACAGAACTCAGCACTGCCACTGTCCCTGACTGCTGCACAGCGTCTGAGGCTGTGAGGAGAAAATGACACCAATGGACTGATATTGTAGTGTCATTAGTGATAGTTGTGTTTGGCCTTGGGCCCTCAGCCCTGCTGCGCTCTCTCTCTCTCTCTCTCTCTCTCTCTCTCTCTCTCTCTCTCTCTCTGTTGGCACAAGGCTACTAGTGTCTGTCTGTCTGTCTGTCTGTCTGTCTGTCTGTCTGTCTGTCTGTCTGTCTGTCTGTCTGTCTGTCTGTCTGTCTGTCTGTCTGTCTGTCTGTCTGTCTGTCTGTCTGTCTGTCTGCCCAGCTAATTGCCCTGATAAAAGCATGTCCAGCGCTCAGTAAAGCTCAGTAAAGTCATTAGATTGAAGACCAACAAAACTACAGTTTACACATGGACATCCCTGCCTGCCGACACCAAGGCTCCAGGGATATGAAGCTCCAGCGGTGAGAGGCTCCAGGGCTACGAAGCTCCAGCGGTGAGAGGCTCCAGGGATATGAAGCTCCAGCGGTGAGAGGCTCCAGGGATATGAAGCTCCAGCGGTGAGAGGCTCCAGGGATATGAAGCTCCAGCGGTGAGAGGCTCCAGGGATATGAAGCTCCAGCGGTGAGAGGCTCCAGGGCTACGAAGCTCCAGCGGTGAGAGGCTCCAGGGATATGAAGCTCCAGTGGTGAGAGGCTCCAGGGATATGAAGCTCCAGCGGTGAGAGGCTCCAGGGATATGAAGCTCCAGCGGTGAGAGACTCCAGGGATATGAAGCTCCAGCGGTGAGAGGCTCCAGGGATATGAAGCTCCAGCGGTGAGAGGCTCCAGGGCTACGAAGCTCCAGCGGTTAGAGGCTCCAGGGCTACGAAGCTCCAGCGGTTAGAGGCTCCAGGGCTACGAAGCTCCAGCGGTGAGAGGCTCCAGGGATATGAAGCTCCAGTGGTGAGAGACTCCAGGGCTACGAAGCTCCAGCGGTTAGAGGCTCCAGGGCTACGAAGCTCCAGCGGTTAGAGGCTCCAGGGATATGAAGCTCCAGCGGTGAGAGGCTCCAGCACTACGAAGCTCCAGCGGTGAGAGGCTCCAGGGCTACGAAGCTCCAGCGGTGAGAGGCTCCAGGGCTACGAAGCTCCAGCGGTTAGAGGCTCCAGAGCTATGAAGCTCCAGCGGTGAGAGGCTCCAGGGCTACGAAGCTCCAGCGGTGAGAGGCTCCAGGGCTACGAAGCTCCAGCGGTGAGAGACTCCAGGGATATGAAGCTCCAGCGGTGAGAGGCTCCAGGGCTACGAAGCTCCAGCGGTTAGAGGCTCCAGGGCTACGAAGATCCAGCGGTGAGAGGCTCCAGGGCTACGAAGCTCCAGCGGTTAGAGGCTCCAGGGCTACGAAGCTCCAGCGGTGAGAGGCTCCAGGGCTACGAAGCTCCAGCGGTGAGAGACTCCAGGGCTACGAAGCTCCAGCGGTTAGAGGCTCCAGGGCTACGAAGCTCCAGCGGTGAGAGGCTCCAGGGCTACGAAGCTTTGTGAGTTCTGAAGCTTTGTTTTAGGGACGGCAGGAGGCATGAGGGAGGAGGGCAGGAGGCAGGAGGGAGGAGGGCAGGAGGCATGAGGGAGGAGGGCAGGAGGCATGAGGGAGGAGGGCAGGAGGCAGGAGGGAGACCGGGGAACAGAATAGGCTCTAAGATGTATTACTCTCTATCTATTTGGATTCTCTACTCGTCTGACTGGCTGGACGGAGCTGTCCTTGGGTTTGATTGGGTCATTTCAGGAGGAGAGACAGAGTGGATCCTGCTTCATGTTGAAACAGCCTAGAGGGAGTGGACAGAGGATGACATGACAGAGTAGGTCTGCATCCTGTCTAAAGTCTGCATCCTGTCTAAAGTCTGCATCCTGTCTAACGTCTGCATCCTGTCTAACGTCTGCATCCTGTCTAATGTCTGCATCCTGTCTAAAGTCTGCATCCTGTCTAACGTCTGCATCCTGTCTAAAGTCTGCATCCTGTCTAACGTCTGCATCCTGTCTAACGTCTGCATCCTGTCTAAAGTCTGCATCCTGTCTAAAGTCTGCATCCGTTCTAAAGTCTGCATCCGTTCTAAAGTCTGCATCCTGTCTAAAGGCTGCATCCTGTCTAAAGGCTGCATCCTGTCTAAAGTCTGCATCCGTTCTAAAGTCTGCATCCAGTCTAAAGTCTGCATCCTGTCTAAAGTCTGCATCCAGTCTAAAGTCTGCATCCGTTCTAAAGTCTGCATCCAGTCTAAAGTCTGCATCCTGTCTAAAGTCTGCATCCTGTCTAAAGTCTGCATCCGTTCTAAAGTCTGCATCCAGTCTAAAGTCTGCATCCTGTCTAAAGTCTGCATCCTGTCTAAAGTCTGCATCCGTTCTAAAGTCTGCATCCGTTCTAAAGTCTGCATCCGTTCTAAAGTCTGCATCCGTTCTGAAGTCTGCATCCTGTCTAACGTCTGCATCCTGTCTAAAGTCTGCATCCGTTCTAAAGTCTGCATCCTGTCAAAAGTCTGCATCCAGTCTAAAGTCTGCATCCTGTCTAAAGTCTTCATCCTGTCTAAAGTCTGCATCCAGTCCAATGTCTGCATCCATTCTAAAGTCTGCATCCTGTCTAAAGTCTGCATCCTGTCTAAAGTCTGCATCCGTTCTAAAGTCTGCATCCGTTCTAAAGTCTGCATCCGTTCTAAAGTCTGCATCCTGTCTAACATCTGCATCCTGTCTAAAGTCTGCATCCGTTCTAAAGTCTGCATCCTGTCAAAAGTCTGCATCCTGTCTAAAGTCTGCATCCTGTCTAAAGTCTGCATCCTGTCTAAAGGCTGCATCCTGTCTAAGGCTGCATCCGTTCTAAAGTCTGCATCCATTCTAAAGTCTGCATCCTGTCTAACGTCTGCATCCTGTCTAACATCTGCATCCTGTCTAAAGTCTGCATCCTGTCTAAAGTCTTCATCCTGTCTAAAGTCTGCATCCGTTCTAAAGTCTGCATCCTGTCTAACGTCTGCATCCTGTCTAAAGTCTGCATCCTGTCTAATGAATGCATCCTGTCTAAAGTCTGCATCCAGTCTAAAGTCTGCATCCAGTCTAAAGTCTGCATCCTGTCTAAAGTCTGCATCCGTTCTAAAGTCTGCATCCGTTCTAAAGTCTGCATCCGTTCTAAAGTCTGCATCCTGTCTAAAGTCTGCATCCAGTCAAAAGTCTGCATCCTGTCAAAAGTCTGCATCCTGTCTAATGAAAGCATCCTGTCTAAAGTCTTCATCCTGTCTAAAGTCTGCATCCGTTCTAGTCTGCATCCTGTCTAAAGTCTGCATCCTGTCTAAAGTCTGCATCCGTTCTAGTCTGCATCCAGTCTAAAGTCTGCCCCAGTCCTATGACGGTATAACATTCACTACAGGATACTGTTGCTGTCTAACGTCTGCATCCTGTCTAAAGTCTGCATCCAGTCAAAAGTCTGCATCCTGTCAAAAGTCTGCATCCTGTCTAATGAATGCATCCTGTCTAAAGTCTTCATCCTGTCTAAAGTCTGCATCCGTTCTAGTCTGCATCCTGTCTAAAGTCTGCATCCTGTCTAAAGTCTGCATCCGTTCTAGTCTGCATCCAGTCTAAAGTCTGCCCCAGTCCTATGACGGTATAACATTCACTACAGGATACTGTTGCTGTACATCACTTATACACACTGATCCATCCCTCTAAGTTGGAGGTTACATCTCTCTCTCCTCCTAGCTGGAGGTTACATCTCTCTCTCCTCTAAGTTGGAGGTTACATCTCTCTCTCCTCCTAGCTGGAGGTTACATGTCTCTCCTCCTAGCTGGAGGTTACATCTCTCTACTCCTAGCTGGAGGTTACATCTCTCTCTACTCCTAGCTGGAGGTTACATCTCTCTCTCCTCCTAGCTGGAGGTTACATCTCTCTACTCCTAGCTGGAGGTTACATCTCTCTACTCCTAGCTGGAGGTTACATCTCTCTACTCCTAGCTGGAGGTTACATCTCTCTCTACTCCTAGCTGGAGGTTACATCTCTCTCTCCTCCTAGCTGGAGGTTACATCTCTCTACTCCTAGCTGGAGGTTACATCTCTCTACTCCTAGCTGGAGGTTACATCTCTCTCCTCCTAGCTGGAGTTTCCATCTCTCTACTCCTAGCTGGAGGTTACATCTCTCTCTACTCCTAGCTGGAGGTTACATCTCTCTCTACTCCTAGCTGGAGGTTACATCTCTCTACTCCTAGGTAGAGGTTACATCTCTCTCTACTCCTAGCTGGATGTTACATCTCTCTCTACTCCTAGCTGGAGGTTACATCTCTCTCCTCCTAGCTGGAGGTTACATCTCTCTCCTCCTAGCTGGAGGTTACATCTATCTCTACTCCTAGCTGGAGGTTACATCTCTCTCTACTCCTAGCTGGAGGTTACATCTCTCTCTCCTCCTAGCTGGAGGTTACATCTCTCTCTACACCTAGCTGGAGGTTCCATCTCTCTCTCCTCCTAGCTGGAAGTTCCATCTCTCTACTCCTAGCTGGAGGTTACATCTCTCTCTACTCCTAGCTGGAGATTACATCTCTCTCTACTCCTAGCTGGAGGTTACATCTCTCTCTAATCCTAGCTGGAGGTTACATATCTCTCTACTCCTAGCTGGAGGTTACATCTCTTTACTCCTAGCTGGAGGTTACATCTCTCTACTCCTAGCTGGAGGTTACATCTCTCTACTCCTAGCTGGAGGTTACATCTCTCTCTACTCCTAGCTGGAGGTTACATCTATCTCTCCTCCTAGCTGGAGGTTACATCTCTCTCTCCTCCTAGCTGGAGGTTACATCTCTCTCTACTCCTAGCTGGAGGTTACATCTCTCTCCTCCTAGCTGGAGGTTACATCTCTCTACTCCTAGCTGGAGGTTACATCTATCTCTACTCCTAGCTGGAGGTTACATCTCTCTACTCCTAGCTGGAGGTTACATCTCTCTCTCCTCCTAGCTGGAGGTTACATCTCTCTCTACTCCTAGCTGGAGGTTACATCTCTCTACTCCTAGGTAGAGGTTACATCTCTCTCTACTCCTAGCTGGATGTTACATCTCTCTCTACTCCTAGCTGGAGGTTACATCTCTCTACTCCTAGCTGGAGGTTACATCTCTCTCCTCCTAGCTGGAGGTTCCATCTCTCTACTCCTAGCTGGAGGTTACATCTCTCTCTACTCCTAGCTGGAGGTTACATCTCTCTCTACTCCTAGCTGGAGGTTACATCTCTCTCTCCTAATAGCTGGAGGTTACATCTCTCTCTACTCCTAGCTGGAGGTTACATCTCTCTCTCCTCCTAGCTGGAGGTTCCATCTCTCTACTCCTAGCTGGAGGTTACATCTCTCTCTACTCCTAGCTGGAGATTACATCTCTCTCTACTCCTAGCTGGAGATTACATCTCTCTCTAATCCTAGCTGGAGGTTACATATCTCTCTACTCCTAGCTGGAGATTACATCTCTCTACTCCTAGCTGGAGGTTACATTTCTCTACTCCTAGCTGGAGGTTACATCTCTCTACTCCTAGCTGGAGGTTACATCTCTCTCTACTCCTAGCTGGAGGTTACATCTCTCTCTCCTCCTAGCTGGAGGTTACATCTCTCTCTCCTCCTAGCTGGAGGTTACATCTCTCTCTACTCCTAGCTGGAGGTTACATCTCTCTCCTCCTAGCTGGAGGTTACATCTCTCTACTCCTAGCTGGAGGTTACATCTCTCTACTCCTAGCTGGAGGTTACATCTCTCTACTCCTAGCTGGAGGTTACATCTCTCTCTACTCCTAGCTGGAGGTTACATCTCTCTCTCCTCCTAGCTGGAGGTTACATCTCTCTACTCCTAGCTGGAGGTTACATCTCTCTACTCCTAGCTGGAGGTTACATCTCTCTCCTCCTAGCTGGAGTTTCCATCTCTCTACTCCTAGCTGGAGGTTACATCTCTCTCTACTCCTAGCTGGAGGTTACATCTCTCTCTACTCCTAGCTGGAGGTTACATCTCTCTACTCCTAGGTAGAGGTTACATCTCTCTCTACTCCTAGCTGGATGTTACATCTCTCTCTACTCCTAGCTGGAGGTTACATCTCTCTCCTCCTAGCTGGAGGTTACATCTCTCTCCTCCTAGCTGGAGGTTACATCTATCTCTACTCCTAGCTGGAGGTTACATCTCTCTCTACTCCTAGCTGGAGGTTACATCTCTCTCTCCTCCTAGCTGGAGGTTACATCTCTCTCTACACCTAGCTGGAGGTTCCATCTCTCTCTCCTCCTAGCTGGAAGTTCCATCTCTCTACTCCTAGCTGGAGGTTACATCTCTCTCTACTCCTAGCTGGAGATTACATCTCTCTCTACTCCTAGCTGGAGGTTACATCTCTCTCTAATCCTAGCTGGAGGTTACATATCTCTCTACTCCTAGCTGGAGGTTACATCTCTTTACTCCTAGCTGGAGGTTACATCTCTCTACTCCTAGCTGGAGGTTACATCTCTCTACTCCTAGCTGGAGGTTACATCTCTCTCTACTCCTAGCTGGAGGTTACATCTATCTCTCCTCCTAGCTGGAGGTTACATCTCTCTCTCCTCCTAGCTGGAGGTTACATCTCTCTCTACTCCTAGCTGGAGGTTACATCTCTCTCCTCCTAGCTGGAGGTTACATCTCTCTACTCCTAGCTGGAGGTTACATCTATCTCTACTCCTAGCTGGAGGTTACATCTCTCTACTCCTAGCTGGAGGTTACATCTCTCTCTCCTCCTAGCTGGAGGTTACATCTCTCTCTACTCCTAGCTGGAGGTTACATCTCTCTACTCCTAGGTAGAGGTTACATCTCTCTCTACTCCTAGCTGGATGTTACATCTCTCTCTACTCCTAGCTGGAGGTTACATCTCTCTACTCCTAGCTGGAGGTTACATCTCTCTCCTCCTAGCTGGAGGTTCCATCTCTCTACTCCTAGCTGGAGGTTACATCTCTCTCTACTCCTAGCTGGAGGTTACATCTCTCTCTACTCCTAGCTGGAGGTTACATCTCTCTCTCCTAATAGCTGGAGGTTACATCTCTCTCTACTCCTAGCTGGAGGTTACATCTCTCTCTCCTCCTAGCTGGAGGTTCCATCTCTCTACTCCTAGCTGGAGGTTACATCTCTCTCTACTCCTAGCTGGAGATTACATCTCTCTCTACTCCTAGCTGGAGATTACATCTCTCTCTAATCCTAGCTGGAGGTTACATATCTCTCTACTCCTAGCTGGAGATTACATCTCTCTACTCCTAGCTGGAGGTTACATTTCTCTACTCCTAGCTGGAGGTTACATCTCTCTACTCCTAGCTGGAGGTTACATCTCTCTCTACTCCTAGCTGGAGGTTACATCTCTCTCTCCTCCTAGCTGGAGGTTACATCTCTCCTTCCTCCAAGCTGGAGGTTACATCTCTCTCTACTCCTAGCTGGAGGTTACATCTCTCTCCTCCTAGCTGGAGGTTACATCTCTCTACTCCTAGCTGGAGGTTACATCTATCTCTACTCCTAGCTGGAGAGTACATCTCTCTACTCCTAGCTGGAGGTTACATCTCTCTCTCCTCCTAGCTGGAGGTTACATCACTCTCTACTCCTAGCTGGAGGTTACATCTCTCTACTCCTAGGTAGAGGTTACATCTCTCTCTACTCCTAGCTGGATGTTACATCTCTCTCTACTCCTAGCTGGAGGTAACATCTCTCTACTCCTAGCTGGAGGTTACATCTCTCTCCTCCTAGCTGGAGGTTCCATCTCTCTACTCCTAGCTGGAGGTTACATCTCTCTCTACTCCTAGCTGGAGGTTACATCTCTCTCTACTCCTAGCTGGAGGTTACATCTCTCTACTCCTAGGTAGAGGTTACATCTCTCTCTACTCCTAGCTGGATGTTACATCTCTCTCTACTCCTAGCTGGAGGTTACATCTCTCTACTCCTAGCTGGAGTTTACATCTCTCTCCTCCTAGCTGGAGTTTCCATCTCTCTACTCCTAGCTGGAGATTACATCTCTCTCTACTCCTAGCTGGAGGTTACATCTCTCTCTACTCCTAGCTGGAGGTTACATCTCTCTCCTCCTAGCTGGAGGTTACATCTCTCTACTCCTAGCTGGAGGTTACATCTCTCTACTCCTAGCTGGAGGTTACATCTCTCTACTCCTAGCTGGAGGTTACATCTCTCTCTACTCCTAGCTGGAGGTTACATCTCTCTCTCCTCCTAGCTGGAGGTTACATCTCTCTACTCCTAGCTGGAGGTTACATCTCTCTACTCCTAGCTGGAGGTTACATCTCTCTCCTCCTAGCTGGAGTTTCCATCTCTCTACTCCTAGCTGGAGGTTACATCTCTCTCTACTCCTAGCTGGAGGTTACATCTCTCTCTACTCCTAGCTGGAGGTTACATCTCTCTACTCCTAGGTAGAGGTTACATCTCTCTCTACTCCTAGCTGGATGTTACATCTCTCTCTACTCCTAGCTGGAGGTTACATCTCTCTCCTCCTAGCTGGAGGTTACATCTCTCTCCTCCTAGCTGGAGGTTACATCTATCTCTACTCCTAGCTGGAGGTTACATCTCTCTCTACTCCTAGCTGGAGGTTACATCTCTCTCTCCTCCTAGCTGGAGGTTACATCTCTCTCTACACCTAGCTGGAGGTTCCATCTCTCTCTCCTCCTAGCTGGAAGTTCCATCTCTCTACTCCTAGCTGGAGGTTACATCTCTCTCTACTCCTAGCTGGAGATTACATCTCTCTCTACTCCTAGCTGGAGGTTACATCTCTCTCTAATCCTAGCTGGAGGTTACATATCTCTCTACTCCTAGCTGGAGGTTACATCTCTTTACTCCTAGCTGGAGGTTACATCTCTCTACTCCTAGCTGGAGGTTACATCTCTCTACTCCTAGCTGGAGGTTACATCTCTCTCTACTCCTAGCTGGAGGTTACATCTATCTCTCCTCCTAGCTGGAGGTTACATCTCTCTCTCCTCCTAGCTGGAGGTTACATCTCTCTCTACTCCTAGCTGGAGGTTACATCTCTCTCCTCCTAGCTGGAGGTTACATCTCTCTACTCCTAGCTGGAGGTTACATCTATCTCTACTCCTAGCTGGAGGTTACATCTCTCTACTCCTAGCTGGAGGTTACATCTCTCTCTCCTCCTAGCTGGAGGTTACATCTCTCTCTACTCCTAGCTGGAGGTTACATCTCTCTACTCCTAGGTAGAGGTTACATCTCTCTCTACTCCTAGCTGGATGTTACATCTCTCTCTACTCCTAGCTGGAGGTTACATCTCTCTACTCCTAGCTGGAGGTTACATCTCTCTCCTCCTAGCTGGAGGTTCCATCTCTCTACTCCTAGCTGGAGGTTACATCTCTCTCTACTCCTAGCTGGAGGTTACATCTCTCTCTACTCCTAGCTGGAGGTTACATCTCTCTCTCCTAATAGCTGGAGGTTACATCTCTCTCTACTCCTAGCTGGAGGTTACATCTCTCTCTCCTCCTAGCTGGAGGTTCCATCTCTCTACTCCTAGCTGGAGGTTACATCTCTCTCTACTCCTAGCTGGAGATTACATCTCTCTCTACTCCTAGCTGGAGATTACATCTCTCTCTAATCCTAGCTGGAGGTTACATATCTCTCTACTCCTAGCTGGAGATTACATCTCTCTACTCCTAGCTGGAGGTTACATTTCTCTACTCCTAGCTGGAGGTTACATCTCTCTACTCCTAGCTGGAGGTTACATCTCTCTCTACTCCTAGCTGGAGGTTACATCTCTCTCTCCTCCTAGCTGGAGGTTACATCTCTCTCTCCTCCTAGCTGGAGGTTACATCTCTCTCTACTCCTAGCTGGAGGTTACATCTCTCTCCTCCTAGCTGGAGGTTACATCTCTCTACTCCTAGCTGGAGGTTACATCTATCTCTACTCCTAGCTGGAGAGTACATCTCTCTACTCCTAGCTGGAGGTTACATCTCTCTCTCCTCCTAGCTGGAGGTTACATCACTCTCTACTCCTAGCTGGAGGTTACATCTCTCTACTCCTAGGTAGAGGTTACATCTCTCTCTACTCCTAGCTGGATGTTACATCTCTCTCTACTCCTAGCTGGAGGTAACATCTCTCTACTCCTAGCTGGAGGTTACATCTCTCTCCTCCTAGCTGGAGGTTCCATCTCTCTACTCCTAGCTGGAGGTTACATCTCTCTCTACTCCTAGCTGGAGGTTACATCTCTCTCTACTCCTAGCTGGAGGTTACATCTCTCTACTCCTAGGTAGAGGTTACATCTCTCTCTACTCCTAGCTGGATGTTACATCTCTCTCTACTCCTAGCTGGAGGTTACATCTCTCTACTCCTAGCTGGAGTTTACATCTCTCTCCTCCTAGCTGGAGTTTCCATCTCTCTACTCCTAGCTGGAGATTACATCTCTCTCTACTCCTAGCTGGAGGTTACATCTCTCTCTACTCCTAGCTGGAGGTTACATCTCTCTACTCCTAGGTAGAGGTTACATCTCTCTCTACTCCTAGCTGGATGTTACATCTCTCTCTACTCCTAGCTGGAGGTTACATCTCTCTCCTCCTAGCTGGAGGTTACATCTCTCTACTCCTAGCTGGAGGTTACATCTCTCTCTCCTCCTAGCTGGAGGTTACATCTCTCTCTACTCCTAGCTGGAGGTTACATCTCTCTCTCCTCCTAGCTGGAGGTTACATCTCTCTCTACACCTAGCTGGAGGTTCCATCTCTCTCTCCTCCTAGCTGGAGGTTCCATCTCTCTACTCCTAGCTGGAGGTTACATCTCTCTCTACTCCTAGCTGGAGATTACATCTCTCTCTACTCCTAGCTGGAGGTTACATCTCTCTCTAATCCTAGCTGGAGGTTACATATCTCTCTAATCCTAGCTGGAGGTTACATCTCTCTACTCCTAGCTGGAGGTTACATCTCTCTCTACTCCTAGCTGGAGGTTACATCTCTCTACTCCTAGGTAGAGGTTACATCTCTCTCTACTCCTAGCTGGATGTTACATCTCTCTCTACTCCTAGCTGGAGGTTACATCTCTCTACTCCTAGCTGGAGGTTACATCTCTCTCCTCCTAGCTGGAGGTTCCATCTCTCTACTCCTAGCTGGAGGTTACATCTCTCTCTACTCCTAGCTGGAGGTTACATCTCTCTCTACTCCTAGCTGGAGGTTACATCTCTCTCTCCTAATAGCTGGAGGTTACATCTCTCTCTACTCCTAGCTGGAGGTTACATCTCTCTCTCCTCCTAGCTGGAGGTTCCATCTCTCTACTCCTAGCTGGAGGTTACATCTCTCTCTACTCCTAGCTGGAGATTACATCTCTCTCTACTCCTAGCTGGAGATTACATCTCTCTCTAATCCTAGCTGGAGGTTACATATCTCTCTACTCCTAGCTGGAGGTTACATCTCTCTACTCCTAGCTGGAGGTTACATCTCTCTACTCCTAGCTGGAGGTTACATCTCTCTACTCCTAGCTGGAGGTTACATCTCTCTCTACTCCTAGCTGGAGGTTACATCTCTCTCTCCTCCTAGCTGGAGGTTACATCTCTCTCTCCTCCTAGCTGGAGGTTACATCTCTCTCTACTCCTAGCTGGAGGTTACATCTCTCTCCTCCTAGCTGGAGGTTACATCTCTCTACTCCTAGCTGGAGGTTACATCTATCTCTACTCCTAGCTGGAGAGTACATCTCTCTACTCCTAGCTGGAGGTTACATCTCTCTCTCCTCCTAGCTGGAGGTTACATCTCTCTCTACTCCTAGCTGGAGGTTACATCTCTCTACTCCTAGGTAGAGGTTACATCTCTCTCTACTCCTAGCTGGATGTTACATCTCTCTCTACTCCTAGCTGGAGGTAACATCTCTCTACTCCTAGCTGGAGGTTACATCTCTCTCCTCCTAGCTGGAGGTTCCATCTCTCTACTCCTAGCTGGAGGTTACATCTCTCTCTACTCCTAGCTGGAGGTTACATCTCTCTCTACTCCTAGCTGGAGGTTACATCTCTCTACTCCTAGGTAGAGGTTACATCTCTCTCTACTCCTAGCTGGATGTTACATCTCTCTCTACTCCTAGCTGGAGGTTACATCTCTCTACTCCTAGCTGGAGTTTACATCTCTCTCCTCCTAGCTGGAGTTTCCATCTCTCTACTCCTAGCTGGAGGTTACATCTCTCTCTACTCCTAGCTGGAGGTTACATCTCTCTCTACTCCTAGCTGGAGGTTACATCTCTCTAATCCTAGGTAGAGGTTACATCTCTCTCTACTCCTAGCTGGATGTTACATCTCTCTCTACTCCTAGCTGGAGGTTACATCTCTCTCCTCCTAGCTGGAGGTTACATCTCTCTACTCCTAGCTGGAAGTTACATCTCTCTCTCCTCCTAGCTGGAGGTTACATCTCTCTCTACTCCTAGCTGGAGGTTACATCTCTCTCTCCTCCTAGCTGGAGGTTACATCTCTCTCTACACCTAGCTGGAGGTTCCATCTCTCTCTCCTCCTAGCTGGAGGTTCCATCTCTCTACTCCTAGCTGGAGGTTACATCTCTCTCTACTCCTAGCTGGAGATTACATCTCTCTCTACTCCTAGCTGGAGATTACATCTCTCTCTAATCCTAGCTGGAGGTTACATATCTCTCTAATCCTAGCTGGAGGTTACATCTCTCTACTCCTAGCTGGAGGTTACATCTCTCTACTCCTAGCTGGAGGTTACATCTCTCTCCTCCTAGCTGGAGTTTCCATCTCTCTACTCCTAGCTGGAGGTTACATCTCTCTCTACTCCTAGCTGGAGGTTACATCTCTCTCTACTCCTAGCTGGAGGTTACATCTCTCTACTCCTAGGTAGAGGTTACATCTCTCTCTACTCCTAGCTGGATGTTTCATCTCTCTCTACTCCTAGCTGGAGGTTACATCTCTCTCCTCCTAGCTGGAGGTTACATCTCTCTCCTCCTAGCTGGAGGTTACATCTCTCTCTCCTCCTAGCTGGAGGTTACATCTCTCTCTACTCCTAGCTGGAGGTTACATCTCTCTCTACACCTAGCTGGAGGTTCCATCTCTCTCTCCTCCTAGCTGGAGGTTCCATCTCTCTACTCCTAGCTGGAGGTTACATCTCTCTCTACTCCTAGCTGGAGATTACATCTCTCTCTACTCCTAGCTGGAGGTTACATCTCTCTCTAATCCTAGCTGGAGGTTACATATCTCTCTACTACTAGCTGGAGGTTACATCTCTCTACTCCTAGCTGGAGGTTACATCTCTCTACTCCTAGCTGGAGGTTACATCTCTCTACTCCTAGCTGGAGGTTACATCTCTCTCTACTCCTAGCTGGAGGTTACATCTCTCTCCTCCTAGCTGGAGGTTACATCTCTCTCTACTCCTAGCTGGAGGTTACATCTCTCTCTACTCCTAGCTGGAGGTTACATCTCTCTCTCCTCCTAGCTGGAGGTTACATCTCTCTCTCCTCTTAGCTGGAGGTTACATCTCTCTCTACTCCTAGCTGGAGGTTACATCTCTCTCCTCCTAGCTGGAGGTTACATCTCTCTACTCCTAGCTGGAGGTTACATCTATCTCTACTCCTAGCTGGAGGTTACATCTCTCTACTCCTAGCTGGAGGTTACATCTCTCTCTCCTCCTAGCTGGAGGTTACATCTTTCTCTACTCCTAGCTGGAGGTTACTACTCTCTACTCCGAGGTAGAGGTTACATCTCTCTCTACTCCTAGCTGGATGTTACATCTCTCTCTACTCCTAGCTGGAGGTTACATCTCTCTACTCCTAGCTGGAGGTTACATCTCTCTCCTCCTAGCTGGAGGTTCCATCTCTCTACTCCTAGCTGGAGGTTACATCTCTCTCTACTCCTAGCTGGAGGTTACATCTCTCTCTACTCCTAGCTGGAGGTTACATCTCTCTCTCCTCCTAGCTGGAGGTTACATCTCTCTCTACTCCTAGCTGGAGGATACATCTCTCTCTCCTCCTAGCTGGAGGTTCCATCTCTCTACTCCTAGCTGGAGGTTACATCTCTCTCTACTCCTAGCTGGAGATTACATCTCTCTCTACTCCTAGCTGGAGGTTACATCTCTCTCTAATCCTAGCTGGAGGTTACATATCTCTCTACTCCTAGCTGGAGGTTACATCTCTCTACTCCTAGCTGGAGGTTACATCTCTCTACTCCTAGCTGGAGGTTACATCTCTCTACTCCTAGCTGGAGGTTACATCTCTCTCTACTCCTAGCTGGAGGTTACATCTCTCTCTCCTCCTAGCTGGAGGTTACATCTCTCTCTCCTCCTAGCTGGAGGTTACATCTCTCTCTACTCCTAGCTGGAGGTTACATCTCTCTCTACTCCTAGCTGGAGGTTACATCTCTCTCCTCCTAGCTGGAGATTACATCTCTCTACTCCTAGCTGGAGGTTACATCTATCTCTACTCCTAGCTGGAGGTTACATCTCTCTCTCCTCCTAGCTGGAGGTTACATCTCTCTCTACTCCTAGCTGGAGGTTACATCTCTCTACTCCTAGGTAGAGGTTACATCTCTCTCTACTCCTAGCTGGATGTTACATCTCTCTCTACTCCTAGCTGGAGGTAACATCTCTCTACTCCTAGCTGGAGGTTACATCTCTCTCCTCCTAGCTGGAGGTTCCATCTCTCTACTCCAAGCTGGAGGTTACATCTCTCTCTACTCCTAGCTGGAGGTTACATCTCTCTCTACTCCTAGCTGGAGGTTACATCTCTCTACTCCTAGGTAGAGGTTACATATCTCTCTACTCCTAGCTGGATGTTACATCTCTCTCTACTCCTAGCTGGAGGTTACATCTCTCTACTCCTAGCTGGAGGTTACATCTCTCTCCTCCTAGCTTGAGTTTCCATCTCTCTACTCCTAGCTGGAGGTTACATCTCTCTCTACTCCTAGCTGGAGGTTACATCTCTCTCTACTCCTAGCTGGAGGTTACATCTCTCTACTCCTAGGTAGAGGTTACATCTCTCTCTACTCCTAGCTGGATGTTACATCTCTCTCTACTCCTAGCTGGAGGTTACATCTCTCTCCTCCTAGCTGGAGGTTACATCTCTCTCCTCCTAGCTGGAGGTTCCATCTCTCTCTCCTCCTAGCTGGAGGTTCCATCTCTCTACTCCTAGCTGGAGGTTACATCTCTCTCTACTCCTAGCTGGAGGTTACATCTCTCTCTACTCCTAGCTGGAGATTACATCTCTCTCTACTCCTAGCTGGAGGTTACATCTCTCTCTAATCCTAGCTGGAGGTTACATATCTCTCTACTCCTAGCTGGAGGTTACATCTCTCTACTCCTAGCTGGAGGTTACATCTCTCTACTCCTAGCTGGAGGTTACATCTCTCTACTCCTAGCTGGAGGTTACATCTCTCTCTACTCCTAGCTGGAGGTTACATCTCTCTCTACTCCTAGCTGGAGGTTACATCTCTCTCCTCCTAGCTGGAGGTTACATCTCTCTACTCCTAGCTGGAGGTTACATCTATCTCTACTCCTAGCTGGAGGTTACATCTCTCTCTACTCCTAGCTGGAGGTTACATCTCTCTACTCCTAGGTAGAGGTTACATCTCTCTCTAATCCTAGCTGGATGTTACATCTCTCTCTACTCCTAGCTGGAGGTTACATCTCTCTACTCCTAGCTGGAGGTTACATCTCTCTCCTCCTAGCTGGAGGTTCCATCTCTCTACTCCTAGCTGGAGGTTACATCTCTCTACTCCTAGCTGGAGGTTACATCTCTCTCTCCTCCTAGCTGGAGGTTACATCTCTCTCTCCTCCTAGCTGGAGGTTACATCTCTCTCTACTCCTAGCTGGAGGTTACATCTCTCTCTCCTCCTAGCTGGAGGTTCCATCTCTCTACTCCTAGCTGGAGGTTACATCTCTCTCTACTCCTAGCTGGAGATTACATCTCTCTCTACTCCTAGCTGGAGGTTACATCTCTCTCTAATCCTAGCTGGAGGTTACATATCTCTCTACTACTAGCTGGAGGTTACATCTCTCTACTCCTAGCTGGAGGTTACATCTCTCTACTCCTAGCTGGAGGTTACATCTCTCTACTCCTAGCTGGAGGTTACATCTCTCTCTACTCCTAGCTGGAGGTTACATCTCTCTCCTCCTAGCTGGAGGTTACATCTCTCTCTACTCCTAGCTGGAGGTTACATCTCTCTCTACTCCTAGCTGGAGGTTACATCTCTCTCTCCTCCTAGCTGGAGGTTACATCTCTCTCTCCTCCTAGCTGGAGGTTACATCTCTCTCTACTCCTAGCTGGAGGTTACATCTCTCTCCTCCTAGCTGGAGGTTACATCTCTCTACTCCTAGCTGGAGGTTACATCTATCTCTACTCCTAGCTGGAGGTTACATCTCTCTACTCCTAGCTGGAGGTTACATCTCTCTCTCCTCCTAGCTGGAGGTTACATCTTTCTCTACTCCTAGCTGGAGGTTACTACTCTCTACTCCGAGGTAGAGGTTACATCTCTCTCTACTCCTAGCTGGATGTTACATCTCTCTCTACTCCTAGCTGGAGGTTACATCTCTCTACTCCTAGCTGGAGGTTACATCTCTCTCCTCCTAGCTGGAGGTTCCATCTCTCTACTCCTAGCTGGAGGTTACATCTCTCTCTACTCCTAGCTGGAGGTTACATCTCTCTCTACTCCTAGCTGGAGGTTACATCTCTCTCTCCTCCTAGCTGGAGGTTACATCTCTCTCTACTCCTAGCTGGAGGATACATCTCTCTCTACTCCTAGGTAGAGGTTACATCTCTCTCCTCCTAGCTGGAGGTTCCATCTCTCTACTCCTAGCTGGAGGTTACATCTCTCTCTACTCCTAGCTGGAGGTTACATCTCTCTCTACTCCTAGCTGGAGGTTACATCTCTCTCTCCTCCTAGCTGGAGGTTACATCTCTCTCTACTCCTAGCTGGAGGTTACATCTCTCTCTCCTCCTAGCTGGAGGTTCCATCTCTCTACTCCTAGCTGGAGGTTACATCTCTCTCTACTCCTAGCTGGAGATTACATCTCTCTCTACTCCTAGCTGGAGGTTACATCTCTCTCTAATCCTAGCTGGAGGTTACATATCTCTCTACTCCTAGCTGGAGGTTACATCTCTCTACTCCTAGCTGGAGGTTACATCTCTCTACTCCTAGCTGGAGGTTACATCTCTCTACTCCTAGCTGGAGGTTACATCTCTCTCTACTCCTAGCTGGAGGTTACATCTCTCTCTCCTCCTAGCTGGAGGTTACATCTCTCTCTCCTCCTAGCTGGAGGTTACATCTCTCTCTACTCCTAGCTGGAGGTTACATCTCTCTCTACTCCTAGCTGGAGGTTACATCTCTCTCCTCCTAGCTGGAGATTACATCTCTCTCTACTCCTAGCTGGAGGTTACATCTCTCTCTCCTCCTAGCTGGAGGTTACATCTCTCTACTCCTAGCTGGAGGTTACATCTATCTCTACTCCTAGCTGGAGGTTACATCTCTCTCCTCCTAGCTGGAGATTACATCTCTCTCTACTCCTAGCTGGAGGTTACATCTCTCTCTCCTCCTAGCTGGAGGTTACATCTCTCTACTCCTAGCTGGAGGTTACATCTATCTCTACTCCTAGCTGGAGGTTACATCTCTCTCTCCTCCTAGCTGGAGGTTACATCTCTCTCTACTCCTAGCTGGAGGTTACATCTCTCTACTCCTAGGTAGAGGTTACATCTCTCTCTACTCCTAGCTGGATGTTACATCTCTCTCTACTCCTAGCTGGAGGTTACATCTCTCTCCTCCTAGCTGGAGGTTACATCTCTCTCTACTCCTAGCTGGAGGTTACATCTCTCTCTACTCCTAGCTGGAGGTTACATCTCTCTCTACTCCTAGCTGGAGGTTACATCTCTCTACTCCTAGGTAGAGGTTACATATCTCTCTACTCCTAGCTGGATGTTACATCTCTCTCTACTCCTAGCTGGAGGTTACATCTCTCTCCTCCTAGCTGGAGGTTACATCTCTCTCCTCCTAGCTTGAGTTTCCATCTCTCTACTCCTAGCTGGAGGTTACATCTCTCTCTACTCCTAGCTGGAGGTTACATCTCTCTCTACTCCTAGCTGGAGGTTACATCTCTCTACTCCTAGGTAGAGGTTACATCTCTCTCTACTCCTAGCTGGATGTTACATCTCTCTCTACTCCTAGCTGGAGGTTACATCTCTCTCCTCCTAGCTGGAGGTTACATCTCTCTCCTCCTAGCTGGAGGTTCCATCTCTCTCTCCTCCTAGCTGGAGGTTCCATCTCTCTACTCCTAGCTGGAGGTTACATCTCTCTCTACTCCTAGCTGGAGATTACATCTCTCTCTACTCCTAGCTGGAGGTTACATCTCTCTCTAATCCTAGCTGGAGGTTACATATCTCTCTACTCCTAGCTGGAGGTTACATCTCTCTACTCCTAGCTGGAGGTTACATCTCTCTACTCCTAGCTGGAGGTTACATCTCTCTACTCCTAGCTGGAGGTTACATCTCTCTCTACTCCTAGCTGGAGGTTACATCTCTCTCTCCTCCTAGCTGGAGGTTACATCTCTCTCTCCTCCTAGCTGGAGGTTACATCTCTCTCTACTCCTAGCTGGAGGTTACATCTCTCTCCTCCTAGCTGGACGTTACATCTCTCTACTCCTAGCTGGAGGTTACATCTATCTCTACTCCTAGCTGGAGGTTACATCTCTCTACTCCTAGCTGGAGGTTACATCTCTCTCTCCTCCTAGCTGGAGGTTACATCTCTCTCTACTCCTAGCTGGAGGTTACATCTCTCTACTCCTAGGTAGAGGTTACATCTCTCTCTAATCCTAGCTGGATGTTACATCTCTCTCTACTCCTAGCTGGAGGTTACATCTCTCTACTCCTAGCTGGAGGTTACATCTCTCTCCTCCTAGCTGGAGGTTCCATCTCTCTACTCCTAGCTGGAGGTTACATCTCTCTCTACTCCTAGCTGGAGGTTACATCTCTCTCTACTCCTAGCTGGAGGTTACATCTCTCTCTCCTCCTAGCTGGAGGTTACATCTCTCTCTCCTCCTAGCTGGAGGTTCCATCTCTCTACTCCTAGCTGGAGGTTACATCTCTCTCTACTCCTAGCTGGAGATTACATCTCTCTCTACTCCTAGCTGGAGGTTACATCTCTCTCTAATCCTAGCTGGAGGTTACATATCTCTCTACTCCTAGCTGGAGGTTACATCTCTCTACTCCTAGCTGGAGGTTACATCTCTCTACTCCTAGCTGGAGGTTACATCTCTCTACTCCTAGCTGGAGGTTACATCTCTCTCTACTCCTAGCTGGAGGTTACATCTCTCTCTCCTCCTAGCTGGAGGTTACATCTCTCTCTACTCCTAGCTGGAGGTTACATCTCTCTCCTCCTAGCTGGAGGTTACATCTCTCTACTCCTAGCTGGAGGTTACATCTATCTCTACTCCTAGCTGGAGAGTACATCTCTCTACTCCGAGCTGGAGGTTACATCTCTCTCTCCTCCTAGCTGGAGGTTACATCTCTCTCTACTCCTAGCTGGAGGTTACATCTCTCTACTCCTAGGTAGAGGTTACATCTCTCTCTACTCCTAGCTGGATGTTACATCTCTCTCTACTCCTAGCTTGAGGTAACATCTCTCTACTCCTAGCTGGAGGTTCCATCTCTCTCCTCCTAGCTGGAGGTTCCATCTCTCTACTCCTAGCTGGAGGTTACATCTCTCTCTACTCCTAGCTGGAGATTACATCTCTCTCTACTCCTAGCTGGAGGTTACATCTCTCTCTACTCCTAGCTGGAGGTTACATCTCTCTCTACTCCTAGCTGGACGTTACATCTCTCTCTCCTCCTAGCTGGAGGTTACATCTCTCTCTACTCCTAGCTGGAGGTTACATCTCTCTCCTCCTAGCTGGAGGTTACATCTCTCTACTCCTAGCTGGAGGTTACATCTCTCTCTACTCCTAGCTGGAGGTTACATCTCTCTACTCCTAGCTGGAGGTTACATCTCTCTCTCCTCCTAGCTGGAGGTTACATCTCTCTCTACTCCTAGCTGGAGGTTACATCTCTCTACTCCTAGGTAGAGGTTACATCTCTCTCTACTCCTAGCTGGATGTTACATCTCTCTCTACTCCTAGCTGGAGGTTACATCTCTCTACTCCTAGCTGGAGGTTACATCTCTCTCCTCCTAGCTGGAGGTTCCATCTCTCTACTCCTAGCTGGAGGTTACATCTCTCTCTACTCCTAGCTGGAGGTTACATCTCTCTCTACTCCTAGCTGGAGGTTACATCTCTCTCTCCTCCTAGCTAGAGGTTACATCTCTCTCTACTCCTAGCTGGAGGTTACATCTCTCTCTCCTCCTAGCTGGAGGTTCCATCTCTCTACTCCTAGCTGGAGGTTACATATCTCTCTACTCCTAGCTGGAGGTTACATCTCTCTACTCCTAGCTGGAGGTTACATCTATCTCTACTCCTAGCTGGAGGTTACATCTCTCTACTCCTAGCTGGAGGTTACATCTCTCTCTCCTCCTAGCTGGAGGTTACATCTCTCTCTACTCCTAGCTGGAGGTTACATCTCTCTACTCCTAGGTAGAGGTTACATCTCTCTCTACTCCTAGCTGGATGTTACATCTCTCTCTACTCCTAGCTGGAGGTTACATCTCTCTACTCCTAGCTGGAGGTTACATCTCTCTCCTCCTAGCTGGAGGTTCCATCTCTCTACTCCTAGCTGGAGGTTACATCTCTCTCTACTCCTAGCTGGAGGTTACATCTCTCTCTACTCCTAGCTGGAGGTTACATCTCTCTCTACTCCTAGCTGGAGGTTACATCTTTCTCTCCTCCTAGCTGGAGGTTACATCTCTCTCTACTCCTAGCTGGAGGTTACATCTCTCTACTCCTAGGTAGAGGTTACATCTCTCTCTACTCCTAGCTGGATGTTACATCTCTCTCTACTCCTAGCTGGAGGTTACATCTCTCTACTCCTAGCTGGAGGTTACATCTCTCTACTCCTAGCTGGAGGTTACATCTCTCTCTACTCCTAGCTGGAGGTTACATCTCTCTCTACTCCTAGCTGGAGGTTACATCTCTCTCTCCTCCTAGCTGGAGGTTACATCTCTCTCTACTCCTAGCTGGAGGTTACATATCTCTCTACTCCTAGCTGGAGGTTACATCTCTCTACTCCTAGCTGGAGGTTACATCTCTCTACTCCTAGCTGGAGGTTACATCTCTCTACTCCTAGCTGGAGGTTACATCTCTCTCTACTCCTAGCTGGAGGTTACATCTCTCTCTCCTCCTAGCTGGAGGTTACATCTCTCTGCTGTGCGTCCCAAATTCCTATGTAGTGCACTACTTTTGAACAGGTCCCACACGGCTCTGGTCAAAAGTAGGGCTCTCGTCAAAAGTAGTGCACTATCCTCAATCTTCTCAATTTATGATATTGTCTTTGTTGGTCACTAAGTCCACTTGCTTTTAGAGCCGGGGGTTAAGGAATATCATCATAACGGGGCCTTTAAATGCCCTGGATACATCAGACTGCTTTTCTGCTTGTTACAAAGTGGACCTGCATTAAAAATGCAACAAGCCCATTATTCTGTGGCCGACCGAAGATGTTACTCTGTGCTGTTGTCTGCTTAGTGCTGCTTTGTAGAAGCAAGGTAGAAGCAGGGTAGAGGAAGGGTAGAGCAGAGTAGAGTAGAGACTACTAGCTGTCTAGGAGACTACTAAGCTGTCTAGGAGACTACTAGCTGTCTAGGAGACTACTAGCTGTCTAGGAGACTACTAAGCTGTCTAGGAGACTACTAGCTGTCTAGGAGACTACCAGCTGTCTAGGAGACTACTAGCTGTCTAGGAGACTACTAAGCTGTCTAGGAGACTACTAGCTGTCTAGGAAACTACTAGCTGTCTAGGAGACTACTAGCTGTCTAGGAGACTACTAAGGAGACTGACACATCCTTATCTTCCTCACTGCCTGTCAATCAGAAAGCTTACATACACTGCAATGCAGACTCTAATGACCAGCTTTCACAGGCAGACAGACAGGCACTTTCTGATAATACATTAGGGAAGACCTCTTTATAATACTATAATAGGGAGAATATGCTCAAATCCCACCCACACACACACCTCTCTCTCTCCCTCTCTCTTTAGTTCTCTCTACCTCTCTCTCTCCCTCTCTCTTTACTTCTCTCTTTACCTCTCTCTCCCTCTCCCTCTCTCCCTCTCCCTTCACCTCTCTCTTCACCTCCCTCTCTCCCTCTCTCTCTCTCCCTCTCCCTCTCCCCCTCCCCCTCTCTCTCTCTCTTCACCTCTCTCTCTCCCTCTCCCTCTCCCTCTCCCCCTCCCCCTCTCTCTCTCTTCACCTCTCTCTCTCTCTCTCTCTCTCTCTCTCTCCCCCTCTCCCCCTCTCTCCCTCTCTCCCTCTCTCCCTCTCCCCCTCTCCCTCTCCCTCCCCCTCTCCCTCTCCCCCGTTATTTAATTAAGAGAGGATTGAGCCGGCAGCCAGTGGTTCTTAAATAAGAATATAACCGATCATACAGGGTCATTTGCACATATATGGGTATAAATTGAGAGAGAGAGGCTCTTAGGCTGGCAGTCAGCATCCCATCCCACCCAATAGATGGTTAGAGAGGGTGCCCAGGACACAGTGGGAAAACACACACAGAGAGATATGGGAAAGAATGGAGGGAGAGAGAGATGGGAAGGAGGGAGGGAGGGGAGGGAGAGATATGGGAAAGAATGGAGGGAGGGAGAGAGAGATGTGGGAAAGGAGGGAGGGAGAGAGAGATGTGGGAAAGGAGGGAGGGAGAAAGAGATGGGAAAGGAGGGAGGGAGAGAGAGATGGGAAAGGAGGGAGGGAGAGAGAGATATGGGAAAGGAGGGAGGGAGAGAGAGATATGGGAAAGAATGGAGGGAGGGAGAGAGATGTGGGAAAGGAGGGAGGGAGAGAGAGATGGGAGAGAAAAGAGAGTGGGGTGTAGGGAAGCATACTTATAAAGCCTTTTTTGATATTCCTATGGATATTCCTATAGATATTCCTATGGATATTCCTATAGATATTCCTATAGATATTATTATGGATTTTCCTATAGATATTCCTATAGATATTCCTATAGATATTCCTATGGATATTCCTATAGATATTCCTATAGACATTCCTATAGATATTCCTATGGATATTCCTATGGATATTCCTATAGATATTCCTATAGACATTCCTATAGACATTCCTATGGATATTCCTATAGATATTCCTATAGACATTCCTATAGATATTCCTATGGATATTCCTATGAATATTCCTATAGATATTCCTATAGATATTCCTATAGATATTCCTATAGACATTCCTATGGATATTCCTATAGACATTCCTATGGATATTCCTATAGATATTCCTATAGATATTCCTATAGATATTCCTATAGATATTCCTATGGATATTCCTATAGATATGATACGACAACCTTCACCTTAAACCTCTGGACTTCATGGAAAGAAATATGCTCCACTGCATTCCCTGTACCACCACCTGAGAGTCAGAGAGCTGCAGAGAGAGAAGCCCATGTAGCTACAACGCAGCCGTTCATTGCCAGTCTCCCTCTCCCTCCACATCCACACCTCTCAGTGCCAGTCTCCCTCTCCCTGCACATCCACACCACTCAGTGCCAGTGTCCCCCTCCCTGTACATCCACACCACTCAGTGCCAGTCTCCCTCTCCCTGCACATCCACACCACTCAGTGCCAGTGTCCCTCTCCCTGCACATCCACACCACTCAGTGCCAGTGTCCCTCTCCCAGTACATCCACACCACTCAGTGCCAGTCTCCCTCTCCCTGTACATCCACACCTCTCAGTGCCAGTCTCCCTCTCCCTGCACATCCACACCTCTCAGTGCCAGTCTCCCTCTCCCTGCACATCCACACCACTCAGTGCCAGTCTCCCTCTCCCTGTACATCCACACCTCTCAGTGCCAGTCTCCCTCTCCCTGCACATCCACACCACTCAGTGCCAGCCTCCCTCTCCCTGTACATTCACGCCACTCAGTGCCAGTGTCTCTCTCCCTGTACACATCCACACCACTCAGTGCCAGTGTCTCTCTCCCTGTACACATCCACACCACTCAGTGCCAGTGTCCCTCTCCCTGTACATCCACACCACTCAGTGCCAGTGTCCCTCTCCCTGTACATTCACACCACTCTGTGCCAGTCTCCCTCTCCCTGTACATCCACACCACTCAGTGCCAGTGTCCCTCTCCCTGTACATTCACACCACTCTGTGCCAGTCTCCCTCTCCCTGTACATCCACACCTCTCAGTGCCAGTGTCTCTCTCCCTGTACATCCACACCACTCAGTGCATGGGAAGTGATTTGCATAATTGTGGTAGTTTATGTCTTACATGAGAGAAGAAACATTACCATCCTTTCTATATGCACTAGAGAGTGGTTAAGTTGTGTTTCTAACCATCCCTTTTCTGCACAAGCACAGAGAGACAGAGAGAGAGAGAGAGACAGAGAGAGAGACAGAGAGAGAGACAGAGAGAGAGAGAGAGAGAGAGCGAGAGAGAGAGAAGGCATACTATACTGCCTTAATGAAGACTGACAGAACAGACAGGCAGCATACTGCCTTAATGAAGACTGACAGAACAGACAAGCAGCATACTGCCTTAATGAAGACTGACAGAACAGACAAGCAGCATACTGCCTTAATGAAGACTGACAGAACAGACAAGCAGCATACTGCCTTAATGAAGACTGACGGGGAACAGACAAGCAGCATACTGCCTTAATGAAGACTGACAGAACAGACAAGCAGCATACTGCCTTAATGAAGACTGACGGGGAACAGACAAGCAGCATACTGCCTTAATGAAGACTGACAGAACAGACAAGCAGCATACTGCCTTAATGAAGACTGACAGAACAGACAAGCAGCATACTGCCTTAATGAAGACTGACAGAGAACAGACAAGCAGCATACTGCCTTAATGAAGACTGACAGAGAACAGACAAGCAGCATACTGCCTTAATGAAGACTGACAGAACAGACAAGCAGCATACTGCCTTAACGAAGACTGACAGAGAACAGACAAGCAGCGTACTGCCTTAATGAAGACTGACAGAACAGACAAGCAGCATACTGCCTTAACGAAGACTGACAGAACAGACAAGCAGCATACTGCCTTAACGAAGACTGACAGTATTCAACAACACATGACATAGCACCGTTACTGCTCCTAAACAAACAGTTTCAAGTCATTTCTAACAGTTTCCTCTCCTGCTGTAACAGCTGTTCCACAGTCTGGGATCAGTTCATTTCTGACACGCTACGTTAGATACAAGGTTTCCCTGCTGCCTACTTTTTACACTATACATGACAAAAAAACATTTGAGATGTTTTCCAATGAGTTTGTGTATTATCTACCTGTACATCTAGCCAGCGGTCTCTGAGTGTGTGTGTGTGAGTGTGTTAATCTCCCTGTACATCTAGCCAGCCAGTGGTCTCTGAAGAGCTGTGTGTGATAAACAGCCTGAAGGATGGATGATCTAGGCCTCTCTAGACCTCTGGGGAAGACACACACACACACACCTCATCCTCCCATAGAGCCCCCAGTGTGGAGTTAGTGTACATGTTTAATTCACTCTCTATGGTAACAGAGCTGTATGTCTCTCCATCTCTCTACGGTAACAGAGCTGTATGTCTCTCCATCTCTCTATGGTAACAGAGCTGTATGTCTCTCCATCTCTCTATGGTAACAGAGCTGTATGTCTCTCCATCTCTCTACGGTAACAGAGCTGTATGTCTCTCCATCTCTCTATGGTAACAGAGCTGTATGTCTCTCCATCTCTCCATCTCTCTACGGTAACAGAGCTGTATGTCTCTCCATCTCTCTATGGTAACAGAGCTGTATGTCTCTCCATCTCTCTATGGTAACAGAGCTGTATGTCTCTCCATCTCTCTATGGTAACAGAGCTGTATGTCTCTCCAGTCTCTATAGTAACAGAGCTGTATGTCTCTCCATCTCTCTATGGTAACAGAGCTGTATGTCTCTCCATCTCTCTACGGTAACAGAGCTGTATGTCTCTCCATCTCTCTATGGTAACAGAGCTGTATGTCTCTCCATCTCTCCATCTCTCTACGGTAACAGAGCTGTATGTCTCTCCATCTCTCTATGGTAACAGAGCTGTATGTCTCTCCATCTCTCTATGGTAACAGAGCTGTATGTCTCTCCATCTCTCTATGGTAACAGAGCTGTATGTCTCTCCATCTCTCTACGGTAACAGAGCTGTATGTCTCTCCATCTCTCTATGGTAACAGAGCTGTATGTCTCTCCATCTCTCTATGGTAACAGAGCTGTATGTCTCTCCATCTCTCTATGGTAACAGAGCTGTATGTCTCTCCATCTCTCTATGGTAACAGAGCTGTATGTCTCTCCAGTCTCTATGGTAACAGAGCTGTATGTCTCTCCATCTCTCTATGGTAACAGAGCTGTATGTCTCTCCATCTCTCTACGGTAACAGAGCTGTATGTCTCTCCATCTCTCTATGGTAACAGAGCTGTATGTCTCTCCATCTCTCCATCTCTCTACGGTAACAGAGCTGTATGTCTCTCCATCTCTCTATGGTAACAGAGCTGTATGTCTCTCCATCTCTCTATGGTAACAGAGCTGTATGTCTCTCCATCTCTCTATGGTAACAGAGCTGTATGTCTCTCCATCTCTCTACGGTAACAGAGCTGTATGTCTCTCCATCTCTCTATGGTAACAGAGCTGTATGTCTCTCCATCTCTCTATGGTAACAGAGCTGTATGTCTCTCCATCTCTCTACGGTAACAGAGCTGTATGTCTCTCCATCTCTCTACGGTAACAGAGCTGTATGTCTCTCCAGTCTCTATGGTAACAGAGCTGTATGTCTCTCCATCTCTCTATGGTAACAGAGCTGTATGTCTCTCCATCTCTCTATGGTAACAGAGCTGTATGTCTCTCCATCTCTCTACGGTAACAGAGCTGTATGTCTCTCCATCTCTCTATGGTAACAGAGCTATATGTCTCTCCATCTCTCTACGGTAACAGAGCTGTATGTCTCTCCATCTCTCTACGGTAACAGAGCTGTATGTCTCTCCATCTCTCTATGGTAACAGAGCTGTATGTCTCTCCATCTCTCTACGGTAACAGAGCTGTATGTCTCTCCATCTCTCTACGGTAACAGAGCTGTATGTCTCTCCATCTCTCTATGGTAACAGAGCTGTATGTCTCTCCATCTCTCTATGGTAACAGAGCTGTATGTCTCTCCATCTCTCTATGGTAACAGAGCTGTATGTCTCTCCATCTCTCTATGGTAACAGAGCTGTATGTCTCTCCATCTCTCTACGGTAACAGAGCTGTATGTCTCTCCATCTCTCTACGGTAACAGAGCTGTATGTCTCTCCATCTCTCTACGGTAACAGAGCTGTATGTCTCTCCATCTCTCTACGGTAACAGAGCTGTATGTCTCTCCATCTCTCTACGGTAACAGAGCTGTATGTCTCTCCATCTCTCTACGGTAACAGAGCTGTATGTCTCTCCAGTCTCTATGTGACAAATAAAATGTCATTTGAATGTATTATTTGATTTATAAACCACTCCAGGGACAGACTCTACCAAACCTACATCTCTCTGTAACCAGGGACAGACTCTACCAAACCTACATCTCTCTATAACCAGGGACAGACTCTACCAAACCTACATCTCTCTATAACCAGGGACAGACTCTACCAAACCTACATCTCTCTGTAACCAGGGACAGACTCTACCAAACCTTCATCTCTCTATAACCAGGGACAGACTCTACCAAACCTACATCTCTCTATAACCAGGGACAGACTCTACCAAACCTACATCTCTCTGTAACCAGGGACAGACTCTACCAAACCTTCACTCTCTCTGTAACCAGGGACAGACTCTACCAAACCTACATCTCTCTATAACCAGGGACAGACTCTACCAAACCTTCATCTCTCTATAACCAGGGACAGACTCTACCAAACCTTCATCTCTCTGTAACCAGGGACAGACTCTACCAAACCTACATCTCTCTATAACCAGGGACAGACTCTACCAAACCTACAACATCTCTACATCAAATAATTGTGATTACCTTTGTACCAAGGAAAGAAGCGAAGTCTCCTCCCTAAAAAACAGAAACTCTAGGCCAAGTCTTTCTGCTTATTTCACCCGTGTTTATCATTGTCAAAAATAAAATGTTTTTATTTTTTGCATGCAGTTTTTTTTCTCTCGATATGGCCAATTTTAACTTTGTGGCTGTGGAATCTAGTAGAAACAGATGATTATCTGCACACAGGCTTGAAAATCCCACTACCAGTTGAAGCACCACCTTCGCCCATTCCTGATTCGTCCAAATAATCAATGATGAAAATTTCAAAACCAGGAACTACTGCTGCTCGTAATCAAATAATTCTGTGTGAGCCTTGACAGATTCTCTCTGTTTCATCTGTCCATGAGAGATTATGTTCTGTTATCTCTGCTGGAGTGACCGGTGACACGAGCTTACCAGACGAGCTAAATTACTTCTATGCTCGCTTCGAGGTAAGTAACACTGAAGCGAGCATGAGAGCACCAGCTGTTCCGGATGACTGTGTGATCACGCTCTCCGCAGCCGATGTGAGTAAGACCTTTAATAAACAGTTCAACATTCACAAGGCCGCAGGGCCAGACGGATTACCAGGACGTGTACTCCGAGCATGAGCTGACCAACTGGCAAGTGTCTTCACTGACATGTTCAACCTCTCCCTGACTGAGTCTGTAATACCAACATGTTTCAAGCAGACCACCATAGTCCCTGTGCCCAAGAACACTAAGGTAACCTACCTAAATGACTACCGACCAGTAGCACTCACGTCTGTAGCCATGAAGTGCTTTGAAAGGCTGGTCATGGCTCACATCAACACCATTATCCCAGAAACCATAGACCCACTCCAATTTGCATACCGCCCCAACAGATCCACAGATGATGCAATCTCTATTGCACACCACACTGCCCTTTCCCACCTGGACAAAAGGAACACATATGTGAGAATGCTATTCATTGACTACAGCTCAGCGTTCAACACCATAGTGCCCTCGATGCTCATCACTAAGCTAAGGACCCTGGGACTAAACACCTCCCTCTGCAACTGGATCCTGGACTTCCTGACGGGCTGCCCCCAGGTGGTAAGGGTAGGTAACAACACATCCGCCACGCTGATCTTCAACACGGGGGCCCCTCAGGTGTGCGTGCTTAGTCCCCTCCTGTACTCCCTGTTCACTCATGACTGCATGGCCAGGCACGACTCCAACACCTTCATTAAGTTTGCCGATGACACAACAGTGGTAGGCCTGATCACCGACAAAGATGAGACAGCCTATAGGGAGGTCAGAGACCTGGCCGTGTGGTGCCAGGACAACAACCTCTCCCTCACCGTGATCAAGACAAAGTCATGAAGAGGGCACGACAAAACCTTTTCCCCCCCAGGAGACTGAAAAGATTTGGCATGGGTCCCCAGATTCTCAAAACATTCTATAGCTGCACCAGAGAGCATCCTGACTGGTTGCATCACTGCCTGGTATTGCAACTGCTCGGCCTCTGACCGCAAGGCACTACAGAAGGTAGTGTGTACGGCCCGGTACATCACTGGGGCCATGCTTCCTGTCATCCAGGACCTCTATACCAGGCGGTGTCAGAGGAAGGCCCTAAAATTGTCAAGACTCCAGCCACCCTAGTCATAGACTGTTCTCTCTGCTACCGCACGGCAGCGGTACCGGCGCACCAAGTCTAGGTCCAAGAGGCTTCTAAACAGCTTCTACCCCCCAAGCCATAAGACTCCTGAACATCTAATCAAAGGGCTACCCAGACTCCTCTTTTACACTGCTGCTACTCTCTGTTTATTATCTATGCTTAGTCACTTTAACTCTGCCTACATGTATATATTACCTCAATTACCTCGACTAAGCGGTGCCCCCGCACATTGACTCTGTACCTACACCCCCTGTATATAGCTTCACTATTGTTATTTTACTGCTGCTTTTGAATTATTTGTTACTTTTATTTTAAATTTTTTTACTTAACACTTTTTTACTAAAAACTTCTTAAAGCATTGTTGGTTAGGGGCTTGTAAGTAAGTATTTCACTGTAAGGTCTACACCTGTTGTATTCGGCGCATGTGTCACGACCGTCAGATGAAGTAGACCAAGGTGCAGCGTGGTGAGCGTACATTTTCCATTTTATTGAATGTCGCCAGCAAAACCAATAAACAATACAAAACGACCGTGAAGCTTACAGGGCAAAATGCCACAAACAAAGTTAACTACCCACAAGGACAGGTGGGAAAAAGGGCTACCTAAGTATGGCTCCCAATCAGCGACAACGAAGTACAGCTGTCCCTGATTGAGAGCCACACCAGGCCAAAACAAAGAAAAACAAAACATAGAAAATAGAACATAGAATGCCCAAAACCCCAAAACACACATAAAAACACACCCTGCCACGCCCTGACCAAACTACAATAACATATAACCCCTTTTACTGGTCAGGACGTGACAGCATGTGACAAATAAGCAGATACATGATGTTGTGTTATCTCTGCTGGAGTGACCATTAATGCATTTAGATACATGATGTTGTGTTATCTCTGCTGGAGTGACCATTAAGGTATTTAGATACATGATGTTGTGTTATCTCTGCTGGAGTGACTATTAATGCATTTAGATACATGATGTTGTGTTATCTCTGCTGGAGTGACCATTAAGGTATTTAGATACATGATGTTGTGTTATCTCTGCTGGAGTGACCATTAATGCATTTAGATACATGATGTTCTGTTATCTCTGCTGGAGTGACCATTAATGCATTTAGATACATGATGTTGTGTTATCTCTGCTGGAGTGACCATTAATGCATTTAGATACATGATGTTGTGTTATCTCTGCTGGAGTGACCATTAATGCATTTAGATACATGATGTTGTGTTATCTCTGCTGGAGTGACCATTAATGCATTTAGATACATGATGTTGTGTTATCTCTGCTGGAGTGACTATTAATGCATTTAGATACATGATGTTGTGTCATCTCTGCTGGAAGTGACCATTCAGGTATTTGGATCACATTTCGCAGACTAATGTCATGTGAAGAGCTCATTGGAGGGGACGTGATGCCCACTTTAAATGTCCAATCGTTTCTGCCCGTGTCACCGCTGTAATTTAAACATAAAGGTGTTTCTGATTAGACTAATACTCATTACCATAAATACCATTATGTCCTGCTGACCACATTAAGGGACTGGACTATAATAAGATAATGATTAGATGGGAATTACAACCTGCTTTTTAATTTTATTAGGTTGCATCCTGAATAGGCACCATATTCCCCACACTAGTCCCTACCCTAGCCCCTACCCTACACTAGTCCCTACACTAGTCCCTACACTCATCCCCACACTAGTCCCTACTCTAGTCCCTACTCTAGTCCCTACGCTATCCCCTACTCTAGTCCCTACACTAGTCCCTACCCTAGCCCCTACCCTATTCCCTACCCTAGCCCCTACCCTATTCCCTACACTAGTCCCTACGCTAGCCCCTACACTAGTCCCTACTCTAGTCCCTACTCTAGTCCCTACTCTAGTCCCTACACTAGTCCCTACTCTAGTCCCTACTCTAGTCCCTACACTAGTCCCCACATTAGTCCCTACATTAGTCCCCACACTCATCCCCACACTAGTCCCTACACTAGTCCCCACACTAGTCCCTACACTAGTCCCTACATTAGTGCCCACACTCATCCCCACACTAGTCCCTACTCTAGTCCCTACTCTAGTCCCTACACTAGTCCCCACACTAGTCCCCACACTAGTCCCTACATTAGTCCCCACACTAGTCCCCACTCTATTCCCTACACTAGTCCCTACACTAGTCCCTACACTAGTCCCTTCTCTTTACTCTAGTCCCTACTCTAGTCCATACACTAGTCCCTACTCTAGTCCCTACACTAGTCCCTACTCTAGTCCCTACTCTAGTCCCTACACTAGTCCCTACACTAGTCCCTACACTAGTCCCTACTCTAGTCCCTACTCTAGTCCCTACACTAGTCCCTACACTAGTCCCTACCCTAGTCCCTTTAGTAGTCCCGACTCTAGTCCCTACACTAGTCCCTACTCTAGTCCCTACACTAGTCCCAACTCTAGTCCCTACTCTAGTCCCTACTGTAGTCCCTACTGTAGTCCCTACACTAGTCCCTACTCTAGTCCCTACACTCATCCCTACACTAGTCCCTACATTAGTCCCCACACTAGTCCCTACTCTATTCCCTACACTAGTCCCTACACTATTCCCAACACTAGTCCCTACACTAGTCCCTACTCTAGTCTTTACTCTAGTCCCTACACTAGTCCCTACTCTAGTCCCTACTCTAGTCCTTACACTACTCCCTACACATCATCCAATCAGATCATTTATAGTGTTACTAGTGTTCAATCATCCAATTTACACACCCATCATCCGTCATCATCAGACTAACCACTGGTAGTTAAACACTGAGACCATCAGACTAACCACTGGTAGTTAAACACTGAGACCATCATCAGACTAACCACTGGTAGTTAAACACTGAGACCATCATCAGACTAACCACTGGTAGTTAAACACTGAGACCATCAGACTAACCACTGGTAGTTAAACACTGAGACATCATCAGACTAACCACTGGTAGTTAAAGACTGAGACCATCATCAGACTAACCACTGGTAGTTAAACACTGAGACCATCAGACTAACCACTGGTAGTTAAACACTGAGACATCATCAGACTAACCACTGGTAGTTAAACACTGAGACCATCATCAGACTAACCACTGGTAGTTAAACACTGAGACCATCAGACTAACCACTGGTAGTTAAACACTGAGACCATCATCAGACTAACCACTGGTAGTTAAACACTGAGACCATCATCAGACTAACCACTGGTAGTTAAACACTGAGACCATCACCAGACTAACCACTGGTAGTTAAACACTGAGACCATCAGACTAACCACTGGTAGTTAAACACTGAGACCATCAGACTAACCACTGGTAGTTAAACACTGAGACCATCATCAGACTAACCACTGGTAGTTAAACACTGAGACCATCATCAGACTAACCACTGGTAGTTAAACACTGAGACCATCATCAGACTAACCACTGGTAGTTAAACACTGAGACCATCATCAGACTAACCACTGGTAGTTAAACACTGAGACCATCATCAGACTAACCACTGGTAGTTAAACACTGAGACCATCATCAGACTAACCACTGGTAGTTAAACACTGAGACCATCAGACTAACCACTGGTAGTTAAACACTGAGACCATCAGACTAACCACTGGTAGTTAAACACTGAGACCATCATCAGACTAACCACTGGTAGTTAAACACTGAGACCATCATCAGACTAACCACTGGTAGTTAAACACTGAGACCATCATCAGACTAACCACTGGTAGTTAAACACTGAGACTATCAGACTAACCACTGGTAGTTAAACACTGAGACCATCAGACTAACCACTGGTAGTTAAACACTGAGACCATCATCAGACTAACCACTGGTAGTTAAACACTGAGACCATCATCAGACTAACCACTGGTAGTTAAACACTGAGACATCATCAGACTAACCACTGGTAGTTAAACACTGAGACCATCAGACTAACCACTGGTAGTTAAACACTGAGACCATCACCAGACTAACCACTGGTAGTTAAACACTGAGACTATCAGACTAACCACTGGTAGTTAAACACTGAGACCATCAGACTAACCACTGGTAGTTAAACACTGAGACCATCATCAGACTAACCACTGGTAGTTAAACACTGAGACCATCATCAGACTAACCACTGGTAGTTAAACACTGAGACCATCATCAGACTAACCACTGGTAGTTAAACACTGAGACCATCATCAGACTAACCACTGGTAGTTAAACACTGAGACCATCAGACTAACCACTGGTAGTTAAACACTGAGACCATCATCAGACTAACCACTGGTAGTTAAACACTGAGACCATCATCAGACTAACCACTGGTAGTTAAACACTGAGACTATCAGACTAACCACTGGTAGTTAAACACTGAGACCATCAGACTAACCACTGGTAGTTAAACACTGAGACCATCATCAGACTAACCACTGGTAGTTAAACACTGAGACCATCATCAGACTAACCACTGGTAGTTAAACACTGAGACATCATCAGACTAACCACTGGTAGTTAAACACTGAGACCATCATCAGACTAACCACTGGTAGTTAAACACTGAGACCATCATCAGAAATGTGTGTGTGTGTGTGTGTGTGTGTGTGTGTGTGTGTGTGTGTGTGTGTGTGTGTGTGTGTGTGTGTGTGTGTGTGTGTGTACATAGAATGTTGTTGAAATAGTGCTATTGTAAATCTTTGATGGTTGCTGCTCTGATTAACAGAAAATGGACCGTAGCAGAGTGTAAGCTGCTCTGCCACACACACACACACACACACACACACACACACACAACACACACACACACACACACACACACACACACACACACACACACACACACACACACACACACACACACACACACACACACACCAATATGAAATCACACCCTTCTCTATATAGCCAGGACCCCAGCTTTGTTTAATGGCAGAAAGCTCTGTACTTTACAGACTGTATTGTCCCCCATGGGGAAGGCTTATTGCAGTGTCATGTACACGTTTAAAGAGGCATTTTAAATACAAAATAAATTGACAACACAACTTTAATAACAGTTACAAACCAATAAAAAGAGACTAGCCTGCTGGCCTCACTGGGTCGATAGGAACATTAGGCCGAGCTGTTTAGGAGGGATATCACCTGGCACAAATGATTGTCCAGATGTATTTTTCCTGCCAAGGGTTGTTCTATACCTGCACCCATAGGGGAGTAGTTCAAAGTCCGGGTACAGGCGGTGTGTTGGAGAGGGGCCTGACCTTTAAAGATCTCATCCAGGCCTGTCTGTTTCACCCCAAGTACCTTGCTGAGGGCCCTGACCTTAAAGATCTCATCCAGGCCTGTCTGTTTCACTCCAAGTACCTTGCTGAGGGCCCTGACCTTTAAAGATCTCATCCAGGCCTGTCTGTTTCACTCCAAGTACCTTGCAGAGGGCACTGACCATTAAAGATCTCATCCAGGCCTGTCTGTTTCACTCCAAGTACCTTGCAGAGGGCCCTGACCTTAAAGATCTCATCCAGGCCTGTCTGTTTCACACCAAGTACCTTGCTGAGGGCCCTGACCTTAAAGATCTCATCCAGGCCTGTCTGTTTCACTCCAAGTACCTTGCTGAGGGGCCTGACCTTTAAAGATCTCATCCAGGCCTGTCTGTTTCACTCCAAGTACCTTGCAGAGGGCACTGACCATTAAAGATCTCATCCAGGCCTGTCTGTTTCACTCCAAGTACCTTGCTGAGGGCCCTGACCTTAAAGATCTCATCCAGGCCTGTCTGTTTCACTCCAAGTACCTTGCAGAGGGCCCTGACCATTAAAGATCTCATCCAGGCCTGTCTGTTTCACTCCAAGTACCTTGCTGAGGGCCCTGACCTTAAAGATCTCATCCAGGCCTGTCTGTTTCACTCCAAGTACCTTGCAGAGGGCACTGACCATTAAAGATCTCATCCAGGCCTGTCTGTTTCACTCCAAGTACCTTGCTGAGGGCCCTGACCTTAAAGATCTCATCCAGGCCTGTCTGTTTCACTCCAAGTACCTTGCTGAGGGCCCTGACCTTAAAGATCTCATCCAGGCCTGTCTGTTTGACTCCAAGTACCTTGCTGAGGGCCCTGACCTTAAAGATCTCATCCAGGCCTGTCTGTTTCACTCCAAGTACCTTGGGGAGGGCACTGACCTTAAAGATCTCATCCAGGCCTGTCTGTTTCACTCCAAGTACCTTGCTGAGGGCCCTGACCTTAAAGATCTCATCCAGGCCTGTCTGTTTCACTCCAAGTACCTTGCTTGCTGTGGTGATAATCCTTCTCAGCATATTTCTCTGGCTGACAGTGGCATTGCCAAACCAACAAACAATACAAAAAGTTCAAAAACTCTCAATGAAAGATTTGTAAAACAGAGTCAGTATAGTCCAGTCAACATTAAAATGATCCCAGCTTGTTGAGGAAGTACAGTCTCTTTTTTTGTAGATCAGGTCTGTACATTTATTCCACTGAAGCTTATTGTCCAAGAGGACACCCAGGTAATCTGTATTCCTCCACCACCTGTTCTGACCTCTGGTAGATGTCTGCCGAGGTCAGTGTTGCTCGCTTCCTGAAGTCTACCCACATCTCTTTGGTCTCGTTGGTTCTGAGGACTACGTGTGATTGGTCACACCACTCTACCAAGTCATTTAGGACCGAGCCATGTTGTTCCTCATCATGCAACAGGCTGATCAAGGCAGCGTCGTCAGAGAACTTAACGAGGCGTCTGTCAGGATGGAAACTAGTACAACTATTAATGAACGAGATGTACAGGAGTGGGGACAAAGCACATCCCTGACAGACACCTCTCTGCTGTTGAAGGGACCAAACACCTGGTAGGAGTCCCAAATGGCACCCTATTCCCTACATAGTGCACTACTATAGACAAGGACCCAATGGCACCCTATTCCCTATATAGTGCACTACTATAGACAAGGACCCAATGGCACCCTATTCCCTATATAGTGCACTACTTTAGACCAGGACCAAATGGTACCCTAGGAGGAGGACTGACACCACTATATATATATATATATATATATATATATATATATATATATATATATATATATATATATATACACACACATGAGCAGAGAGGAGGACTGACACCACTGTATATATACACACACATCAGCAGAGAGGAGGACTGACACCACTGTATATATACACACACATCAGCAGAGAGGAGGACTGACACCACTGTATATATACACACACATCAGCAGAGAGGAGGACTGACACCACTGTATATATACACACACATCAGCAGAGAGGAGGACTGACACCACTGTATATATACACACACATCAGCAGAGAGGAGGACTGACACCACTGTATATATACACACATCAGCAGAGAGGAGGACTGACACCACTGTATATATACACACATCAGCAGAGAGGAGGACTGACACCACTGTATATATACACACATCAGCAGAGAGGAGGACTGACACCACTGTATATATACACACACATCAGCAGAGAGGAGGACTGACACCACTGTATATATACACACACATCAGCAGAGAGGAGGACTGACACCACTGTATATATACACACACATCAGCAGAGAGGAGGACTGACACCACTGTATATACACACATCAGCAGAGAGGAGGACTGACACCACTGTATATATACACACACATCAGCAGAGAGGAGGACTGACACCACTGTATATATACACACACATCAGCAGAGAGGAGGACTGACACCACTGTATATATACACACACATCAGCAGAGAGGAGGACTGACACCACTGTATATATACACACATCAGCAGAGAGGAGGACTGACACCACTGTATATATACACACATCAGCAGGGAGGAGGACTGACACCACTGTATATATACACACACATCAGCAGAGAGGAGGACTGATACCACTGTATATATACACACACATCAGCAGAGAGGAGGACTGACACCACACACACATCAGCAGAGAGGAGGACTGACACCACTGTATATATACACACATCAGCAGAGAGGAGGACTGACACCACTGTATATAACACACATCAGCAGAGAGGAGGACTGACACCACTGTATATATACACACATCAGCAGAGAGGAGGACTGACACCACTGTATATACACACACATCAGCAGAGAGGAGGACTGACACCACTGTATATATACACACATCAGCAGAGAGGAGGACTGACACCACTGTATATATACACACATCAGCAGAGAGGAGGACTGACACCACTGTATATATACACACATCAGCAGAGAGGAGGACTGACACCACTGTATCCACAGAGCTGTCATCAGGTAAAACACTGACAGTCAGATTAGAGAACAACTGTAAGGGTGGGGACAGAAAGACATCCTGGAAGAGAGAGGCTCAATGCTCTTTAACTGAGCCTGGAGATGGACTAAGAGAACCAGCTGTAGGGACAGAGAGGGACTAGTATGGACTAAGAGAACCAGCTGTAGGGACAGAGAGGGACTAGTATGGACTAAGAGAACCAGCTGTAGGGACAGAGAGGGACTAGTATGGACTAAGAGAACCAGCTGTAGGGACAGAGAGGGACTAGTATGGACTAAGAGAACCAGCTGTAGGGACAGAGAGGGACTAGTATGGACTAAGAGAACCAGCTGTAGGGACAGAGAGGGACTAGTATGGACTAAGAGAACCAGCTGTAGGGACAGAGAGGGACTAGTATGGACTAAGAGAACCAGCTGTAGGGACAGAGAGGGACTAGTATGGACTAAGAGAACCAGCTGTAGGGACAGAGAGGGACTAGTATGGACTAAGAGAACCAGCTGTAGGGACAGAGAGGGACTAGTATGGACTAAGAGAACCAGCTGTAGGGACAGAGAGGGACTAGTATGGACTAAGAGAACCAGCTGTAGGGACAGAGAGGGACTAGTATGGACTAAGAGAACCAGCTGTAGGGACAGAGAGGGACTAGTATGGACTAAGAGAACCAGCTGTAGGGACAGAGAGGGACTAGTATGGACTAAGAGAACCAGCTGTAGGGACAGAGAGGGACTAGTATGGACTAAGATAACCAGCTGTAGGGACAGAGAGGGACTAGTATGGACTAAGAGAACCAGCTGTAGGGACAGAGAGGGACTAGTATGGACTAAGAGAACCAGCTGTAGGGACAGAGAGGGACTAGTATGGACTAAGAGAACCAGCTGTAGGGACAGAGAGGGACTAGTATGGACTAAGAGAACCAGCTGTAGGGACAGAGAGGGACTAGTATGGACTAAGAGAACCAGCTGTAGGGACAGAGAGGGACTAGTATGGACTAAGAGAACCAGCTGTAGGGACAGAGAGGGACTAGTATGGACTAAGAGAACCAGCTGTAGGGACAGAGAGGGACTAGTATGGACTAAGAGAACCAGCTGTAGGGACAGAGAGGGACTAGTATGGACTAAGAGAACCAGCTGTAGGGACAGAGAGGGACTAGTATGGACTAAGAGAACCAGCTGTAGGGACAGAGAGGGACTAGTATGGACTAAGAGAACCAGCTGTAGGGACAGAGAGGGACTAGTATGGACTAAGAGAACCAGCTGTAGGGACAGAGATGGACTAGTATGGACTAAGAGACTGAACCAGCTGTAGGAACAGAGAGGGACTAGTATGGACTAAGAGACTGAACCAGCTGTAGGGACAGAGAGGGACTAGTATGGACTAAGAGACTGAACCAGCTGTAGGAACAGAGAGGGACTAGTATGGACTAAGAGACTGAACCAGCTGTAGGGACAGAGAGGGACTAGTATGGACTAAGAGACAGAACCAGCTGAGGTGAGGAGAGCCAGCAGAGACACAGTCTGTACTGTAGAGACACCATACAATAGTCTGTACTGTAGAGACGCCATACAATAGTCTGTACTGTAGAGACGCCATACAATACTCTGTACTGTAGAGACGGCATACAATAGTCTGTACTGTAGAGACGCCATACAATACTCTGTACTGTATCGTCCAAAATAATGTTTGCGATATGTACAGTTGAAGTCGGAAGTTTACAAACACTTAGTCATTAAAACTTGTTTTTCAACCACTCCACAAATTTCTTGTTACCAAACTATAGTTTTGGCAAGTCGGTTAGGACATCTACTTTGTCCATGACACAAGTAATTTTTACAACAATTGTTTAAAGACAGGTTATTTCACTTATAATTCACTGTATCACAATTCCAGTTGGTCAGAAGTTTACATACACTAAGTTAACTGTGCCTTTAAACAGCTTGGAAAATTCCAGAAAATTATATCATGGCTTTAGAAGCTTCTGATAGGCTAATTGACATCAGTTGAGTCAATTAGAGGTGTACCTGTGGATGTATTTCAAGGCCTACCTTCAAACTCAGCGCTTCTTTGCTTGACATCATGGGAAAATCAAAAGAAAACAGCCATGACCTCAGACAAAAAAATGGTAGACCTCCACAAGTCTGGTTCATCCTTGGGAGCAATTTCCAAATGCCTGAAGGTACCACGTTCATCTGTACAAACAATTGTACGCAAGTATAAACACCATGGGACCACGCAGCCGTCATACCACTCAAGAAGGAGATGCGTTCTGTCTGCTAGAGATGAACGTGCTTTGGTGCGAAAAGTGCAAATCAATCCCAGAACAACAGCAAGGACCTTGTGAAGATGCTGGAGGAAACAGGTACAAAAGTCCTATATCGACATAACCTGAAAGGCCGCTCAGCAAGGAAGAAGCCACTGCTCCAAAACCGCCATAAAAAATACATACTACGGTTTGCAACTACACATGGGGACAAAGATCGTACTTTTTGGAGAAATGTCCTCTGGTCTAATGAAACAAAAATAGAACTGTTTGGCCATAATGACCATCGTTATGTTTGGAGGAAAAACGGGGAGGCTTGCAAGCCGAAGAACACCATCCCAACCGTGAAACACAGGGGTGGCAGCATCATGTTGTGGCGGTGCTTTGCTGCAGGAGGGACTGGTGCACTTCACAAAATAAATGGCATCATAAGGACGGAAAATTATGTGGATATATTGAAGCAACATCTCAAGACATCAGTCAGGAAGTTAAAGCTTTGTCGCAAATGGGTCTTCCAAATGAACAATGACCCCAAGCATACTTCCAAAGTTGTTGCAAAATGGCTTAAGGACAACAAAATTGGAGTAGCCATCACAAAGCCCTGACCTCAATCCTATAGATATTTTGTGGGCAGAACTGAAAAAGCGTGTGCGAGCAAGGAGGCCTACAAACCTGACTCAGTTACACCAGCTCTGTCAGGAGGAATGGGTCAAAATTCACCCAATTTATTGTGGGAAGCTTGTGGAAGGCTACCCGAAATGTTTGACTCAAGATAAACAATTATACTAATTGAGTGTATGTAAACTTCTGACCCACTGGGAATGTGGTGAAAGAAATAAAAGCTGAAATAAATAATTCTCTCTACTATTCTGACATTTCACATTCTTAAAATAAAGTGGTGATCCTAACTGTCCTAAAACAGGAAACTTTTACTAGGATTAAATGTTAGGAATTGTGAAAAACTGAGATTAAATGTATTTGGCTAAGGTGTATGTAAACTTCCGACTTCAACTGTAAGTATCGATTTTTTCCCCCCGTCAATATTAGACTTGTAGGACAGAGTAAACAGCAGAGAGACACAGCCTGGAGAAGGTCAGGGTGGTCTG
>NC_138295.1:94310000-94325000 GCF_965601325.2 Salmo salar
GATCGCTCCTCCTTTGGCGCCTTTCCTTCCAGTTCTCTGCTGCCAATGACTGGAACGAACTGCAAAAATCACTGAAGCTGGAGACTCATATCTCCCTCACTAGCTTTAAGCACCAGCTGTCAGAGCAGCTCATAGATCATTGCACCTGTACATAGCCCATCTGTAATTATCCCATGCAATCTACCTCATCCCCATACTGTTATCTATTTTATTTATTTTGCTCCTTGGCACCCCAGTATCTCTACTTGCACACTTATCTTCTGCACATCTATCACTCCAGTGTTCAATTGCTATATTGTAATTATTTTCCACTACGGCCTATTTATTACCTTACCTCCGTTATCGTACCTTATTTGCACACACTGCATATAGACTTTTTCTATTGTATTATTGACTGTATGTTTGTTTATTCCATGTGTAACTCTGTTGTTGTTTGTGTTGCACTGCTTTGCTTTATCTTGGCCAGGTCAAAGTTGTAAATGAGAACTTGTTCTCAACTGGCCTACCTGGTTAAATAAAAGGTGAAATAAAACAATAATAAAATAGAAATGTTTGGGGAGTCTCCCACATGCCTTTTGGGGAACACCAAACATGTTTGCATATTTATTTCTGGCCACTCTTCCGTAAAGCCCAGCTCTGTGGAGTGTACGGCTTAAAGTGGTCCTATGGACAGATACTCCAATCTCCGCTGTGGAGCTTTGCAGCTCCTTCAGTATTATCTTCGGTGCCTCTGATTAATGCCCTCCTTGCCTGGTCCGTGAGTTTTGGTGGGCGGCCCTCTCTTGGCAGGTTTGTTGTGCTGCCATATTCTTTCCATTTTTTAATAATGGATTTAATGGTGCTCTGTGGGATGTTCAAAGTTTCTGATATTTTTTTGTAACCCAACCCTGATCTGTACTTCTCCACAACTTTGTCCCTGACCTGTTTGGAGAGCGCCTTGGTCTTCATGGTGCCGCTTGCTTGGTGGTGCCTCTTGCTTAGTGGTGTTGCAGACTCTGGGGCCTTTCAGAACAGGTGTATATATACTGAGATCATGTGACAGTTCATGTGACACTTAGATTGCACACAGGTGGACTTTATTTAACTAATTATGTGACTTCTGGAGGTAATTGGTTGCACCAGATCTTATTTAGGGGCTTCATAGCGAAGGGGGTGAACACATATGCACGCACCACTTTTCCATATATATTGTATTTAGAATTTTTTGAAACAAGTAAAAAAAAAAAAAATGTCACTTCAACAATTTGGACTATTTTGTGAATGTCCATTACATGAAATCAAATAGAAATCCATTTAAATTACAGGTTGTAATGCAACAAAATAGGAAAAAACCCAAGGGGACTGAATACTTTTGCAAGGCACTGTATATATATATATATATATATATATATATATATATATATATATATAAATTAACTTTAAAAAAGGCACACCTGTTAATTGAAATGCATTCCTCATGAAGCTGGTTGAGAGAATGCCAAGAGTGTGCAAAGTTGTCATCAAGGGAAAGGGTAGCTTCTTTGAGTAATCTCAAATATAAAATATATTTTGATTTGTTTAACATTTTTTTGGTTTCGGCATGATTCCATGTGTCATTTCATAGTTTTGATGTCTTCATTGTTATTTTACAATGTATAAAATAGTAAAAAATAAAGAAAAACCCTTGAACGAGTAGGTGTGTCCAAACTTTTGACTGGTACTATATATATATATATATATAGTACCGTTCCCCAGTTTCTGAGTTGTGGTTTTGTTTGTATGTGCGTGTTTCAGGATGGCTTCCTGGATTCCCCCAAGCAGCTGATTGGTCGTCCCCATTGATGATTGGAGAGCTGACCCCGCCCCCTCCTCAGGATCCCACTGTATCCCATTACAGACTCCTTCTCCAGCTATATAAGCCAGTGTTCTGTTGCTCAGAAGAGAGATGATGAGTGTGTTCTGTGTTGGTTGTTGTTGCTAGGAGAGAGATTTGGTATGTCCTGTGTTGGTTGTTGTTAGGAGGGATATTTGGTATGTCCTGTGTTGGTTGTTGCTAGGAGAGAGATTTGGTATGTCCTGTGTTGGTTGTTGCTAGGAGAGATATTTGGTATGTCCTGTGTTGGTTGTTGCTAGGAGAGATATTTGGTATGTCCTGTGTTGGTTGTTGCTAGGAGAGATATTTGGTATGTCCTGTGATGGTTGTTGCTAGGAGAGATATTTGGTATGGCCTGTGTTGGTTGTTGCTAGGAGAGAGATTTGGTATGTCCTGTGTTGGTTGTTGCTAGGAGAGATATTTGGTATCGCCTGTGTTGGTTGTTAGGAGAGAGATTTGGTATGTCCTGTGTTGGTTGTTAGGAGAGAGATTTGGTATGTCCTGTGTTGGTTGTTGCTAGGAGAGATATTTGGTATGTCCTGTGTTGGTTGTTGTTAGGAGAGAGATTTGGTATGTCCTGTGTTGGTTGTTGTTAGGAGAGAGATTTGGTATGTCCTGTGTTGCTTGTTGCTAGGAGAGAGATTTGGTATGTCCTGTGTTGGTTGTTGCTAGGAGAGAGATTTGGTATGTCCTGTGTTGGTTGTTGTTAGGAGAGAGATTTGGTATGTCCTGTGTTGGTTGTTGTTAGGAGAGAGATTTGGTATGTCCTGTGTTGGTTGTTGTTAGGAGAGAGATTTGATATGTCCTGTGTTGGTTGTTGTTAGGAGAGATATTTGGTATGTCCTGTGTTGGTTGTTGTTAAGAGAGAGATTTGGTATGTCCTGTGTTGGTTGTTAGGAGAGATATTTGGTATGTCCTGTGTTGGTTGTTGTTAGGAGTGAGATTTGGTATGTCCTGTGTTGGTTGTTGCTAGGAGAGATATTTGGTATGTCCTGTGTTGGTTGTTGTTGTTAGGTGAGATATTTGGTATGTCCTGTCTTGGTTGTTGTTAGGAGAGAGATTTGGTATGTCCTGTGCTGGTTGTTGCTGAGAGACAGGTTTTTGTTAAGTACTTTGTAGCCGCTGCTTCTAAGGTATGTGTGTCCCCATAGGAGGCAGTGTTTCTGATTACTGAAATTGTTTACTTACGTTTGTGTTGTGTTTTTGTTCCCAGGGCGAAGGGGAAGGCACATAGGGAGTGTTTAGGCAAGATGCCTGCGGGTATACATAACCCGTAGTATTTACTGTCTATATGTAACCGATGTGAAATGGCTAGTTAGTTAGCAGTGGTGCGCGCTAATAGCATTTCAATCAGTGACGTCACTCGCTCTGAGACTTGAAGTAGGGTTTCCCCTTGCGTTGCAAGGGCCGCGGCTTTTGTGGCGCAATGGGTAACGATGCTTCGGTGGGTGTCAGTTGTTGATGTGTGCAAGGGTCCCTGGTTCGAGCCCGGGTTGGGGCGAAGAGAGGGGCGGGACCTACACTGTTACATATACACACTAGGTAAGACCTGGAAGGACCAGCCCCTGTATTTTGGTTAGCGCACCAGGTGGTGCTAGTTAGGTAAGTAGTGGGTAGGTCAGCAGGTGGTGCTAGATAGGTCAGTAGTGGGTAGGTCACCAGGTGGTGCTAGTTAGGTCAGTAGTGGGTAGGTCACCAGGTGGTGCTAGATAGGTCAGTAGTGGGTAGGTCACCAGGCGGTGCTAAGTTAGGTCAGTAGTGGGTAGGTCACCAGGCGGTGCTAAGTTAGGTCAGTAGTGGGTAGGTCACCAGGCAGTGCTAAGTTAGGTAAGTTGTGGGTAGGTCACCAGGTGGTGCTAAGTTAGGTCAGTAGTGGGTAGGTCACCAGGTGGTGCTAGTTAGGTCAGTAGTGGGTAGGTCACCAGGTGGTGCTAGTTAGGTCAGTAGTGGGTAGGTCACCAGGTGGTGCTAAGTTAGGTCAGTAGTGGGTAGGTCACCAGGTGGTGCTAGTTAGGTCAGTAGTGGGTAGGTCACCAGGTGGTGCTAAGTTAGGTCAGTAGTGGATAGGCAGGTAAGATAGGAGAGGGGATTTTGACATTTACTTTCTTTGCTTTGGTTCCGTTCAGCCCCTTTTCCCCAAATTTACCTCAAAGGAATAAATTCCCAGTAAACGATAAATTCTCTGCCTTTTGTCATCCTTACTCACACCTACAATCCCATACCTCTATACCTCCACCTACAGTCCCATACCTCCACCTACAATCCCATACCTCAATACCTCCACCTACAGTCCCATACCTCCACCTACAGTCCCATACCTCTATACCTCCACCTACAGTCCCATACCTCTATACCTCCACCTACAGTCCCATACCTCTATACCTCCACCTACAGTCCCATACCTCCACCTACAGTCCCATACCTCCACCTACAGTCCCATACCTCCACCTACAGTCCCATACCTCTATACCTCCACCTACAGTCCCATACCTCTATACCTCCACCTACAGTCCCATACCTCTATACCTCTATACCTCCACCTATAGTCACACACCTCTATACCTCCACCTACAGTCCCATACCTCCACCTACAGTCCCACACCTCTATACCTCCACCTACAGTCCCATACCTCAATACCTCCACCTACAGTCCTATACCTCCACCTACAGTCCCATACCTCTATACCTCCACCTACAGTCCCATACCTCTATACCTCCACCTACAGTCCCATACCTCTATACCTCCACCTACAGTCCCATACCTCTATACCTCCACCTACAGTCCCAAACCTCTATACCTCCACCTACAGTCCCATACCTCTATACCTCCACCTACAGTCCCATACCTCTATACCTCCACCTACAGTCCCATACCTCTATACCTCCACCTACAGTCCCATACCTCTATACCTCCACCTACAGTCCCATACCTCTATACCTCCACCTACAGTCCCATACCTCTATACCTCCACCTACAGTCCCATACCTCTATACCTCTATACCTCCACCTATAGTCACACACCTCTATACCTCCACCTACAGTCCCATACCTCCACCTACAGTCCCACACCTCTATACCTCCACCTACAGTCCCATACCTCAATACCTCCACCTACAGTCCTATACCTCCACCTACAGTCCCATACCTCTATACCTCCACCTACAGTCCCATACCTCTATACCTCCACCTACAGTCCCATACCTCTATACCTCCACCTACAGTCCCATACCTCTATACCTCCACCTACAGTCCCATACCTCTATACCTCCACCTACAGTCCCATACCTCTATACCTCCACCTACAGTCCCAAACCTCTATACCTCCACCTACAGTCCCATACCTCTATACCTCCACCTACAGTCCCATACCTCTATACCTCCACCTACAGTCCCATACCTCTATACCTCCACCTACAGTCCCATACCTCTATACCTCCACCTACAGTCCCATACCTCTATACCTCCACCTACAGTCCCATACCTCTATACTTCCACCTACAGTCCCATACCTCTATACCTCCACCTACAGTCCCATACCTCCACCTACAGTCCCATACCTCTATACCTCCACCTACAGTCCCATACCTCTATACCTCCACCTACAGTCCCATACCTCCACCTACAGTCCCATACCTCTATACCTCCACGGGGAGTTGAGGTGTAGCAGGGTGTTGCGTTCCCTCTTCCGAGAGGCGTACATAACGATATATATATTTTTATATGCAATGACTGTGACAAATCAATACATTCATAACCATATACTCACATACAGTACACATCCATAGCACCATGTGCTAGTTGTCCTCTCTGAACAGGAACAGAGTCAATGTGCGGGGCACCGGTTAGTCGAGGTAATTGAGGTAATATGTACATGTAGAGTTATTAAAGTGACTTATGCATAGATAATAACAGAGTAGCAGTGGTGTAAAATAGGGGGGGGGGGGCAATGCAAGTAATCTGGGTAGCCATTTGATTAGCTGTTCAGGAGTCTTATGGCTGTTAAGAAGCCTCTTGGACCTAGACTTGGCGCTCCGGTACCGCTTGCTGTGTGGTAGCAGAGAGAACAGTTTATGACTAGGGTGGTTGGAGTCTTTGACAATTTTTAGGGCCTTCCTCTGACACCGCCTGGTATAGAGTTCCTGGATGGCAGGAAGCTTGGCCCCAGTGATGTCCTGGGCCGTACGCGCTACATTAACTTATATGTCCTTATCCACCTTTAGTGTTTAATTGTCCAATTTATACCAAACAATCCCATTTACAGCTCATCACAACCTTCTGAGTCAGACAGTATTAATTACGGACGGAAGGGTTTGGAATATCATCTGTTTTATGACCAGTGGGTTTTTGTTGAATACGATGTTTTCCCCCCTGGCCAGTCTTGTCCAACCTCTGTGAGGCTCTGGGACTGCAGAGGAGAGAGAGAGTTAACTCACAAACTTCTTCAACCTTCCCTACAGCACCACTGCTATTTACATGCATCACAGGGGGTGTACTGGTACATCAAGCTGCTTCACTACAGAAACAGGAGATAGACTAGAGTCCTGTCCAGAGGGTGTACTGGTACATCAAGCTGTCTCACTACAGAAACAGGAGATAGACTAGTGTCCTGTCCAGAGGGTGTACTGGTACATCAAGCTGTCTCACTACAGAAACAGGAGATAGGACACGGCTGTCTATATAGGTCTACTGTAGACTTTACTGGTACATAATGTTTAATGTTTTGCTTGAGTGCACACCATGGCAACCACCATGGCAACCACCATGGCAACCATCATGGCAACAACCATGGCAACCACCATGGCAACCAGCAGCTAACTAGATCAACAGCTCTAGAAGTAAAGCTTCCTGTTAGTGATCAGACCTGACTCTCCCTGGTCTGTGTCCCAAACGGCACCCTACTCCCCTTATGGTCCTTGGTCAAAAGTAGTGAACTATGTAGAGAAAAGGGTGCGATTTGGATGGAGTCCCTGACTTCCCCTTTCTGCTGTGTTTAGTGTGAATTGGACAGACCCCTCCGGGACCTTCCTGCCATATTAGAGTGGAGAAATAGGAGTGGCTCCATTGTAATTATAAAAGTACTGAAGGCAGACACACAGCTTCATAACTCATATATTCCCCTTCAGAGAGAGAGAGATGGAGAGAGAAAGAGGCAGCATTGATTTTAGTTTCCATTTCTCTTTGGTGTTAAAATGCAAACTTGCAGTTGAAGGTAGATCCAGAAAAGTCGAATGACAATGCAGAAACCTTCTTTGATTTTCTCCTCCACTCTTTCTGTCTCCCTCCCTCTCTCTTTCTCCTCCCTTCCATCTCTCTCCCTCGCTCCCTTCTCTCGCTCTCCCTCCTTCCCTTCTGCCTCTCTCCCCGTCGCTCTCTCCTTCTCTCTCCATGTCTCTCTCTCTTCCTCTACGTCTCCCTCTCTCTCGCGCTCTCGTCTCTATTCCTATCTCTGTCTCTCTGGGAGGGGGTGTGTGTGAAAGGAGAATAAATGCAGTTGTGAAATGGAACTAGACTGGAGGTCACAGATTGAGGCTGCATTCCAAATGGAACTAGACTGGAGGTCACAGATTGAGGCTGCATTCCAAATGGAACTAGACTGGAGGTCACAGATTGAGGCTGCATTCCAAATGGAACTAGACTGGAGGTCACAGATTGAGGCTGCATTCCAAATGGAACTAGACTGGAGGTCACAGATTGAGGCTCCATTCCAAATGGAACTAGACTGGAGGTCACAGATTGAGGCTGCATTCCAAATGGAACTAGACTGGAGGTCACAGATTGAGGCTGCATTCCAAATGGAACTAGACTGGAGGTCACAGATTGAGGCTGCATTCCAAATGGAACTAGACTGGAGGTCACAGATTGAGGCTGCATTCCAAATGGAACTAGACTGGAGGTCACAGATTGAGGCTGCATTCCAAATGGAACTAGACTGGAGGTCACAGATTGAGGCTGCATTCCAAATGGAACTAGACTGGAGGTCACAGATTGAGGCTGCATTCCAAATGGAACTAGACTGGAGGTCACAGATTGAGGCTCCATTCCAAATGGAACTAGACTGGAGGTCACAGATTGAGGCTGCATTCCAAATGGAACTAGACTGGAGGTCACAGATTGAGGCTGCATTCCAAATGGAACTAGACTGGAGGTCACAGATTGAGGCTGCATTCCAAATGGAACTAGACTGGAGGTCACAGATTGAGGCTGCATTCCAAATGGAACTAGACTGGAGGTCACAGATTGAGGCTGCATTCCAAATGGAACTAGACTGGAGGTCACAGATTGAGGCTGCATTCCAAATGGAACTAGACTGGAGGTCACAGATTGAGGCTGCATTCCAAATGGAACTAGACTGGAGGTCACAGATTGAGGCTGCATTCCAAATGGAACTAGACTGGAGGTCACAGATTGAGGCTGCATTCCAAATGGAACTAGACTGGAGGTCACAGATTGAGGCTGCATTCCAAATGGAACTAGACTGGAGGTCACAGATTGAGGCTGCATTCCAAATGGAACTAGACTGGAGGTCACAGATTGAGGCTGCATTCCAAATGGAACTAGACTGGAGGTCACAGATTGAGGCTGCATTCCAAATGGAACTAGACTGGAGGTCACAGATTGAGGCTGCATTCCAAATGGAACTAGACTGGAGGTCACAGATTGAGGCTGCATTCCAAATGGAACTAGACTGGAGGTCACAGATTGAGGCTGCATTCCAAATGGAACTAGACTGGAGGTCACAGATTGAGGCTGCAATCCATGTGGCATCTAGTGCTGAGCAATTAGTGTTTTTTTTAGGTTGGATCGATTTCACTTGTTATTTGTGTTGAATGCTGTAACAACACAGAATGAATCAACTCAGTCCCCTGATGGTAGTGACTGTCCTTTCCTGCTGATCACTTATTAACCATTTATTCACTTTACTTTAATAACATATTTCAGTTGTCGTGTTTGTTATATTAGTTTCATTTGATGACTTTATTATTTCATTCCAAGTCATCAACTCATCTCTATAGAGCTGCAACCTGATCAAAAGCAGAGCACTATAAAGGGAATAGGGAGACAACTCTATAGGGAATAGGGAGCCAACTCTATAGGGAATAGAGAGCCAACTCTATAGGGAATAGGGAGCCAACTCTATAGGGAATAGGGAGCCAACTCTATAGGGAATAGAGAGCCAACTCTATAGGGAATAGGGAGCCAACTATATAGGGAATAGAGAGCCAACTCTATAGGGAATAGGGAGCCAACTCTATAGGGAATAGGGAGCCAACTCTATAGGGAATAGAGAGCCAACTCTATAGGGAATAGGGAGCCAACTCTATAGGGAATAGGGAGCCAACTCTATAGGGAATAGAGAGCCAACTCTATAGGGCATAGGGAGCCAACTCTATAGGGAATAGGGAGCCAACTCTATAGGGAATAGAGAGCCAACTCTATAGGGAATAGAGAGCCAACTCTATAGGGAATAGGGAGCCAACTCTATAGGGAATAGGGAGACAACTCTATAGGGAATAGAGAGCCAACTCTATAGGGAATAGGGAGACAACTCTATAGGGAATAGGGAGCCAACTCTATAGGGAATACGGAGCCAACTCTATAGGGAATAGAGAGCCAACTCTATAGGGAATAGGGAGCCAACTCTATAGGGAATAGGGAACCAACCCTATAGGGAATAGGGAGCCAACTCTATAGGGAATAGGGAGCCAACTCTATAGGGAATAGGGAGCCAACTCTATAGGGAATAGGGAGCCAACTCTATAGGGAATAGAGAGCCAACTCTATAGGGAACCAACCCTATAGGGAATAGGGAGCCAACTCTATAGGGAATAGGGAGCCAACTCTATAGGGAATAGGGAGCCAACTCTATAGGGAATAGAGAGCCAACTCTATAGGGAACCAACCCTATAGGGAATAGGGAGCCAACTCTATAGGGAATAGGGAGCCAACTCTATAGGGAATAGGGAGCCAACTCTATAGGGAACCAACCCTATAGGGAATAGGGAGCCAACTCTATAGGGAATAGGGAGCCAACTCTATAGGGAATAGGGAGCCAACTCTATAGGGAATAGGGAGCCAACTCTATAGGGAATAGAGAGCCAACTCTATAGGGAACCAACCCTATAGGGAATAGGGAGCCAACTCTATAAGGAATAGGGAGCCAACTCTATAGGGAATAGGGAGCCAACTCTATAGGGAATAGGGAGCCAACTCTATAGGGAACCAACCCTATAGGGAATAGGGAGCCAACTCTATAGGGAATAGGGAGCCAACTCTATAGGGAATAGGGAGCCAACTCTATAGGGAATAGGGAGCCAACTCTATAGGGAATAGGGAACCAACTCTATAGGGAATAGGGAGCCAACTCTATAGGGAATTGGGAGACAACTCTATAGGGAATAGGGAGCCAACTCTATAGGGAATAGAGAGCCAACTCTATAGGGAATTGGGAGACAACTCTATAGGGAATAGAGAGCCAACTCTATAGGGAATTGGGAGACAACTCTATAGGGAATAGGGAGCCAACTCTATAGGGAATAGGGAGCCAACTCTATAGGGAATAGGGAGCCAACTCTATAGGGAATTGGGACGACCCTCTGCTACACCAAATCACATCAAAATGTATTATTTTGCAGATGCTTTGTAAACAACAGATGCAGACAAACTGTAAAATAATGACTTACTTACCATCTCACACCCACCTCCGCTCTCTCTCTGCAGTCAAACCATCCTGCAGTAGACTACAGGGCTGTGCTCTCAGCAGTCAAACCATCCTGCAGTAGACTACAGGGCTGTTCTCTCAGCAGTCAAACCAACCTGCAGTAGACTACAGGGCTGTGCTCTCAGCAGTCAAACCATCCTGCAGTAGACTACAGGGCTGTGCTCTCAGCAGTCAAACCATCCTGCAGTAGACTACAGGGCTGAGCTCTCAGCAGTCAAACCATCCTGCAGTAGACTACAGGGCTGTGCTCTCAGCAGTCAAACCATCCTGCAGTAGACTACAGGGCTGTGCTCTCAGCAGTCAAACCAACCTGCAGTAGACTACAGGGCTGTGCTCTCAGCAGTCAAACCATCCTGCAGCAGACTACAGGGCTGAGCTCTCAGCAGTCAAACCAACCTGCAGTAGACTACAGGGCTGTGCTCTCAGCAGTCAAATCATCCTGCAGTAGACTACAGGGCTGTGCTCTCAGCAGTCAAACCATCCTGCAGCAGACTACAGGGCTGAGCTCTCAAGGTCAGGGGTTTATCTACAGATTAAAACGACATGTGCTCTCTCTCTCTCTCTCTCTCTCTCTCTCTCTCTCTCTCTCTCTGTCTCTCAAGAATGAGAGAGCCACCTGTCAGGACTATACCTGCTGAGAGGGGGAAGTGGGGCATAGAGAATGAGAGAGGAATAGAGAGAAGAAGAAGGAGTGAGGGAGGGAAAGAGAGAAAGAAACTACAGATGTTGTGTTGTTTGAAGCAAATTAAGAACTTTTACACTCCGCACCTTCCTCTCCTCTCTCATAGTACTGGCTGTTGAACACTCCTTAGACAGGCAGCCCTAAACACAGATACTCAGCCCTGAATTACACTCCTTAGACAGGCAGCCCTAAACACAGATACTCAGCCCTGAGTTACACTCCTTAGACAGACAGCCCTAAACACAGATACTCAGCCCTGAATTACACTCCTTAGACAGACAGCCCTAAACACAGATACTCAACCCTGAATTACACTCCTTAGACAGGCAGCCCTAAACACAGATACTCAGCCCTGAGTTACACTCCTTAGACAGGCAGCCCTAAACACAGACACTCAGCCCTGAGTTACACTCCTTAGACAGACAGCCCTAAACACAGATACTCAGCCCTGAGTTACACTCCTTAGACAGGCAGCCCTAAACACAGATACTCAGCCCTGAATTACACTCCTTAGACAGACAGCCCTAAACACAGATACTCAGCCCTGAGTTACACTCCTTAGACAGACAGCCCTCAACACAGATACTCAACCCTGAGTTACACTCCTTAGACAGGCAGCCCTCAACACAGATACTCAGCCCTGAATTACACTCCTTAGACAGACAGCCCTAAACACAGATACTCAGCCCTGAGTTACACTCCTTAGACAGGCAGCCCTAAACACAGACACTCAGCCCTGAATTACACTCCTTAGACAGGCAGCCCCAAACACAGATACTCAGCCCTGAATTACACTCCTTAGACAGGCAGCCCTCAACACAGATACTCAGCCCTGAGTTACACTCCTTAGACAGGCAGCCCTAAACACAGATACTCAGCCCTGAATTACACTCCTTAGACAGGCAGCCCTAAACACAGACACTCAGCCCTGAATTACACTCCTTAGACAGGCAGCCCTAAACACAGACACTCAGCCCTGAATTACACTCCTTAGACAGGCAGCCCTAAACACAGATACTCAGCCCTGAATTACACTCCTTAGACAGGCAGCCCCAAACACAGATACTCAACCCTGAGTTACACTCCTTAGACAGGCAGCCCCAAACACAGATACTCAGCCCTGAATTATCCAACATGTTGTATTATCCAGTGAATAGTGAAGGACACATATCTCTTACCATCATTGACTTCATGCTGAAGAAACTGATTAAAACCATTCAGAAGATCCAGATAGAGATGTTTTTAATGGTTAGATTTCTCAGCTTTGTCATTCTGAGAGTAGCAATGTGTATGTGATTAAAGTGTGTGTAGTCAGCAACCATCATTAATGAACACCAGATTACTGCAACGCAACATGTCCACCACATTAATAAACGCTTCATCTTCTGCTTCATTTAAATAATCATTCAAATGAATCCACTGAGGTGCTCTCTGTGTGTGTGTGTCTCTGTGTGTGTGTGTGTGTGTGTGTGTGTGTGTGTGTGTGTGTGTGTGTGTGTGTGTGTGTGTGTGTGTGTGTGTGTGTGTGTGTGTGTGGATGGGTGTGTGTGTGTCTGTGTGTCTCTCTGTGTGTGTGTGTGTGTGGTGTGTGTGTGTGTCTGTGTCTCTGTGTGTGTGTGTGTGTGTGTGTGTGTGTGTGTGTGTGTGTGTGTGTGTGTGTGTGTCTGTGTCTCTGTGTGTGTGTGTGTGTGTGTGGTGTGTGTGTGTGTGTGTGTGTGTGTGTGTGTGTGTGTGTGTGTGTCTCTGTGTGTGTGTGTGTGTGTGTGTGTGTGTGTGTGTGTGTGTGTGTGTGTGTGTGTGTGTGTGTGTGTGTGTGTGTGTGTGTGTGTGTGTGTGTGTGTGTGTGTGTGTGTGTGTGTGTGTGTGTGATTACAGTGTGGATAGCTGGTGTAGAGAGCTGCTGTGGCAGGGCGCTGCAGTGAAGGGGGATTTGTGGAGGGCCTACAGTAAAGTGATTGGTCACCCCTTTGATTCAGCCATTAAATGAACCATTCCTTCTACATGGAGTTAATGATGAATAGACTTTTAATACGGCTTCATGAAAGGCCTCCAGAGGAGACTGCTCTATTCATGTAGAATAACTTCATATCCACCGTCTCATCTTTTTCCTCCTCTACTACTCTCCTCTTCTCTTTCTCCTCCTCCTCCTCCTCCTCCTCCTCCTCTCTCTCTCTCTCCTCTTCTCTCGCCTCTCTCTCTCTCTCTCTCTCTCTCTCTCTCTCTCTCTCCTCTTCTCTCTCCTCTCTCTCCTCTACTACTCTCCTCTCCTCTCTCTCCTCCTGTCTCTCTCCTTCTCTCCTCCTCTCCTCTACTACTCTCCTCCTCCTATCTCTCTCTCCTCTTCTCTCTCTCCTTCTCTCCTCCTCTCCTACTCTCCTCCTGTCCTCTCTCCTCCTCTCCTTTCTCTCTCCTTCTCTCCTCCTCTACTACTCCCCTCTTCTCTCTCTCTCTCCTCTCTCTCCTCTCTCCTCCTCTCCTCTTCTCTCTCTTTCCTCTCCTCTTCTCTCTCTCCTCCATGTATCAGCTTCTCTGGTCTCTCTTCTCATCTCGGTGGTCAATCTTTATTTTTTTAAAGCAGATAAATAAAATTGTTTCAGGCCAAACTGTCCGAAAAAAAATTAAATCCATTGCAAAATAATGTTTTTTATTAATTTATGTAAATACCAGTGGTTGTGCTCCAAATTCAAAGGCAAATATACTTCATAGGATATTAAATCCTCAAGTTGGACTTTCTTACTGACCCAGTACCCCGACTGGGCCAAACTGTGGAAGATTGTGTTGATTATCCCTGTGTCCAGAGTGCCCTTCAAGAGTGGATTCTTTTCTCCAAAACAGAGTAAAGACGGCCCTCAAGATCGCTCCTTCTTGACGACAACGAGGCTGATGTGCATCAAGCTGCTCCGAGGAGTTGGACAGGTTTTGTCTTTCCAACAGCAGCGGTTCGCATTGAGCAGGCCAAGGTCCGCCTAAAAAACAACGCAGGTCAATTCGTCCGCCTCGATCCCACCGAGAGCGTCATGACATTTTGATACACCAGAAGTACATTCATTTCCAACGCAACGATGCGTTTGTCCTCGCAGCATTTCTTTGCAAGAGGCAGTTGCAGTGCGTTCTGGGTGGTGCGTACAGTTGGATTTATCGAACGTTTGCGTCACAAATTGAAAGCGTAGACGACTTGACAGGAACAGTAGAGGTGCTGAACGTGTTGTTCACATCCAGATGATACTGAAGACTTTCTGTTGGCACAACCCTGCACTGCCAGTGTGAGGAAGGTGTTAGCAGTTCCGCTGCCTCTCTGTGTAACGGTCGTCGTATGTACTGGACCAAGGCGCAGCGGGTTGAGTGCTCATTTTAACATTTATTTGAACACATACAAAACAAAACAAAACAGAACGAACGAACGAACGAACGAACGAACGAACGAACGAACGAACGAACGAACGAACGAACGAACGAACGAACGAACGAACGAACGAACGAACGAACGAACGAACGAACGAACGAACGGTAATGCAGGCTACACACAGCAGTGCAAAAACAACTTCCCACAAAGGTCAGGTGAAAACAGGGCTACCTAAGTATGACTCCCAATCAGCAACAACGATGTACAGCTGTTCCTGATTGAGAGCCATACCAGGCCAACACAAAGAAATACACAACATAGACAGAGCGTAGAAATACAAAACATAGAACATAGAACCAAAAACCCCGGAATACTCTAAACAAACACCCCTCTACATAAACAC
>NC_138295.1:94330000-94392500 GCF_965601325.2 Salmo salar
CTTCTCCTCTCACCTCTCCTCTCACCTTCTCCACTCCTCACCCTTCCTCTCTCTCCTCTCTCTCCTCTCCCCTTCTCCTCTCACCTCTCCTCTCACCTTCTCCACTCCTCACCCTTCCTCTCTCTCCTCTCTCTCCTCTCCCCTTCTCCTCTCACCTCTCCTCTCACCTTCTCCACTCCTCACCCTTCCTCTCTCTCCTCTCTCTCCTCTCCCCTTCTCCACTCCTCACCCTTCCTCTCTCTCCTCTCTCTCCTCTCACCTCTCCACTCCTCACCCTTCCTCTCTCTCCTCTCTCTCCTCTCCCCTTCTCCTCTCACCTCTCCTCTCACCTTCTCCACTCCTCACCCTTCCTCTCTCTCCTCTCTCTCCTCTCTCTCCTCTCTCTCCTCTCACCTCTCCTCTCACCTTCTCCACTCCTCACCCCTCCTCTCTCTCCTCTCCCCTTCTCCTCTCACCTCTCCTCTCACCTTCTCCACTCCTCACCCTTCCTCTCTCTCCTCTCTCTCCTCTCCCCTTCTCCTCTCACCTCTCCTCTCACCTTCTCCACTCCTCACCCTTCCTCTCTCTCCTCTCTCTCCTCTCCCCTTCTCCTCTCACCTCTCCTCTCACCTTCTCCACTCCTCACCCTTCCTCTCTCTCCTCTCTCTCCTCTCCCCTTCTCCTCTCACCTCTCCTCTCACCTTCTCCACTCCTCACCCTTCCTCTCTCTCCTCTCTCTCCTCTCCCCTTCTCCACTCCTCACCCTTCCTCTCTCTCCTCTCTCTCCTCTCACCTTCTCCACTCCTCACCCTTCCTCTCTCTCCTCTCTCTCCTCTCCCCTTCTCCTCTCTCCTCTCCTCTCACCTTCTCCACTCCTCACCCTTCCTCTCTCTCCTCTCTCTCCTCTCCCCTTCTCCTCTCACCTTCTCCACTCCTCACCCTTCCTCTCTCTCCTCTCTCTCCTCTCTCTCCTCTCCTCACCCTTCCTCTCTCTCCTCTCTCTCCTCTCCCCTTCTCCTCTCACCTCTCCTCTCACCTTCTCCACTCCTCACCCTTCCTCTCTCTCCTCTCTCTCCTCTCCCCTTCTCCTCTCACCTCTCCTCTCACCTTCTCCACTCCTCACCCTTCCTCTCTCTCCTCTCTCTCCTCTCCCCTTCTCCTCTCACCTCTCCTCTCACCTTCTCCACTCCTCACCCTTCCTCTCTCTCCTCTCTCTCCTCTCCCCTTCTCCTCTCACCTCTCCTCTCACCTTCTCCACTCCTCACCCTTCCTCTCTCTCCTCTCTCTCCTCTCTCTCCTCTCTCTCCTCTCACCTCTCCTCTCACCTTCTCCACTCCTCACCCCTCCTCTCTCTCCTCTCCCCTTCTCCTCTCACCTCTCCTCTCACCTTCTCCACTCCTCACCCTTCCTCTCTCTCCTCTCTCTCCTCTCCCCTTCTCCTCTCACCTCTCCTCCCACCTTCTCCACTCCTCACCCTTCCTCTCTCTCCTCTCTCTCCTCTCCCCTTCTCCTCTCACCTCTCCTCTCACCTTCTCCACTCCTCACCCTACCTCTCTCTCCTCTCTCTCCTCTCCCCTTCTCCTCTCACCTCTCCTCTCACCTTCTCCACTCCTCACCCTTCCTCTCTCTCCTCTCTCTCCTCTCTCTCCTCTCTCTCCTCTCCCCTCTCCTCTCACCTTCTCCACTCCTCACCCTTCCTCTCTCTCCTCTCTCTCCTCTCCCCTTCTCCTCTCACCTCTCCTCTCACCTTCTCCACTCCTCACCCTTCCTCTCTCTCCTCTCTCTCCTCTCCCCTTCTCCTCTCACCTCTCCTCTCACCTTCTCCACTCCTCACCCTTCCTCTCTCTCCTCTCTCTCCTCTCCCCTTCTCCTCTCACCTCTCCTCTCACCTTCTCCACTCCTCACCCTACCTCTCTCTCCTCTCCCCTTCTCCTCTCACCTCTCCTCTCACCTTCTCCACTCCTCACCCTTCCTCTCTCTCCTCTCTCTCCTCTCCCCTTCTCCTCTCACCTCTCCTCTCACCTTCTCCACTCCTCACCCTACCTCTCTCACCTCTCCCCTTCTCCTCTCACCTCACCTCTCCTCTCACCTTTCTCCTCTCCTCTCTCCTCTCCTCTCTTCTCACCTTATCCTCTCCTCCATCTTCTCCTCTCCTCTCTCCTCTCCTCTCTCCTCTCCTCTCACCTCTCTCCTCTCCTCTCTCCTCTCCTCTCCTCCATCTTCCCCTCACCTCTTCTCTCTCCTCTCACCTCTATCTCCATCCCTCCTCTCTCACCACTATCTCCCCCTCTATCTCCCCCTCTCTCCTCTATCTCCCCCTCTTCTCTCACCTCTATCTCCCCCTCTATCTCCCCCTCTCTCCTCTCACCTCTATCTCCCCCTCTTCTCTCACCTCTATCTCCCCATCTATCTCCCTCCTCTCCTCTCCTCTCCTCTCCTCTCCTCTCCTCTCCTCTCCTCTCCTCTCCTCTCCTCTCCTCTCCTCTCCTCTCCTCTCCTCTCCTCTCCTCTCCTCTCCTCTCCTCTCCTCTCCTCTCCTCTCTATTGAAGGTTGTTCAGTCACTTAGAGAAGTTTGGAGGTGACCGCAGGTGATTCAGCACTTTGCCACTCTCTTCCAGCCCAGACACACAAAACAGAATATCTACAGGGCTTTATAATACTGTCCATCTCCTATACACCCTATAGATGTATTCTCAGCGGGAAGGTTGCAGGAACTGGGAGAGCACAATGCTTCACAATGATTCATAGAGAATACGTCTTGGGAACATCACATCCTTTGGAAGGTCCTGCACTAGAGATTGTATGGGGCTAGTTACAGACATGAATATAGGCCAGGGGAAAGAGGACCTGTATGACCACTGTGTTATAGCTAGTTATAGACATGGATACAGGCCAGGGAAAGAGGCCCTGCATGACCACTGTGTTATAGCTAGTTATAGACATGGATATAGGCCAGGGAAAGAGGCCCTGCATGACCACTGTGTTATAGCTAGTTATAGACATGGATACAGGCCAGGGGAAAGGAGGCCCTGCATGACCACTGTGTTATAGCTAGTTATAGACATGGATACAGGCCAGGGAAAGAGGCCCTGCATGACCACTGTGTTATAGCTAGTTATAGACATGGATACAGGCCAGGGAAAGAGGCCCTGTATGACCACTGTGTTATAGCTAGTTATAGACATGGATACAGGCCAGGGGTAAGAGGACCTGTATGACCACTGTGTTATAGCTAGTTATAGACATGGATACAGGCCAGGGGAAAGGAGGCCACGCATGACCACTGTGTTTGAACCCAGGTGTCACTAAACATTAAATTGAGGAGCTTAAACAAAGTTGTCAGGTGTCTAACACAGGAGAGAACACAGGAGAGAACACAGGAGAGAACACAGGAGAGAACACTGGAGAGAACACAGGAGAGAACACAGGAGAGAACACAGGAGAGAACACTGGAGAGAACACAGGAGAGAACACAGGAGAGAACACTGGAGAGAACACAGGAGAGAACACAGGAGAGAACACAGGAGAGAACACAGGAGAGAACACAGGAGAGAACACTGGAGAGAACACAGGAGAGAACACTGGAGAGAACACAGGAGAGAACACAGGAGAGAACACAGGAGAGAACACAGGAGAGAACACTGGAGAGAACACAGGAGAGAACACTGGAGAGAACACTGGAGAGAACACAGGAGAGAACACAGGAGAGAACACAGGAGAGAACACAGGAGAGAACACTGGAGAGAACACAGGAGAGAACACAGGAGAGAACACTGGAGAGAACACTGGAGAGAACACTGGAGAGAACACTGGAGAGAACACAGGAGAGAACACAGGAGAGAACACAGGAGAGAACACAGGAGAGAACACAGGAGAGAACACAGGAGAGAACACTGGAGAGAACACAGGAGAGAACACTGGAGAGAACACAGGAGAGAACAGGGAAGGTTATTCATTACCTGCAACCTACCTCCACTACACAGCGAGGGGGAGAGGAGGCAATCACTCCTAGAGTCTAACACATCTCCACCCTGAGGCCCCAGGGGAGGGGACAAGACATTAGTCACCTGCTCCGCTGTGTTGAAGAGGCTGTTTGAGGAGGATCGTCATCACTAGTCATTCATTTGGGTTAATGTTTCCTCTTCTCATTCTGGCTGTAAGACTTTTATACCTCGGAACTGTGAAATTACTCCGGGTTTCATCCCAAATGGCATCCTATTCCCTTTTATAGTGCACTACCCTAAGACCAGGGCCCTATAGGGAAACCCACAAGGAAATCCATTTGGTTCTGGTCAGAAGTAGTGGACTGTAATAGGAAATAGGGAGCCATTTGGGAATCTCCCTCCCTCTCCGCCACTCATGTGAACGGTTTCAGACACAAGGTGATTCTACAACGATAAGCTGGTAATGTGTGATGAGGACGTCAGTAAAGAGTGTTTACAGTAGTTCAGCAGACTAATTTGTGAGGAATGTCACGAGTAGAAGGAAGTTTGAAGCTGGAGGGGAGAACTCAGTGTTTTACTGTAACAAAGCATACTCACAGTTTCCCCCTCAAAATACCAGTATTTACCATGACACATTCTTTCTCTCCCCCCCCCCCCTTCATGAAGCAACGAAAGAGACCATTTGGCGTCTCACAAAAGGGTGTGTGGGGGGTGGGCTAATTCACTCACATCACATCCAGCCCAACACCCCCTCTCTCTAACCCGGCATCATTCTCACACACACAAGCCAATCCACCCCTCTCTCTAACCCAGCATCATTCTCACACACAAGCCAATCCACCCCTCTCTCTAACCCAGCATCATTCTCACACACAAGCCAATCCACCCCTCTCTCTAACCCAGCATCATTCTCACACACAAGCCAATCCACCCCTCTCTCTAACCCAGCATCATTCTCACACACAAGCCAATCCACCCCTCTCTCTAATCCAGCATCATTCTCACACACAAGCCAATCCACCCCTCTCTCTAACCCAGCATCATTCTCACACATAAGCCAATCCACCCCTCTCTCTAACCCAGCATCATTCTCACACACAAGCCAATCCACCCCTCTCTCTAACCCAGTATCATTCTCACACACAAGCCAATCCAGCCCTCTCTCTAACCCAGCATCATTCTCACACACACAAGCCAATCCACCCCTCTCTCTAACCCAGCATCATTCTCACCCACAAACCAATCCACCCCTCTCTCTAACCCAGCATCATTCTCACACACAGGCCAATCCACCCCTCTCTCTAACCCAGCATCATTCTCACCCACAAACCAATCCACCCCTCTCTCTAACCCAGCATCATTCTCTCACACACAAGCCAATCCACCCCTCTCTCTAACCAAGCATCATTCTCACACACACAAGCCAATCCACCCCTCTCTCTAACCCAGCATCATTCTCACACACACAAGACAATCCACCCCTCTCTCTAACCCAGCATCATTCTCACACACAAGCCAATCCACCCCTCTCTCTAACCCAGCATCATTCTCTCACACAAGCCAATCCACCCCTCTCTCTAACCCAGCATCATTCTCACACACAAGCCAATCCGCCCCTCTCTCTAACCCAGCATCATTCTCTCACACAAGCCAATCCACCCCTCTCTCTAACCCAGCATCATTCTCACACACAAGCCAATCCACCCCTCTCTCTAACCCAGCATCATTCTCACACACAAGCCAATCCAGCCCCTCTCTCTAACCCAGCATCATTCTCACACACAAGCCAATCCAGCCTCATTCTTTCCCTCTCTCTGCCAAATCACCACACATATGTTAATACGAGGCTCCAAATCTCTCACAGTTTATACTGGGAACCTCAATCACCCACACGTCTAAACAGACAGACAAATGAAGCATTGATGGAACTTTTCCTAAACTGACTGGACCTTTACACTGACTTACTGATGGTTCTCAGGGAGTCGCTAACTCATATCTCACACACACACACACACACACACACACACACACACACACACACACACACACACACACACACACACACACACACACACACACACACACACACACACACACACACACACACACACAGACACACAGACACAACTTGTGGCCCCACTCTAGTCTAAAGCACCCAGAGATCCGGTCCAGATCATGGACCCAGCTGTGCTGAATGTGAACAGGGTTTTGGGAACCTGTGGTACATTCCGTTCTCTATGAGGCATCTTGTGAGTCATGATTGGCTGAGGAAGAGAGGGAGTCATAACAGCAGTCTGAAGACACAGAGAGGACAGGGTGACAGGGACGTCACCAGAACATCACAGGAATGTCACTGGAACGCCAAGCACAGCTGGCTTCAGTGTGAGATTGGAATTAAAACCCTTTGAACGTTCTGGGAAACAGAGAGCGAACAGAGAAAGAGGAATGTGAGAGAATCAGTAAGGACGTTCCATAACAGGAATACAATCAGAAACAGCAGGCTAATATATTACCCATGACCACCACACGCCATGCTGCTGTAGATTCCATTAATATATTACCCATGACCACCACACGCCTCGCTGCTGTAGATTCCATTAATATATTACCCATGACCACCACACGCCATGCTGCTGTAGATTCCATTAATATATTACCCATGACCACCACACGCCATGCTGCTGTAGATTCCATTAATATATTACCCATGACCACCACACGCCATGCTGCTGTAGATTCCATTAATATATTACCCATGACCACCACACGCCTCGCTGCTGTAGATTCCATTAATATATTACCCATGACCACCACACGCCATGCTGCTGTAGATTCCATTAATATATTACCCATGACCACCACACGCCATGCTGCTGTAGATTCCATTAATATATTACCCATGACCACCACACGCCATGCTGCTGTAGATTCCATTAATATATTACCCATGACCACCACACGCCATGCTGCTGTAGATTCCATTAATATATTACCCATGACCACCACACGCCATGCTGCTGTAGATTCCATTAATATATTACCCATGACCACCACACGCCTCGCTGCTGTAGATTCCATTAATATATTACCCATGACCACCACACGCCATGCTGCTGTAGATTCCATTAATATATTACCCATGACCACCACACGCCTCGCTGCTGTAGATTCCATTAATATATTACCCATGACCACCACACGCCATGCTGCTGTAGATTCCATTAATATATTACCCATGACCACCACACGCCATGCTGCTGTAGATTCCATTAATATATTACCCATGACCACCACACGCCATGCTGCTGTAGATTCCATTAATATATTACCCATGACCACCACACGCCAAGCTGCTGTAGATTCCATTAATATATTACCCATGACCACCACACGCCACGCTGCTGTAGATTCCATTAATATATTACCCATGACCACCACACGCCTCGCTGCTGTAGATTCCATTAATATATTACCCATGACCACCACACGCCTCGCTGCTGTAGATTCCATTAATATATTACCCATGACCACCACACGCCATGCTGCTGTAGATTCCATTAATATATTACCCATGACCACCACACGCCATGGTGCTGTAGATTCCATTAATATATTACCCGTGACCACCACACGCCTCGCTGCTGTAGATTCCATTAATATATTACCCATGACCACCACACGCCATGCTGCTGTAGATTCCATTAATATATTACCCATGACCACCACACGCCACGCTGCTGTAGATTCCATTAATATATTACCCATGACCACCACACGCCATGCTGCTGTTGATTCCATTAATATATTACCCATGACCACCACACGCCTCGCTGCTGTAGATTCCATTAATATATTACCCATGACCACCACACGCCATGCTGCTGTAGATTCCATTAGTATATTGGGTGGCAGAGCAGCCTACACTCCAAAATGGGTGGCATAGCACCCTCCGCTCCAAAATGGGTGGCATAGCACCCTACGCTCCAAAATGGGTGGCATAGCAGCCTACGCTCCAAAATGGGTGGCATAGCAGCCTACGCTCCAAAATGGGTGGCATAGCAGCCTACGCTCCAAAATGGGTGGCATAGCAGCCTACGCTCCAAAATGGGTGGCATAGCAGCCTACGCTCCAAAATGGGTGGCATAGCAGCCTACGCTCCAAAATGGGTGGCATAGCAGCCTACGTTCCAAAATGGATGGCATAGCAGCCTACGCTCCAAAATTCCTGAAGACCATCATCTCCCACAACTTCAAGCGGGTGGATTAACATCACAGCGGTCACCAAGAAGGAACACCAACGGATGTACTACTTGCGCCAGCTGAAAAAAAACTCAACATCTCCCAGTCAATCCTGAATCCGGTTGTACCCGTCTATCACCAGCTCTTCCATTACCGTCTGGTTTGGGAATGCGTCCGCCCGCTCCGAGGGCAAACTGCAACGCATTGTCCGGTCTGCAGAGAGGGGCGTCGGGCTGCCACCTGCCCTCCATCGAGGACATGCATGACTCCAGGCCAAGGAAGATGACCCTCCCACCCCGAACAACCCCTTTTGACTCCAGGCCAAGGAAGATGACCCTCCCACCCCTTCCACCCCCTTTTGACTCCAGGCCAAGGAAGATGACCCTCCCACCCCGAACACCCCCTTTAGACTCCAGGCCAAGGAAGATGACCCTCCCTCCCCGAACACCCCCTTTTGACTCCAGGCCAAGGAAGATGACCCTCCCACCCCGAACACCCCCTTTTGACTCCAGGCCAAGGAAGATGACCCTCCCACCCCGAACACCCCTTTTGACTCCAGGCCAAGGAAGATGACCCTCCCACCCCGAACACCCCCTTTTGACTCCAGGCCAAGGAAGATGACCCTCCCACCCCGAACACCCCCTTTTGACTCCAGGCCAAGGAAGATGACCCTCCCACCCCGAACACCCCCTTTAGACTCCAGGCCAAGGAAGATGACCCTCCCACCCCGAACACCCCCTTTTGACTCCAGGCCAAGGAAGATGACCCTCCCACCCCGAACACCCCCTTTTGACTCCAGGCCAAGGAAGATGACCCTCCCACCCCGAACACCCCCTTTTGACTCCAGGCCAAGGAAGATGACCCTCCCACCCCGAACACCCCCTTTAGACTCCTGGCCAAGGAAGATGACCCTCCCTCCCCGAACACCCCCTTTAGACTCCAGGCCAAGGAACATGACCCTCCCTCCCCGAACACCCCCTTTTGACTCCAGGCCAAGGAAGATGACCCTCCCACCCCTCCCACCCCCTTTTGACTCCAGGCCAAGGTAGATGACCCTCCCACCCCGAACACCCCCTTTTGACTCCAGGCCAAGGAAGATGACCCTCCCACCCCGAACACCCCCTTTTGACTCCAGGCCAAGGAAGATGACCCTCCCACCCCGAACACCCCCTTTTGACTCCAGGCCAAGGAAGATGACCCTCCCACCCCGAACACCCCCTTTTGACTCCAGGCCAAGGAAGATGACCCTCCCACCCCGAACACCCCCTTTTGACTCCAGGCCAAGGAAGATGACCCTCCCACCCCGAACACCCCCTTTTGACTCCAGGCCAAGGAAGATGACCCTCCCACCCCGAACACCCCTTTTGACTCCAGGCCAAGGAAGATGACCCGAACACCCCGAACACCCCCTTTTCCAAAAACGCTGCTCTTTTTTTATATAATGAATAATTCTGTTTCTTTCCAAAGTTTCTCAAATAAATGTGTAAAGACATTGATCACAGGCTGGAACAAGATATATCCTGACATGTACTGCAATCATTATACAACTATAATACAATTTAGAGATGAAACGATGAAACGGAGATAAAAATGTAACATCACGATTATAGTGACCAAAATGATCACGATTATCAGTGTTTTCAGTATTATCAGTGTTATCTGTATTATCTGTATTATCTGTATTATCAGTATTATCAGTGTTATCTGTATTAACAGTGTTATCGGTATTATCAGTATTGTCAGTATTATCAGTATTATCAGTGTTATCAGTGTTATCGGTATTATCGGTATTTGCAGTATTATCTGTATTATCTGTATTATCGGTATTATCGGTATTTGCAGTATTATCTGTATTATCAGTATTATCAGTATTATCAGTATTTGCAGTATTATCAGTATTATCAGTGTTATCGGTATTTGCAGTATTATCAGTATTATCGGTATTATCGGTATTATCGGTATTATCGGTATTATCGGTATTTGCAGTATTATCTGTATTATCAGTATTATCAGTATTATCAGTATTTGCAGTATTATCAGTATTATCAGTATTATCGCGGTATTGTTAAAATGTGCTGGAAATGTTCAAAAAGTATTGATTGACAGCTTCCAGCTTCAAGGCCTCCTGGACACAGCTTCCAGCTTCAAGGCCTCCTGGACACAGCTTCCAGCTTCAAGGCCTTCTGGACACAGCTTTCAGCTTCAAGGCCTCCTGGACACAGCTGTCAGCTTCAAGGCCTCCTGGACACAGCTGTCAGCTTCAAGGCCTTCTGGACTCAGCTTCCAGCTTCAAGGCCTTCTGGACTCAGCTTCCAGCTTCAAGGCCTTCTGGACACAGCTTCCAGCTTCAAGGCCTTCTGGACACAGCTTCCAGCTTCAAGGCCTCCTGGACACAGCTTCCAGCTTCAAGGCCTTCTGGACACAGCTTCCAGCTTCAAGGCCTCCTGGACACAGCTTCCAGCTTCAAGGCCTTCTGGACACAGCTGTCAGTGTCAACTTCTGCAGCCTCAGGCTCATCTAAAAAGCTTCCTTTTGAAGTGAGGGTCAATGAAACAAGCCATGTGCATGACTCTCTTTGCCTTCTCTGTGTATCTGTTGTTATTAAGGTCTTCTCTCATTACCCTTTTCAGCTCCTTTAGTCAGGGATGGCTCCGTACCCTTTTCCTTAAAAACATAAAGGAGAGCCGCACACTCTAGGAGCTCAGATGCAAAAATATGTATATCCAACGTTTCAACAGACAAGCTGTCTTCATCAAGGTATATATGAAGACATCTTGTCTGTCGAAACGTTGGACATAAATATTTTTGCATTTGATCTCCTAGAGTGTGCGGCTCTCCATAATTTTTGTTAAATGTTCCACTCCGCTAGCCAGCACCTCGCCTAAATAGGTGTGTGTTTCTTTCGCCTCTAGATTATTCCGTATCCTTTTCCACCAGAACATCACGGGTGATGTGGTCCAGGACAGGCTTGATGGTTGACAATGTCACTAGTGTCTCTGAGACAAGTTCATCTGTAAAACTTTCCCAAAGGTTCAAGGGGTTGGCACAGTTGCTCCATGACACTTATATCGGCATCCTTGGGCATCAGAATGCCATGTTCCTCTTTCTCCAGCCGGTGTCGCACAGACTGGCTGCTGTTGGCTGAGGAAACGCTCAAGCATCTTGTGTGTCGATCCCCATCGGGTCACCACATCATCATGGATCAGAGCCTTCTGTGGCATGTTGAGGGCAACTTGCTTTTCTCTCAGTTCTCTCCTTCTCTTCCAGCTCCGTGAGAAGCCTTGGACCAGATGATGGCAGGCCTTGACTGCTGTGTCAACTCTCTGAATTTTCAGAGCCTTTGAGATGGCCAGGTTCAAATGATGGCCAAAGCACCGAAGTCACAGTGTCACGTCCTGACCAGTAAAGGGGTTATTTGTTATTATAGTTTGGTCAGGACGTGGCAGGGGGTATTTGTTTAGAGTGTTTCGGGGTTTGTTGGGCTATGTGTTTAGGTAGAGGGGTGATTGTTTAGAGTGTTCCGGGGTTTTTGGTTATGTTCTATGTTAGTATATTTCTATGTTCTGGTCTAGTCTTTTTAGTTCTATGTTTAGTGTTATTGGATGGACCTTCAATTTGAGGCAGCTGTTCCTCGTTGCCTCTGATTGAAGGTCCTATATAGAGGGATGTTTTTGTAATGGGTTTTTGTGGGAAGTTGTTGTTGCACTGCTGTGTTAGCCTGCAATACTGTTCGTTCAGACGTTTTCTTGTTTTGTCATTTAAGTGTTCTAAATAAAAGATAAAATGAGCACTCAACCCGCTGCGCCTTGGTCCATTACATACGATGACCGTTACACACAGATCTGGGAACTCTTCAAAAGCCTTGATCATGTTTGTTGCGTTGTCTGTGGATATGCAGACCAGGTCTTTCGTTTTGATCCCCCCCCCCACTCTTCCAGCATATTCTAAAAAACCTCTCTGTTGTGAGACAAGTGATCTTCTGGGAAGAACTGTGTTTCCAGGCAGTTTGATTCCAGGCAATCTGGGGTGAGGTAATGGATAGTGAAGGTGAAGTAGGGTTAACCACCCCCTGCTTTCACTGGTCCAGAGGTCAGTAGTTGGTCCAGAGGTCAGTAGTTGGTCCAGAGGTCAGTAGTTGGTCCAGAGGTCAGTAGTTGGTCCAGAGGTCAGTAGTTGGTCCAGAGGTCAGTAGTTGCAGTAAACCATGTGCCTTGAGCCAAACTGTTTCTAACATCAGCTTTAACCTGGTTGTACAGGTTTCTGATTTCAGGCTTCGGAAAATAATGTTTGTGATGGCCACTTTGTAGTGAGGCACGGCAGCCTTCATCAGCCTCAGAAAGCCAGGCCTCTCAACAACATGAAATGGAATCATGTCCTTTCTAATGTAATATGAAAGGGCTGCAGTGAATTCTTGAGTATGTTATGATGTGGGTGCATAAGCAGCCTGCCTTTTTAAATGCTTGCTGGAGTTTCTGTGTCACAACTGTAGATGAGGAGGGACCAGTAGCATCAGCTGCACGCCCACTCTTTAAACAAGGGATAAATAACAAATATACAAACAAATATATTATTATTATTATTATTGGTGTTACATAATTATTCCACACACACACACACACACACACACACACACACACACACACACACACACACACACACACACACACACACACACACACACGCAGAGTCTATCTTCTGTGTTGCATTTGAGTATTTGCAATGACCCCATGCACAATTTACATAAATACAAATGAGTCTTAAGAAGACAGTGATAGTAATTGCAATGAGCCAAACAACACTTTTACAACCAAGTCGACGTTTTGCAGCGATTTTTGTTTTGTTTTTTGTTCTGCAGACAGGATGAACATCTTCGATTAAGTTTCCCTCAGCACACTTGTAAAACTCAAAATACGACCACACTTCAGATTTGGTCCTCTTAGAAGGCTGAAAAATCTCCCGAGCGCTGTCGCTGCCTTCCGCCATGTTTTCACACAAATCAAATCCCACGTTGCAGCTCTGCCTGCGTCAGACAGTATTTACCGGGAGTTTTTCAAACCGCGGTAATCAAACACGGTTTTAATGATAATTAACATTTGAAACGGTAATACTAGCCGTCGGGAAACACTAAACAATATATGAATTGCACTATAACGGTGAGAAACGGTTCCCACAAACTGATACGGCCTACATAAAGCTGTCCCAACAGTAGTCCCCACATCTTACCACTGCTACACCTGGCTATCAGCGGAACCTTGTCTGGCAGCGAAACAGTTCATTCAACCTCATTTACTGCCTTTAAAAAAACATAGCTGATATGGCTGACTTGCTTAAACAAATGTGATTTCTACTGACAATTGAGATGTACAAACTATGGCATAAGGGGACGATGAACGGATAAGAGGCAATCTGTCATTTCGATTAAGACAATGAGCGAGCTAGGACGGACGTAACGTTAGTCAATAATAACTATTTGTTTAGCACTTTTGTAATGTACAGCGACAGAATTCATAGCATGGGCCGTTCTTACAGTGCTCTCCCTGTACACCAAGTTAGAACCGTAGGATAAATAAAGGGGGCATATAAGCAGACAATGAAAGCTCTTACAATATTCGATGACTACATTTCTCTAAAACAGGTTATAGGCAACAGTAGAACAGTCAGAACAGTAGGCGAAATTAAGAGGGGTAAATAGACCAAATTATTAGGATGAGGCACATTATTAGGATGAGCCAAATTATTAGGATGAGGCTACTAACATCTTACTACACAGCACACACTTAGTATTACTTTCTTAGCTACAGTATACATATCTCCCTGGCATATTATATCACTTATGAAGCCTCATAGAAGACATTTTTGGACTCACATTGTTGTGCTGTGGTCACTTGAACAGGAATGTGGCGCAACGTTCCTCAGAGCAGTCGTCTTGAGCGCGGAACAAATCATGCTTCATCGACAGCATGGCCAACGTTGAATGTTTATCATTTTAAACTTGGAAAAGAGACACTTAATCTTAGACTTGGGATCACACAGCCACTGTCACCGATTCCTTCCAAACCACTCGTTGAATTTGCGATTTCCAACTTGTTGTACAATGTTTATGTCCTATGGGCGATGAGCACCGATACGTTTTATTTATAATTTATCTTCATTATTTCTCTTCATATGACAAGGATTAAAAAGGATTTGCCAGTAAATTGTCGACTTGATTCATGATGATGACTACTAGCTTGCTAGCTAAGGTTTTGAAAGTATGATGTTGACATGATCAGTCCAATCAAAGCTACTGTACATATAATGTGATTTGACGTCATTTTATCTGTGGCCAATGACCTTGAGCCTTCTTGGATGGGTACCTCTATGGCAGCAGCCGAAGGGCTAGAATGTTCAATGTCTCCTCTTACACTTGGCAGTGACGTAAAGTCTCCATGAGTGACAGAACACTGATCCAATCACGGCGCAACGCTCTGTATTTTTCGCTGGCTTGCCCCACCACCACAGAAAGCACTGAGCTGGGCTGAATCACCTGCATTTTGGAGCTGCTTTACTCAACAACAAAAAGAAAGAGACCATGTTTGTATGTACCTTTATTAACTCAATGATATATATGATTTTTTTACATTGTTTGCAAAATGATATGTGACACATATTAATGCCAAAATAACATGCAAAACAGGCAAACCACCCCCCCCCCCCCCCCCACCCCCCAAAAATGTGGGACTCAAACACCTGAATGACAGGTCATCACTTATAATAAGTAAAAGTACAAATCATTTCAAATTCTTTATATTAAAACAACCAGATGGTGCCATTTTCATGTTTTTTTATTTATTTACAGAAAGTCAGGGACACACTGCATCACTCCATCAATTATAAATGAAGCGTTTGTGTTTAGTGAGCCAGATCAGAGGCAGTAGGGATGACCAGGGATGTTCTCTTGATAAGCGCGTAAATTGGACCATTTTCCTGTCAAAATGTAACAAGTCCTTTTGGGTGTCAGGGATCAAAATAACATTATTTTCTTTAGGAATGTAGTGAAGTAAAAGTAAAAGTTGTCAAAAATATAAATAGTAAAGTAAAGTACAGATACCCCAAAACACTACTTAAGTAGTACTTTAAAGTATTTTTACACCACTGAGTGTATGACCATCACAGGCACCTACTTCAGAGAAAAGTATTGAGCAGTAGAAAACTAATTAACTTAAAAAAAAAAATACATAAATGCATGTTCAATGAGATATGGATTAATCAACTTCAGGTCAAGAAACTGCCATCATTTATCATAAATCAGAAACCCAAATCAGATTGTCATTTGGCACATGTATATGATATAGATAAACATAATGGATGCATTACAATACAAAGCAACGTTCAGCAGGGTTGGAGTCAATTCCACCTCAATTCCAGTCAGTTTAGTATAGTGTAGCTGTACCTAGGTTAAGGTGGTATAGTGTAGCTGTACCTAGGTTAAGGTGGTATAGTGTAGATGTACCTAGGTTAAGGTGGTATAGTATAGTGTAGCTGTACCTAGGTTAAGGTGGTATAGTGTAGATGTACCTAGGTTAAGGTGGTATAGTATAGTGTAGCTGTACCTAGGTTAAGGTGGTATAGTGTAGCTGTACCTAGGTTAAGGTGGTATAGTGTAGTGTAGATGTACCTAGGTTAAGGTGGTATAGTATAGTGTAGATGTACCTAGGTTAAGGTGGTATAGTATAGTGTAGCTGTACCTAGGTTAAGGTGGTATAGTGTAGATGTACCTAGGTTAAGGTGGTATAGTGTAGATGTACCTAGGTTAAGGTGGTATAGTGTAGATGTACCTAGGTTAAGGTGGTATAGTATAGTGTAGATGTACCTAGGTTAAGGTGGTATAGTATAGTGTAGCTGTACCTAGGTTAAGGTGGTATAGTGTAGCTGTACCTAGGTTAAGGTGGTATAGTATAGTGTAGCTGTACCTAGCTTAAGGTGGTATAGTGTAGATGTACCTAGGTTAAGGTGGTATAGTGTAGATGTACCTAGGTTAAGGTGGTATGGTATAGTGTAGATGTACCTAGGTTAAGGTGGTATAGTGTAGCTGTACCTAGGTTAAGGTGGTATAGTATAGTGTAGATGTACCTAGGTTAAGGTGGTATAGTATAGTGTAGCTGTACCTAGGTTAAGGTGGTATAGTGTAGATTACCTAGGTTAAGGTGGTATAGTATAGTGTAGCTGTACCTAGGTTAAGGTGGTATAGTGTAGATGTACCTAGGTTAAGGTGGTATAGTGTAGATGTACCTAGGTTAAGGTGGTATAGTGTAGATGTACCTAGGTTAAGGTGGTATAGTATAGTGTAGCTGTACCTAGGTTAAGGTGGTATAGCATAGTGTAGCTGTACCTAGGTTAAGGTGGTATAGTGTAGATGTACCTAGGTTAAGGTGGTATAGTGTAGATGTACCTAGGTTAAGGTGGTATAGTGTAGATGTACCTAGGTTAAGGTGGTATGGTATAGTGTAGATGTACCTAGGTTAAGGTGGTATAGTGTAGATGTACCTAGGTTAAGGTGGTATAGTGTAGCTGTACCTAGGTTAAGGTGGTATAGTGTAGATGTACCTAGGTTAAGGTGGTATGGTGTAGATGTACCTAGGTTAAGGTGGTATAGTATAGTGTAGATGTACCTAGGTTAAGGTGGTATAGTATAGTGTAGCTGTACCTAGGTTAAGGTGGTATAGTGTAGATGTACCTAGGTTAAGGTGGTATAGTATAGTGTAGCTGTACCTAGGTTAAGGTGGTATAGTATAGTGTAGCTGTACCTAGCTTAAGGTGGTATAGTGTAGATGTACCTAGGTTAAGGTGGTATAGTGTAGATGTACCTAGGTTAAGGTGGTATAGTGTAGATGTACCTAGGTTAAGGTGGTATAGTGTAGATGTACCTAGGTTAAGGTGGTATAGTATAGTGTAGATGTACCTAGGTTAAGGTGGTATAGTGTAGATGTACCTAGGTTAAGGTGGTATAGTGTAGATGTACCTAGGTTAAGGTGGTATAGTATAGTGTAGATGTACCTAGGTTAAGGTGGTATAGTATAGTGTAGATGTACCTAGGTTAAGGTGGTATAGTATAGTGTAGATGTACCTAGGTTAAGGTGGTATAGTGTAGATGTACCTAGGTTAAGGTGGTATAGTGTAGATGTACCTAGGTTAAGGTGGTATGGTATAGTGTAGATGTACCTAGGTTAAGGTGGTATGGTATAGTGCAGTTTTACCTATGTTAAGGTGGTATACGTCTCCCCAATCTGGCAAAACAGGGTCATGGCGAAGGCCATTCCAAAGATCATCAAGCCTGCGATGCCAAATGCAATCCCCAGGGTGATGAATGTACCCTTCGCCATGACTGACGTCACCAACTTGATACAAGGTCTCAAGTACACTTTGCGTCGTCCATCTGCGAGTTTGCACTCCTGACTGGTGTCATGGCAGTCACAAGAGACGGGGACTGTTGAGCCCCAGTCTGAAGGTCCATGGATCAGTCCACAACACTTTGCCTGCTCTTCCAGTTTCTGCATGAACGTCTGGAACAAAGACGACTGGTTGCTCAGCGGTAGCAGCTGCTCCGTCAACCATTCCTCAAACTTCTTCAATCCGACAGCTCCCAGGATTCCAACGATCATCAGGAGGATGAAGATGAGGAGCAGCCCGACGAAGAAGAGCATGAGCAAGACGCGACTTTCCCTGACGGCTCCAAAGCAGCCCAGGAAGCCAAGCACCGTGATGATGGTACCGACGGATATCAGCAGGTTCAGCCCCGGTAACAACCCTCCGAACACAGGGTTCACTTTGAGGTAGACGGAGACCCCAAGGATGATGCATCCACTCATCCAGAACAGTAGGTTGAAAACAAAGAGTAGGTACTTGATACATTTGTTCACAGCCATCTTCTAAGCTTCCAACAGCCAGGCAAGACGTGACGTGACAGAACAACTGGAAGATGTATTGTGTGAGGGGTGAGTGTACCGGATCTGTCACCTAGTGAAAAATAACAACCCGAAGCTGTAGGTGTGGCTACTGACTTCTCATTCCAGAAACCAACCGTTTTCTCCTTATGGTGAAACCCCCAACGGCAACAAAGAGACATGTCTAAAAACTGACCCTGGTTCAGCCCTCTGCTAGACTACTTCAACAAAGAAACACGTCTAAAAACTGACCCTGGTTCAGCCCTCTGCTAGACTACTTCAACAAAGAAACACGTCTAAAAACTGACCCTGGTTCAGCCCTCTGCTAGACTACTTCAACAAAGAAACACGTCTAAAAACTGACCCTGGTTCAGCCCTCTGCTAGACTACTTCAATAAAGAAACACGTCTAAAAACTGACCCTGGTTCAGCCCTCTGCTAGACTACTTCAACAAAGAAACACGTCTAAAAACTGACCCTGGTTCAGCCCTCTGCTAGACTACTTCAACAAAGAAACACATCTAAAAACTGACCCTGGTTCAGCCGTCTGCTAGACTACTTCAACAAAGAAACACGTCTAAAAACTGACCCTGGTTCAGCCGTCTGCTAGACTACTTCAACAAAGAAACACGTCTAAAAACTGACCCTGGTTCAGCCCTCTGCTAGACTACTTCAACAAAGAAACACGTCTAAAAACTGACCCTGGTTCAGCCCTCTGCTAGACTACTTCAACAAAGAAACACATCTAAAAACTGACCCTGGTTCAGCCGTCTGCTAGATTACTTCAACAAAGTCTGAGCAGTGAGCTCAGCTTGAGGGTTTTAGATTTAAATGCATGACTATGCAAAGACTTCAGCAGTATCCTGTATGACATGCAAATCATTTTTAGCATGCCCTGAAGACTCTCTTCTTGCAAACGGTTCAGGTTAATCATGACAAACCAGCCTCCACCTGAACAGTTTCTCTCCCCGGGCTGCGGCCCTCACCACTCTCCACCTGAACAGTTTCTCTCCCCGGGCTGCGGCCCTCACCACTCACCACTCTCCACCTGAACAGTTTCTCTCCCTGTGCTGTGGCCCTCACCACTCTCCACCTGAACAGTTTCTCTCCCCGTGCTGTGGCCCTCACCACTCTCCACCTGAACAGTTTCTCTCCCTGTGCTGTGGCCCTCATCACTCTCCACCTGAACAGTTTCTCTCCCCGTGCTGTGGCCCTCACCACTCTCCACCTGAACAGTTTCTCTCCCCGTGCTGTGGCCCTCACCACTCTCCACCTGAACAGTTTCTCTCCCTGTGCTGTGGCCCTCAAAACCCTCTACCTGAACAGTTTCTCTCCCTGTGCTGTGGCCCTCACCACTCTCCACCTGATCCACAGAGACTAAAGGACTATGTACTCTATGCTGCACACTGTATCAAGCCACATATAATAACTGCACTTGTTTCATCTGAACACAACCCTGCATTACACACTGTACATAGGCCCCTGTCATTGCACTACGTTACGGAGCATCCCTACCTCTGCAGGTAGATATTTATATATTGTTCTGGAGGCAACTCTGCAGACGGTTCACTAGCTGGAACACAAAGTCATAAAATCTGATTTGATACCAAACCTTAACCACACTGCTAAATCTAATTCCTAACCCTAACCTTAAATTGAGACTAAAAAGCATACATTTTTACAATATAGCCAATTTTAACTTTGCAGCTGGCACATCTACAGGTGCGGAAATCGCTCAGTTTTACCCTCCAGGACAAGACTCATCCCAATAAACGTCACCCTGAAAAGATGTCCATCACTAGCAGAACCCTTTCACCAAGTAACATGCTGAGTATGTGCAAATGTACATGCCAGAGGAAGGTGATTCTGATTCTGAACAAAATGGCATAAAACATACGAAGTCCAAAAGTTCTGCAGTCATTTCCATGGGTCGGAGAGAAGAGGTCCCTGAACAGCTGGTTGTATTCATGCAAGTCATATTGGGTTGAAGATATTAACGTTTTAAGGAAATATTTTTTGACAAAATGAATTCAAATTCAAATACATAGACAAGTTTTTTTATTTTTTATTCTATTGCTGTGGATTGGACAGGTGAGATCCCTGAACCAATAACAGTTGGTTGTATTCATGCAAGTCATATTGGGTTGAAGATATTGACGTTTTAAGGAAATATTTTTTGACAAAATGAATTCAAATTCAAATACATAGACAAGTTTTTTATTTTTTATTCTATTGCTGTGGATTGGACAGGTGAGATCCCTGAACCAATAACAGCTGGTTGTATTCATGCAAGTCGTATGGGTTGGAAGCTATTGAAGACAAGAGGTCACTGAACAAAGTCAAATTGGTTCAAGATCTCGATGTCATGCAATAATAGGCATTGCAGTTTTAAGACGGTCCCTTAACCCTCAGTTTTAGGACGGTCCCTTAACCCTCAGAGCAGTGGGGAGAAACATTTCACCTACAAAAAGGAAATACGACACTGAAATGCATAAACATACGGTGTAACTTGTTCACTATCATCAGCTAGTTTAGGAAATGTGGTTTCTATCATCCTGGCTCCTTTGAAGAGGTATTGATGACCAAAGTCTGAATCATTAATATAAAAGTTCAATATAGAGTAGTCACACTGAGCCTAAATAACAGCTCTGTGTTCTATGAAGGATATTATGGTGGAGGGCAGCACCTCAGAACATCCTCACACACACACACACACACACACACACACACACACACACACACACACACACACACACACACACACACACACACACACACACACACACACACACACACACACACACACACACACACACACACACACACACAATTGCCTCTAAAACACTGACTCCAGCCAAACAGAACGTATAAATCACTCTTAAAGCTGAGTTAGGCAAAACAGTCCTACTGGCCGCCCCAGACTGAAACACTGACTCCAGCCAGACAGAACATATTAAACAGTCCTACTGGTCGCCCCAGACTGAAACACTGACTCCAGCCAGACAGAACATATTAAACAGTCCTACTGGTCGCCCCAGACTGAAACACTGACTCCAGCCAGACAGAATATATTAAACAGTCCTACTGGTCGCCCCAGACTGAAACACTGACCCCAGCCAGACAGAACATATTAAACAGTCGTACTGGCCGCCCCAGACTGAAACACTGACTCCAGACCAGACAGAATATATTAAACAGTCCTACTGGCCGCTCCAGACTGAAACACTGACTCCAGCCAGACAGAACATATTAAACAGTCCTACTGGCCTCCCCAGACTGAAACACTGACTCCAGCCAGACAGAATATATTAAACAGTCCTACTGGTCGCCCCAGACTGAAACACTGACTCCAGCCAGACAGAATATATTAAACAGTCCTACTGGTCGCCCCAGACTGAAACACTGACTCCAGCCAGACAGAATATATTAAACAGTCCTACTGGTCGCCCCAGACTGAAACACTGACTCCAGACCAGACAGAACATATTAAACAGTCCTACTGGCCGCTCCAGACTGAAACACTGACTCCAGACCAGACAGAACATATTAAAGAGTCCTACTGGCCGCTCCAGACTGAAACACTGACTCCAGCCAGAAAGAGAACATATTAAACAGTCCTACTGGTCGCTCCAGACTGAAACACTGACTCCAGCCAGACAGAACATATTAAACAGTCCTACTGGCCGCCCCAGACTGAAACACTGACTCCAGCCAGACAGAACATATTAAACAGTCCTACTGGTCGCCCCAGACTGAAACACTGACTCCAGCCAGACAGAACATATTAAACAGTCCTACTGGTCGCCCCAGACTGAAACACTGACTCCAGCCAGACAGAATATATTAAACAGTCCTACTGGCCTCCCCAGACTGAAACACTGACCCCAGCCAGACAGAACATATTAAACAGTCCTACTGGCCGCCCCAGACTGAAACACTGACTCCAGCCAGACAGAATATATTAAACAGTCCTACTGGCCGCTCCAGACTGAAACACTGACTCCAGCCAGACAGAATATATTAAACAGTCCTACTGGCCTCCCCAGACTGAAACACTGACCCCAGCCAGACAGAACATATTAAACAGTCCTACTGGCCTCCCCAGACTGAAACACTGACTCCAGCCAGACAGAATATATTAAACAGTCCTACTGGTCGCCCCAGACTGAAACACTGACTCCAGCCAGACAGAATATATTAAACAGTCCTACTGGCCGCCCCAGACTGAAACACTGACTCCAGCCAGACAGAACATATTAAACAGTCCTACTGGCCGCTCCAGACTGAAACACTGACTCCAGCCAGACAGAACATATTAAACAGTCCTACTGGCCGCTCCAGACTGAAACACTGACTCCAGACCAGACAGAATATATTAAACAGTCCTACTGGCCTCCCCAGACTGAAACACTGACTCCAGACCAGACAGAATATATTAAACAGTCCTACTGGTCGCCCCAGACTGAAACACTGACTCCAGACCAGACAGAATATATTAAACAGTCCTACTGGTCGCTCCAGACTGAAACACTGACTCCAGACCAGACAGAATATATTAAACAGTCCTACTGGCCTCCCCAGACTGAAACACTGACTCCAGCCAGACAGAACATATTAAACAGTCCTACTGGTCGCCCCAGACTGAAACACTGACTCCAGCCAGACAGAACATATTAAACAGTCCTACTGGTCGCTCCAGACTGAAACACTGACTCCAGCCAGACAGAATATATTAAACAGTCGTACTGGCCGCCCCAGACTGAAACACTGACTCCAGACCAGACAGAATATATTAAACAGTCCTACTGGCCGCTCCAGACTGAAACACTGACTCCAGCCAGACAGAACATATTAAACAGTCCTACTGGCCTCCCCAGACTGAAACACTGACTCCAGCCAGACAGAATATATTAAACAGTCCTACTGGTCGCCCCAGACTGAAACACTGACTCCAGTCAGACAGAATATATTAAACAGTCCTACTGGTCGCCCCAGACTGAAACACTGACTCCAGCCAGACAGAACATATTAAACAGTCCTACTGGTCGCCCCAGACTGAAACACTGACTCCAGCCAGACAGAATATATTAAACAGTCCTACTGGCCTCCCCAGACTGAAACACTGACCCCAGCCAGACAGAACATATTAAACAGTCCTACTGGCCGCCCCAGACTGAAACACTGACTCCAGCCAGACAGAATATATTAAACAGTCCTACTGGCCGCTCCAGACTGAAACACTGACTCCAGCCAGACAGAATATATTAAACAGTCCTACTGGCCTCCCCAGACTGAAACACTGACCCCAGCCAGACAGAACATATTAAACAGTCCTACTGGCCTCCCCAGACTGAAACACTGACTCCAGCCAGACAGAATATATTAAACAGTCCTACTGGTCGCCCCAGACTGAAACACTGACTCCAGCCAGACAGAATATATTAAACAGTCCTACTGGCCGCCCCAGACTGAAACACTGACTCCAGCCAGACAGAACATATTAAACAGTCCTACTGGCCGCTCCAGACTGAAACACTGACTCCAGCCAGACAGAACATATTAAACAGTCCTACTGGCCGCTCCAGACTGAAACACTGACTCCAGACCAGACAGAATATATTAAACAGTCCTACTGGCCTCCCCAGACTGAAACACTGACTCCAGACCAGACAGAATATATTAAACAGTCCTACTGGTCGCCCCAGACTGAAACACTGACTCCAGACCAGACAGAATATATTAAACAGTCCTACTGGTCGCTCCAGACTGAAACACTGACTCCAGACCAGACAGAATATATTAAACAGTCCTACTGGCCTCCCCAGACTGAAACACTGACTCCAGCCAGACAGAACATATTAAACAGTCCTACTGGTCGCCCCAGACTGAAACACTGACTCCAGCCAGACAGAACATATTAAACAGTCCTACTGGTCGCTCCAGACTGAAACACTGACTCCAGCCAGACAGAATATATTAAACAGTCGTACTGGCCGCCCCAGACTGAAACACTGACTCCAGACCAGACAGAATATATTAAACAGTCCTACTGGCCGCTCCAGACTGAAACACTGACTCCAGCCAGACAGAACATATTAAACAGTCCTACTGGCCTCCCCAGACTGAAACACTGACTCCAGCCAGACAGAATATATTAAACAGTCCTACTGGTCGCCCCAGACTGAAACACTGACTCCAGTCAGACAGAATATATTAAACAGTCCTACTGGTCGCCCCAGACTGAAACACTGACTCCAGCCAGACAGAATATATTAAACAGTCCTACTGGTCGCCCCAGACTGAAACACTGACTCCAGCCAGACAGAATATATTAAACAGTCCTACTGGCCTCCCCAGACTGAAACACTGACCCCAGCCAGACAGAACATATTAAACAGTCCTACTGGCCTCCCCAGACTGAAACACTGACTCCAGCCAGACAGAATATATTAAACAGTCCTACTGGTCGCCCCAGACTGAAACACTGACTCCAGCCAGACAGAATATATTAAACAGTCCTACTGGCCGCCCCAGACTGAAACACTGACTCCAGCCAGACAGAACATATTAAACAGTCCTACTGGCCGCTCCAGACTGAAACACTGACTCCAGCCAGACAGAACATATTAAACAGTCCTACTGGCCGCTCCAGACTGAAACACTGACTCCAGACCAGACAGAATATATTAAACAGTCCTACTGGCCTCCCCAGACTGAAACACTGACTCCAGACCAGACAGAATATATTAAACAGTCCTACTGGTCGCCCCAGACTGAAACACTGAATCCAGACCAGACAGAATATATTAAACAGTCCTACTGGTCGCTCCAGACTGAAACACTGACTCCAGACCAGACAGAATATATTAAACAGTCCTACTGGCCTCCCCAGACTGAAACACTGACTCCAGCCAGACAGAACATATTAAACAGTCCTACTGGTCGCCCCAGACTGAAACACTGACTCCAGCCAGACAGAACATATTAAACAGTCCTACTGGTCGCTCCAGACTGAAACACTGACTCCAGCCAGACAGAATATATTAAACAGTCCTACTGGCCGCCCCAGACTGAAACACTGACTCCAGACCAGACAGAACATATTAAACAGTCCTACTGGCCTCCCCAGACTGAAACACTGACTCCAGACCAGACAGAATATATTAAACAGTCCTACTGGTCGCCCCAGACTGAAACACTGACTCCAGCCAGACAGAACATATTAAACAGTCCTACTGGCCGCCCCAGACTGAAACACTGACTCCAGCCAGACAGAATATATTAAACAGTCCTACTGGCCGCCCCAGACTGAAACACTGACTCCAGACCAGACAGAATATATTAAACAGTCCTACTGGCCGCTCCAGACTGAAACACTGACTCCAGCCAGACAGAACATATTAAACAGTCCTACTGGTCGCCCCAGACTGAAACACTGACTCCAGACCAGACAGAATATATTAAACAGCCCTACAGACTGATGTGCAATGATGTCTGAGGGAAAAACACAGTGTTTATTGAACTAACGTCTTTCTTGTTGTAATATCGCTAACGGACGTGGCAGTTTCACCGCTTTGGTTTCCAGCTTTAAGAAATAAATAATGTAGATAATCAAATGAATCAAATCACCGGGAGGCAACGCTGAGTGAATCTGTGAGTTTTTATGTGTACAGACGTGGGCGGTGGTGTTTGCGAGTTCTTCGGATTGGGGGAGTGATATTTTAATATTTGGGTCTCTCTCGCTCTCTCTCACCCTCCCTCCCTCTCTCACCCTCCCTCCCTCTCTCACCCTCCCTCCCTCCCTCTCCCTCCCTCTCTCACCCTCCCTCCCTCCCTCTCCCACCCTCCCTCCCTCCCTCTCTCACCCACCCACCCTCCCTCCCTCTCACCCACCCACCCTCCCTCCCTCTCTCACCCACCCACCCACCCTCCCTCCCACCCACTCACTCACTCTCCCTCCCTCTCACCCACCCTCCCTCTCTCTCACCCTCCCTCCCTCCCTCTCTCACCCACCCACCCTCCCTCCCTCCCTCTCACCCTCCCTCCCTCCCTCCCTCCCTCTCTCACCCTCCCTCCCTCTCTCACCCTCCCTCCCTCTCCCACCCTCTCTCCCTCCCTCTCTCACCCTCCCTCCCCTCCCTCCCTCACTCCCTCCCTCCCTCTCTCACCCTCCCTCCTCAGGTGGGGAAGGTAGGAAACAACATCTCCACTTCGCTGACTCTCAACACTAGGGCCCCACAAGGGTGCGTTCTCAGCCCCCTCCTGTACTTCCCGTTCACCCACAACTGCATGGCCACGCACGCATCCGACTCAAATCATCAAGTTTGCAGATGACACAACAATAGTGGGCGTGATTACCAACAACGACGAGACTGCCCTCACCTCCTCCCTGTAGGCTCTAGGAGTGTGGTGTCAGGAAAACAACCTCTCACTCAATGTCAAAAAAACAAAGGACATGATCGTGGACTTCAGGAAACAGCAGAGGGAGCACCCCCCTATCCACATCGAAGGGACAGTAGTGGAGAAGGTGGAAAGTGTTAAGTTCCTCGGCGTACACATCACAGACAAACTGAAATGGTCCACCCACACAGACATTGTGGTGAAGAAGGCGCAACAGCGCCTCTTCAACCTCAGGAGGCTGAAGAAATTTGGCTAGTCACCCAAAGCCCTGACAAACTTTTACAGATGCACAATCGAGAGCATCCTGTCGGGCTGTATCACAGCCTGGTACGGCAACTGCACTGCCCATAACCGCAAGGCTCTCCAGAGGGTGGACACTTTAATAAATGGATCACTAGTCAGTTAATACAATGCCACTCTAAATAATGCCACTTTAATAATGTTTACGTATCTTACATTACTCATATCACATGTATATACTGTATTTTATACCATCTATTGCACCTTGCCTATGCCTCTCAGCCATCGCTCATCCATATACTTACATGTACATGTTCTCATTCACCCCTTTAGATTTGTGTGTATTAGGTAGTGGTTGGGGAATTGTTAGATGACTTGTTAGATATTACTGCACTGTCGAAACTAGAAGCACAAGTATTTAGCTACACTCGCATTAACATCTGCTAACCATGTGTATGTGACCAATAAAATGTGATTTGATTTGAAGTTTACTTGGGTTTAATCCATCACTGTGACACTGTGGTTGGAGGGAGGACAGTATAACTGATCACATTATGAAAGACAAGTATTGTAATTTTGAATTCCGTGAGTGTGGAAGAGGTGAAAAAAAATATTGTTGTCTATCAACAATGACAAGCCACTTGGATGGAAAATTACTGAGGATAATAGCGAATGATATTGCCATATCTTCAATCTAATCCTACTAGAAAGTGTGTGCCCTCAGGCTTGGATGGAAGAAAAAGTAATTCCGCTACCCAAGAATAGTAAAGCCTCCTTTACTGGCTCAAATAGCCGACCAATCAGTCTGTTAAAAACCCTTAGAAAACTTTTGGAAAAAATTGTGTTTGACCAGATACAATGTTATATTGCTGTAAACAAATTGACAACAAACTTTCAGCACGCTTATAGAGAAGGACATTCAACAAGCACGGCACTTACGCAAATGAGTGATGATTGGCTGAGAGAAATTGATGATAAAAAGATTGTGGGAGCTGTTTTGTTAGACTTGCGGCTTTTGACATTATCGATCATAGCCTGCAGCTGGAAAAACATATGTGTTATGGCTTTACACCCCCTGATATATTGTGGATAAAGAGTTACCTGTCTAACATAACACAGAGGGTGTTCTTTAATGGAAGCCTCTCCAACAATATCCAGGTAGAATCAGGAATTCCCCAGGGCAACTGTCTAGGCCCCTTACTTTTTTCAATCTTTACTAATGACATGCCACTGGCTTTGAGCCAATGTGTCTTTTGTATGCGGATGACTCAACACTATACATGTCGGCTACTACAGCAAGTGAAATCACTGCAACACTTAACAAAGAGCTGCAGTTAGTTTCAGAACGGGTGGCAAGGAATAAGTTTGTCCTAAATATTTCAAAAACTAAAATCATTGTATTTGGAACAAATCATTCACTGAACCTTAAACCTCAAATAAATCTTGTAATAAATAATGTGGAAATTGAGCAAGTTGAGATGACTAAACTGCTTAGAGTAACCCTGGATTGTAAACTGTCATGGTCAAAACATGTTGATACAACAGTAGCTAAGATGGGGAGAAATATGTTCATAATAAAGCGCTGGACTACTGTTCAGTCGTGTGGTCAGGTGCCACAAAGAGGGACCTTGGAAAATTACAATTGTCTCAGAACAAGGCAGCACGGCTGGCCCTTAAATGTACACAGAGAGCTAATATTAATAATATGCATGTCAATCTCTCATGGCTCAAAGTGGAGGAGAGATTGACTTCATCACTACTTATTTTTGTAAGAAGTGCTGACAAACTGAATGCAGCGAGGTGTCTGTTTAAACTACTAGCACACAGCTCAGACACCCATCCATACCCCACAAGACCTGCCACCAGAGGTCTCTTCTCAGTCCCCAAGTCCAGAACAGACTATGGGAGGCGCACAGTACTACATAGAGCCATGACTACATAGAACTCTACATAGAAAATACACCTTATGGAACAGCGGGGACTGTGAAGAGACACACACACAGGCACAGACACACATACACATGATAAGACACACACTCTACACACACGTACACATGGATGTTGTATTGTAGATATGTGATAGTGGAGTAGTGGCCTGAGGGAACACGCTACATGTATTGTAGATATGTGATAGTGTAGTAGTGGCCTGAGGGAACACGCTACATGTATTGTAGATATGTGATAGTGTAGTAGTGGCCTGAGGGAACACACTACATGTATTGTAGATATGTGATAGTGTAGTAGTGGCCTGAGGGAACACACTACATGTATTGTAGATATGTGATAGTGTAGTAGTGGCCTGAGGGATCACGCTACATGTATTGTAGATATGTGATAGTGTAGTAGGGCCTGAGGGAACACGCTACATGTATTGTAGATATGTGATAGTGGCCTGAGGGAACACGCTACATGTATTGTAGATATGTGATAGTGGAGTAGTGGCCTGAGGGAACACGCTACATGTATTGTGTAAAGTGTTATGAAATGTAATGTCATGTAATATTTTAAACTGTATGTAACTGCCTTAACCCTGGTGTCCTGGCTAAATTCCCAATCTGGCTCTCATACCATCATGGCCACCTAATCATCCCCTGTTTCTAATTGGCTCATTCATACCCCCTTCCTTTCCCCTGTAACTATTCCCCAGGTTGAAGATGTAAATTAGAATGTGTTCTCGGTCAATTTACCTTGTAAAATAAGGGTGAAATATATAGACATGGAGTATTTACTGCTACAGTATAAGCACATATGTTAAAGGGTTATCCTCTTTACAATGCATTCAAATGAGTCTCGCCAGCAGGGCTTGTCTACAATGAGCTAGTTTAGTATTCCATGGAATTCTCTCTCCCATTCATCTCTATCTGGAGGATTCAAATGAACCTAACTGCCAGTAAATTAGCATTTGTTGCCAAGGGAATCGCCAACGCTGAGTGTGATAGAGAGAGAGAGAGCAGTTATCCAATCACAATGTTGATCATCCTGATTCAGCTGGAACTGGGTGGAGGGGGCAGAGAGGGGGGAGGGAAGGGAGAGATGTGGGGGAGGGGACAGAGAGGGGAGAAGTGTCAGACATGGTAATGGGGGAGACCGATACATATTTGTGTATTTATTAAGGATCCTCATTAGTTCCTGTCAAGGCAGCAGCAACCCTGGATTAGACCCTTTTTTTCAATTTTCTCCTGAAATGACATGCCCAAATCTAACTGCCTGTAGCTCAGGCCCTGAAGCAAGGATATGCATATTCTTGGTACCATTTGAAAGGAAACACTTTGAAGTTTATGGAAATGTGAAATGTCATAGAATATAACACAATAGATCTGGTAAAAGATAATACAAAGAACAAACTAACCGTTCTTTTGTATTTTTTTTGTACCATCATCTTTGAAATGCAAGAGAAAGGCCATAATGTATTATTCCAGCCCAGGTGCAATTTAGATTTTGGCCACTAGATGGCATCAGTGCATTTCTGTTCAAACTTTTGTGTCAAGACTGCCCAAATGGGCCTAATTTGTTTATTAATAACTTTTCATGTTCAAAACTGTGCACTCTCTTCAAACAACAGCATGGTATTCTTTCACTGTAATAGCAACTGTAAATTGGACCGTGCAGTTAGATTAACAAGAATTTAATAACACCCCTACTCCATCTGAAAGACGGCACCCTACACAGGGCAATGTCCCCAATCACGGCCCTGGGATATGTTTTCGTCCAGAAGAAAGAGTGCCTCCTAGTGGCCTGGTCCTCCAACACCACCTCCAGCAGCTTCTAGCCTCCATCCAGGGACTGACCAGGACCGACCCTGCTTAGCGCAGCATCTGGCCTCCCATCCAGGGACTGACCAGGACCGACCCTGCTTAGCGCAGCATCTGGTCTCCCATCCAGGGACTGACCAGGATCGACCCTGCTTAGCGCAGCATCTGGTCTCCCACCCAGGGACTGACCAGGATCGACCCTGCTTAGCGCAGCATCTGGTCTCCCATCCAGGGACTGACCAGGACCGACCCTGCTTAGCGCACCATCTGGTCTCCCATCCAGGGACTGACCAGGACCGACCTTGCTTAGCGCAGCATCTGGTCTCCCATCCAGGGACTGACCAGGACCGACCTTGCTTAGCGCAGCATCTGGTCTCCCATCCAGGGACTGACCAGGACCGACCCTGCTTAGCGCAGCATCTGGTCTCCCATCCAGGGACTGACCAGGACCGACCCTGCTTAGCGCAGCATCTGGTCTCCCATCCAGTGACTCTGCTGAACCTGTCTCCACTGTGTCCTCTAACAGCTCAATAGAAGGCTCAGAACTATCCTGGGTCTCGTTTTCCTCTATTCGTCGCATCTGTCTCCTGGCAACAGACCATAAAACACACTAAAGGATGCATATTAGCAGAGACAGAATTGAATCAGGCTCACAGGAGCAGCCTTTACACATGTTGTTGGATATTCAATTGAATTAGGCTATTGAAGCCAGTGGGATAGAATGGTAGCAGCTCCAGTAGGCTGGGGAGAACAAGTAGAACAGCTTGATAAGGACAGATAATATCTGATGGTGGGTGCATGACGCCTTGGGCTGCAAAAATCTACAAACAAAAACCCAAGTTGAAAGATTCCTGGAATCTGGAGAGAATAAGCAGGAAATACAGTAATCGAGATATCCTGGGAATTCTGGGAAAGTTACTGAAATGTTGCAGCCGTAAAAACACCTCTGCAAGTCAGTATAGTCGATTACCTATAGGATATTACCTACAGGATATTACCTACAGGATCTTACCTACAGGATATTACCTACAGGATATTACCTACAGGATATTACCTACAGGATATTACCTACAGGACATTACCTACAGGATATTACCTACAGGATATTACCTACAGGATATTCCCTACAGGATATTACCTACAGGATATTAACTACAGGATATTACCTACAGGATATTACCTACAGGATATTACCTACAGGACATTACCTACAGAATATTACCTACAGCATATTACCTACAGGATATTACCTACAGGACATTACCTACAGGACATTACCTACAGGATATTACCTACAGGATATTACCTACAGGATATTACCTACAGGACATTACCTACAGAATATTACCTACAGGATATTACCTACAGGATATTACCTACAGGATATTACCTACAGGATATTACCTACAGGATATTACCTACAGGATATTACCTATAGGATATTACCTACAGGATATTACCTACAGGATATTACCTACAGGATATTACCTACAGGATATTTTGTATGAGCCACGTGTGACTGCTTTGACGTCAGAGACTGCTCCCAAAATGGCACCCTGTTCCCTGTATAGTGCACTACTTTCGACCAGGGCCCTATTCCCTGTATAGTGCACTACTTCAGACCAGGGTATATAGTGAACTACTTTTGACCAGGGCCCTATTCCCTGCATAGTGCACTACTTTAGACCCGGGCCTGTAGGGTCTGTAGGGCCTGTAGGGTTAGTCTGTTGCTGAACAGACTAACCCCAGCCTCATAGCATCAGACACATTTCACATTCCCTCCACCATAACGTTGTCTCTGACAGTGTTTGGCTTCCCTCCACCATAAAGGCCTGCACCATTCACACCTCTTCACCTCTCTCTCTCTCTGGGGGTCCACTGGGACTGTGTGTGTCTCTTATGAAACTCCAGTCACACAGGGGATGTCCACCCTTCATTCTCCATGTTATTACAGTCCTATAACACATACTGTTCATTCTCCATGTTATTACAGTCCTATAACACATACTGTTCATTCTCCATGTTACTACAGTCCTATAACACATACTGTTCATTCTCCATGTTATTACAGTCCTATAACACATACTGTTCATTCTCCATGTTACTACAGTCCTATAACACATACTGTTCATTCTCCATGTTATTACAGTCCTATAACACATACTGTTCATTCTCCATGTTACTACAGTCCTATAACACATACTGTTCATTCTCCATGTTATTACAGTCCTATAACACATACTGTTCATTCTCCATGTTACTACAGTCCTATAACACATACTGTTCATTCTCCATGTTATTACAGTCCTATAACACATACTGTTCATTCTCCATGTTACTACAGTCCTATAACACATACTGTTCATTCTCCATGTTACTACAGTCCTATAACACATACTGTTCATTCTCCATGTTATTACAGTCCTATAACACATACTGTTCATTCTCCATGTTATTACAGTCCTATAACACATACTGTTCATTCTCCATGTTATTACAGTCCTATAACACATACTGTTCATTCTCCATGTTACTACAGTCCTATAACACATACTGTTCATTCTCCATGTTACTACAGTCCTATAACACATACTGTTCATTCTCCATGTTATTACAGTCCTATAACACATACTGTTCATTCTCCATGTTACTACAGTCCTATAACACATACTGTTCATTCTCCATGTTACTACAGTCCTATAACACATACTGTTCATTCTCCATGTTATTACAGTCCTATAACACATACTGTTCATTCTCCATGTTATTACAGTCCTATAACACATACTGTTCATTCTCCATGTTATTACAGTCCTATAACACATACTGTTCATTCTCCATGTTATTACAGTCCTATAACACATACTGTTCATTCTCCATGTTATTACAGTCCTATAACACATACTGTTCATTCTCCATGTTACTACAGTCCTATAACACATACTGTTCATTCTCCATGTTACTACAGTCCTATAACACATACTGTTCATTCTCCATGTTATTACAGTCCTATAACACATACTGTTCATTCTCCATGTTACTACAGTCCTATAACACATACTGTTCATTCTCCATGTTATTACAGTCCTATAACACATACTGTTCATTCTCCATGTTACTACAGTCCTATAACACATACTGTTCATTCTCCATGTTATTACAGTCCTATAACACATACTGTTCATTCTCCATGTTATTACAGTCCTATAACACATACTGTTCATTCTCCATGTTACTACAGTCCTATAACACATACTGTTCATTCTCCATGTTACTACAGTCCTATAACACATACTGTTCATTCTCCATGTTATTACAGTCCTATAACACATACTGTTCATTCTCCATGTTACTACAGTCCTATAACACATACTGTTCATTCTCCATGTTACTACAGTCCTATAACACATACTGTTCATTCTCCATGTTATTACAGTCCTATAACACATACTGTTCATTCTCCATGTTATTACAGTCCTATAACACATACTGTTCATTCTCCATGTTACTACAGTCCTATAACACATACTGTTCATTCTCCATGTTATTACAGTCCTATAACACATACTGTTCATTCTCCATGTTATTACAGTCCTATAACACATACTGTTCATTCTCCATGTTACTACAGTCCTATAACACATACTGTTCATTCTCCATGTTATTACAGTCCTATAACACATACTGTTCATTCTCCATGTTATTACAGTCCTATAACACATACTGTTCATTCTCCATGTTACTACAGTCCTATAACACATACTGTTCATTCTCCATGTTATTACAGTCCTATAACACATACTGTTCATTCTCCATGTTATTACAGTCCTATAACACATACTGTTCATTCTCCATGTTATTACAGTCCTATAACACATACTGTTCATTCTCCATGTTACTACAGTCCTATAACACATACTGTTCATTCTCCATGTTACTACAGTCCTATAACACATACTGTTCATTCTCCATGTTATTACAGTCCTATAACACATACTGTTCATTCTCCATGTTATTACAGTCCTATAACACATACTGTTCATTCTCCATGTTATTACAGTCCTATAACACATACTGTTCATTCTCCATGTTACTACAGTCCTATAACACATACTGTTCATTCTCCATGTTACTACAGTCCTATAACACATACTGTTCATTCTCCATGTTATTACAGTCCTATAACACATACTGTTCATTCTCCATGTTACTACAGTCCTATAACACATACTGTTCATTCTCCATGTTACTACAGTCCTATAACACATACTGTTCATTCTCCATGTTATTACAGTCCTATAACACATACTGTTCATTCTCCATGTTACTACAGTCCTATAACACATACTGTTCATTCTCCATGTTACTACAGTCCTATAACACATACTGTTCATTCTCCATGTTACTACAGTCCTATAACACATACTGTTCATTCTCCATGTTATTACAGTCCTATAACACATACTGTTCATTCTCCATGTTACTACAGTCCTATAACACATACTGTTCATTCTCCATGTTACTACAGTCCTATAACACATACTGTTCATTCTCCATGTTATTACAGTCCTATAACACATACTGTTCATTCTCCATGTTATTACAGTCCTATAACACATACTGTTCATTCTCCATGTTATTACAGTCCTATAACACATACTGTTCATTCTCCATGTTACTACAGTCCTATAACACATACTGTTCATTCTCCATGTTACTACAGTCCTATAACACATACTGTTCATTCTCCATGTTATTACAGTCCTATAACACATACTGTTCATTCTCCATGTTATTACAGTCCTATAACACATACTGTTCATTCTCCATGTTACTACAGTCCTATAACACATACTGTTCATTCTCCATGTTATTACAGTCCTATAACACATACTGTTCATTCTCCATGTTACTACAGTCCTATAACACATACTGTTCATTCTCCATGTTACTACAGTCCTATAACACATACTGTTCATTCTCCATGTTATTACAGTCCTATAACACATACTGTTCATTCTCCATGTTATTACAGTCCTATAACACATACTGTTCATTCTCCATGTTACTACAGTCCTATAACACATACTGTTCATTCTCCATGTTATTACAGTCCTATAACACATACTGTTCATTCTCCATGTTATTACAGTCCTATAACACATACTGTTCATTCTCCATGTTACTACAGTCCTATAACACATACTGTTCATTCTCCATGTTATTACAGTCCTATAACACATACTGTTCATTCTCCATGTTATTACAGTCCTATAACACATACTGTTCATTCTCCATGTTACTACAGTCCTATAACACATACTGTTCATTCTCCATGTTATTACAGTCCTATAACACATACTGTTCATTCTCCATGTTATTACAGTCCTATAACACATACTGTTCATTCTCCATGTTATTACAGTCCTATAACACATACTGTTCATTCTCCATGTTACTACAGTCCTATAACACATACTGTTCATTCTCCATGTTACTACAGTCCTATAACACATACTGTTCATTCTCCATGTTATTACAGTCCTATAACACATACTGTTCATTCTCCATGTTATTACAGTCCTATAACACATACTGTTCATTCTCCATGTTATTACAGTCCTATAACACATACTGTTCATTCTCCATGTTACTACAGTCCTATAACACATACTGTTCATTCTCCATGTTACTACAGTCCTATAACACATACTGTTCATTCTCCATGTTATTACAGTCCTATAACACATACTGTTCATTCTCCATGTTACTACAGTCCTATAACACATACTGTTCATTCTCCATGTTACTACAGTCCTATAACACATACTGTTCATTCTCCATGTTATTACAGTCCTATAACACATACTGTTCATTCTCCATGTTACTACAGTCCTATAACACATACTGTTCATTCTCCATGTTACTACAGTCCTATAACACATACTGTTCATTCTCCATGTTACTACAGTCCTATAACACATACTGTTCATTCTCCATGTTATTACAGTCCTATAACACATACTGTTCATTCTCCATGTTACTACAGTCCTATAACACATACTGTTCATTCTCCATGTTACTACAGTCCTATAACACATACTGTTCATTCTCCATGTTATTACAGTCCTATAACACATACTGTTCATTCTCCATGTTATTACAGTCCTATAACACATACTGTTCATTCTCCATGTTATTACAGTCCTATAACACATACTGTTCATTCTCCATGTTATTACAGTCCTATAACACATACTGTTCATTCTCCATGTTACTACAGTCCTATAACACATACTGTTCATTCTCCATGTTACTACAGTCCTATAACACATACTGTTCATTCTCCATGTTACTACAGTCCTATAACACATACTGTTCATTCTCCATGTTACTACAGTCCTATAACACATACTGTTCATTCTCCATGTTACTACAGTCCTATAACACATACTGTTCATTCTCCATGTTATTACAGTCCTATAACACATACTGTTCATTCTCCATGTTATTACAGTCCTATAACACATACTGTTCATTCTCCATGTTACTACAGTCCTATAACACATACTGTTCATTCTCCATGTTATTACAGTCCTATAACACATACTGTTCATTCTCCATGTTACTACAGTCAGTCCTATACTGTAAGTCTGGAAACTACACTTCCTTGGCTGAAGGTTGTTTTTGTATGTCTGCGTTCCCTACTACAGGGTGGTTGAGGATATCCTGTTATAGACAGGGTGGTCTGGTAGAGGATATATCCTGTTATAGACAGGGTGGTCTGGTAGAGGATATATCCTGTTATAGACAGGGTGGTCTGGAGAGGATATATCCTGTTATAGACAGGGTGGTCTGGTAGAGGATATATCCTGTTATAGACAGGGTGGTCTGGTAGAGGATATATCCTGTTATAGACAGGGTGGTAGAGGATATATCTTGTTAAAGACAGGGTGGTCTGGTAGAGGATATATCCTGTTATAGACAGGGTGGTAGAGGATATATCCTGTTATAGACAGGGTGGTCTGGTAGAGGATATATCCTGTTATAGACAGGGTGGTCTGGTAGGGATATATCCTGTATAGACAGGGTGGTCTGGTAGAGGATATATCTGTTATAGACAGGGTGGTATAGGATATATCCTGTTATAGACAGGGTGGTAGAGGATATATCCTGTTATAGACAGGGTGGTAGAGGATATATCCTGTTATAGACAGGGTGGTCTGGTAGAGGATATATCCTGTTATAGACAGGGTGGTCTGGTAGAGGATATATCCTGTTATAGACAGGGTGGTAGAGGATATATCCTGTTATAGACAGGGTGGTCTGGTAGAGGATATATCCTGTTATAGACAGGGTGGTCTGGTAGAGGATATATCCTGTTATAGACAGGGTGGTCTGGTAGCGGATATATCCTGTTATAGACAGGGTGGTCTGGTAGAGGATATATCCTGTTATAGACAGGGTGGTATAGGATATATCCTGTTATAGACAGGGTGGTCTGGTAGTGGATATATCCTGCTATAGACATGGTGGTAGAGGATATATCCTGTTATAGACAGGGTGGTGGAGGATATATCCTGTTATAGACAGGGTGGTAGAGGATATATCCTGTTATTGACAGGGTGGTCTGGTAGTGGATATATCCTGCTATAGACATGGTAGTAGAGGATATATCCTGTTATAGACAGGGTGGTGGAGGATATATCCTGTTATAGACAGGGTGGTAGAGGATATATCCTGTTATAGACAGGGTGGTCTGGTAGAGGATATATCCTGTTATAGACAGGGTGGTCTGGTAGAGGATATATCCTGTTATAGACAGGGTGGTAGAGGATATATCCTGTTATAGACAGGGTGGTCTGGTAGAGGATATATCCTGTTATAGACAGGGTGGTAGAGGATATATCCTGTTATAGACAGGGTGGTCTGGTAGAGGATATATCCTGTTATAGACAGGGTGGTAGAGGATATATCCTGTTGTAGACAGGGTGGTCTGGTATAGGATATATCCTGTTATAGACAGGGTGGTATAGGATATATCCTGTTATAGACAGGGTGGTCTGGTAGTGGATATATCCTGTTATAGACAGGGTGGTTGAGGATATATCCTGTTATGGACAGTGGTCTGGTAGAGGATATATCCTGTTATAGACAGGGTGGTAGAGGATATATCCTGTTATAGACAGGGTGAAGTCTGGTAGAGGATATATCCTGTTATAGACAGGGTGGCTGGTAGAGGATATATCCTGTTATAGACAGGGTGGTAGAGGATATATCCTGTTATAGACAGGGTGCTCTGGTAGAGGATATATCCTGTTATAGACAGGGTGGTCTGGTAGAGGATATATCCTGTTATAGACAGGGTGGTATAGGATATATCCTGTTATAGACAGGGTGGTCTGGTAGAGGATATATCCTGTTATAGACAGGGTGGTCTGGTAGAGGATATATCCTGTTATAGACAGGGTGGTCTGGTAGAGGATATATCCTGTTATAGACAGGGTGGTAGAGGATATATCCTGTTATAGACAGGGTGGTCTGGTAGAGGATATATCCTGTTATAGACAGGGTGGTAGAGGATATATCCTGTTATAGACAGGGTGGTAGAGGATATATCCTGTTATAACAGGGTGGTAGAGGATATATCCTGTTATAGACAGGGTGGTATAGGATATATCCTGTTATAGACAGGGTGGTCTGGTAGAGGATATATCCTGTTATAGACAGGTTGGTCTGGTAGAGGATATATCCTGTTATAGACAGGGTGGTCTGGTAGAGGATATATCCTGTTATAGACAGGGTGCTGGTAGAGGATATATCCTGTTATAGACAGGGTGGTCTGGTAGAGGATATATCCTGTTAAAGACATGTCTTAGTTACCGTTATAGACAGGTGGTCTGGTAGAGGATATATCCTTAAAGACATGTAAGTATACCTGTTATAGACAGTGGTTAGATATATCCTGTTATAGACAGGTGGTCTGGTGAGGTATATCCTGTTATAGACAGGGTGGTTAGGATATATCCTGTTATAGACAGGGTGGTAAGGATATATCCTGTTATAGACAGGGTGGTCTGGTAGAGGATATATCCTGTTATAGACAGGGTGGTCTGGTAGAGGATATATCCTGTTATAGACAGGGTGGTCTGGTAGAGGATATATCGTGTTATGGACAGGGTGGTATAGGATATATCCTGTTATAGACAGGGTGGTAGAGGATATATCCTGTTATAGACAGGGTGGTTGAGGATATATCCTGTTATAGACAGGGTGGTCTGGTAGAGGATATATCCTGTTATAGACAGGGTGGTCTGGTAGAGGATATATCCTGTTATAGACAGGGTGGTCTGGTAGAGGATATATCCTGTTATAGACAGGGTGGTATGAGGATATATCCTGTTATAGACAGGGGGCTGGTAGAGGATATATCCTGTTATAGACAGGGTGGTCTGGTAGAGGATATATCCTGTTATAGACAGGGTGGTAGAGGATATATCCTGTTATAGACAGGGTGGTAGAGGATATATCCTGTTATAGACAGGGTGGTCTGGAAGAGGATATATCCTGTTATAGACAGGGTGGTAGAGGATATATCCTGTTATAGACAGGGTGGTAGAGGATATATCCTGTTATAGACAGGGTGGTAGAGGATATATCCTGTTATAGACAGGGTGGTAGAGGATATATCCTGTTATAGAAAGGGTGGTCTGGTAGAGGATATATCCTGTTATAGACAGGGTGGTAGAGGATATATCCTGTTATAGACAGGGTGGTAGAGGATATATCCTGTTATAGACAGTGTTATAGACAGGGTGGTCTGGTAGAGGATATATCCTGTTATAGACAGGGTGGTAGAGGATATATCCTGTTATAGACAGGGTGGTCTGGTAGAGGATATATCCTGTTATAGACAGGGTGGTAGAGGATATATCCTGTTATAGACAGGGTGGTCTGGTAGAGGATATATCCTGTTATAGACAGGGTGGTCTGGTAGAGGATATATCCTGTTATAGACAGGGTGGTAGAGGATATATCCTGTTATAGACAGGGTGGTAGAGGATATATCCTGTTATAGACAGGGTGGTCTGGTAGAGGATATATCGTGTTATGGACAGGGTGGTATAGGATATATCCTGTTATAGACAGGGTGGTAGAGGATATATCCTGTTATAGACAGGGTGGTCTGGAAGAGGATATATCCTGTTATAGACAGGGTGGTATAGGATATATCCTGTTATAGACAGGGTGGTAGAGGATATATCCTGTTATAGAAAGGGTGGTCTGGTAGAGGATATATCCTGTTATAGACAGGGTGGTAGAGGATATATCCTGTTATAGACAGGGTGGTGTAGGATATATCCGTATAGCGTGTTATAGACAGGGTGGTCTGGTAGAGGATATATCCTGTTATAGACAGGGTGGTCTGGTAGAGGATATATCCTGTTATAGACAGGGTGGCTGGTAGAGGATATATCCTGTTATAGACAGGGTGGTCTGGTAGAGGATATATCCTGTTATTGACAGTGGTGGTAGAGGATATATCCTGTTATAGACAGGGTGTCTGGTAGAGGATATATCCTGTTATAGACAGGGTGGTAGAGGATATATCCTGTTATAGACAGGGTGGTCTGGTAGAGGATATATCCTGTTATAGACAGGGTGGTAGAGGATATATCCTGTTATAGACAGGGTGGTGTAGGATATATCCTGTTATAGACAGGGTGGTCTGGTAGAGGATATATCCTGTTATAGACAGGGTGGTAGAGGATATATCCTGTTATAGACAGGGTGGTCTGGTAGAGGATATATCCTGTTATAGACAGGGTGGTCTGGTAGAGGATATATCCTGTTATAGACAGGGTGGTAGAGGATATATCCTGTTATAGACAGGGTGGTCTGGTAGAGGATATATCCTGTTATAGACAGGGTGGTCTGGTAGAGGATATATCCTGTTATAGACAGGGTGGTAGAGGATATATCCTGTTATAGACAGGGTGGTCTGGTAGAGGATATATCCTGTTATAGACAGGGTGGTCTGGTAGAGGATATATCCTGTTATAGACAGGGGTGGTAGAGGATATATCCTGTTATAGACAGGGTGGTCTGGTAGAGGATATATCCTGTTATAGACAGGGTGGTAGAGGATATATCCTGTTATAGACAGGGTGGTAGAGGATATATCCTGTTATAGACAGGGTGGTAGAGGATATATCCTGTTATAGACAGGGTGGTCTGGTAGAGGATATATCCTGTTATAGACAGGGTGGTAGAGGATATATCCTGTTATAGACAGGGTGGTAGAGGATATATCCTGTTATAGACAGGGTGGTCTGGTAGAGGATATATCCTGTTATAGACAGGGTGGTCTGGTAGAGGATATATCCTGTTATAGACAGGGTGGTAGAGGATATATCCTGTTATAGACAGGGTGGTAGAGGATATATCCTGTTATAGACAGGGTGGTCTGGTAGAGGATATATCCTGTTATAGACAGGGTGGTCTGGTAGAGGATATATCCTGTTATAGACAGGGTGGTCTGGTAGAGGATATATCCTGTTATAGACAGGGTGGTCTGGTAGAGGATATATCCTGTTATAGACAGGGTGGTAGAGGATATATCCTGTTATAGACAGGGTGGTCTGGTAGAGGATATATCCTGTTATAGACAGGGTGGTAGAGGATATATCCTGTTATAGACAGGGTGGTCTGGTAGAGGATATATCCTGTTATAGACAGGGTGGGTAGAGGATATATCCTGTTATAGACAGGGTGGTAGAGGATATATCCTGTTATAGACAGGGTGGTCTGGTAGAGGATATATCCTGTTATAGACAGGGTGGTAGAGGATATATCCTGTTATAGACAGGGTGGTAGAGGATATATCCTGTTATAGACAGGGTGGTAGAGGATATATCCTGTTATAGACAGTGTTTGGGAGTGTATATACTCAGCCAAGGCTGGAGTCAAACTTGTTTGTATTCTAGTAAGACAGACAGACAGACAGACAGACAGACAGACAGACAGACAGACAGACAGACAGACAGACAGACAGACAGACAGACAGACAGACAGACAGACAGACAGACAGACAGACAGACAGACAGACAGACAGACAGACAGACAGACAGGCTGGGCCGACAGACGAGGCTGCAGGTGCTTTAGAAAACAGCATATTTAAACGTCTTTAGTACCCTGATAAATCTTAGTGACAAGCTTTAAAATGGACCTCCACCCTCACGCAAACGGACATTTATAAAGCAGTGGAACACAGGGCCAGCTGCAGAATCTCTCCATTAGTGTAATAAATAGGTCAGGCAGAATGAAGGACTCTCATGGGGCCCAGTGTCTGAATGTTCTTTAAAAAACGCCTTACTATGCTCATGTGAGTTTTAAAAGCTAGCATGTTACCCCACTGGTGTAAAGTGGACCAATGGAAGGGCCTTGATGTTGGTTATGGTCGTTAAGTCATTCATTAATCTCCATTGTAGTTTTTTTTCTCCATTCCTCCAACGGTATGAATACATCTCCTGAGTGATAATCTCTCTACTTACTACAGACCTTTTTTTAACTAGGCAAGTCAGTTAAGAACAAATTCTTACTTACAATGACGGACTAGGAACAGTGGGTTAACTGTCTTGTTCAGGGGCAGAACGACAGTTTTTTACTTTGTCAACTCGGGGGATTCGATCTAGCAACCTTTCAGTTACTGGCCCTCCACTCTAACCACTAGGCTACCTGCCGTCCCTCCACTCTAACCACTAGGCTACCTGCCGTCCCTCCACTCTAACCACTAGGCTACCTGCCGCCCCTACACTCTAACCACTAGGCTACCTGTCGTCCCTACACTCTAACCACTAGACTACCTGCCCTCCCGCCACTCTAACCACTAGGCTACCTGCCGCCCCTCCACTCTAACCACTAGGCTACCTGCCGTCCCTCCACTCTAACCACTAGGCTACCTGCCGTCCCTCCACTCTAACCACTAGGCTACCTGCCGTCCCTCCACTCTAACCACTAGTCTACCTGCCGCCCCTACACTCTAACCACTAGGCTACCTGCCGCCCCTCCACTCTAACCACTAGTCTACCTGCCGTCCCTCCACTCTAACCACTAGGCTACCTGCCGTCCCTCCACTCTAACCACTAGGCTACCTGCCGTCCCTCCACTCTAACCACTAGGCTACCTGCCGCCCCTACACTCTAACCACTAGGCTACCTGCCGTCCCTCCACTCTAACCACTAGGCTACCTGCCCTCCCGCCACTCTAACCACTAGGCTACCTGCCGTCCCTCCACTCTAACCACTAGGCTACCTGCCGTCCCTCCACTCTATCCACTAGGCTACCTGCCATCCCTACACTCTAACCACTAGGCTACCTGCCGTCCCTACACTCCAACCACTAGGATACCTGCCGTCCCTACACTCTAACCACTAGGCTACCTGCCGTCTAATGTGGTTGAAGCTGTCAACAACACTTTTCAGCACAAAGTGACAACTATGTTTCTTGGTCACATTCTGGCCAATTGGCCTGCTAGAAGTATGGATGCAAAGGCCCTGAATTCTATCTAATGACCTTCCTCCTTCTCAACTCTTCATCAACATCATCATCATCATCATCTGTCTCTCTCAGAAGACGCCAGACTCCAGGTGAGATAGGATCACACAGTTGCTGAGGTGTTACTGTAAAGACCGCAGACAGGGCTCTGTAAGAGCTGAGGTGTTACTGTAAAGACTGCAGACAGGGCTCTGTGAGAGCTGAGGTGTTACTGTAAAGACTGCAGACAGGGCTCTGTGAGAGCTGAGGTGTTACTGTAAAGACCGCAGACAGGGCTCTGTAAGAGCTGAGGTGTTACTGTAAAGACTGCAGACAGGGCTCTGTAAGAGCTGAGGTGTTACTGTAAAGACTGCAGACAGGGCTCTGTAAGAGCTGAGGTGTTACTGTAAAGACTGCAGACAGGGCTCTGTGAGAGCTGAGGTGTTACTGTAAAGACTGCAGACAGGGCTCTGTGAGAGCTGAGGTGTTACTGTAAAGACTGCAGACAGGGCTCTGTGAGAGCTGAGGTGTTACTGTAAAGACTGCAGACAGGGCTCTGTGAGAGCTGAGGTGTTACTGTAAAGACTGCAGACAGGGCTCTGTGAGAGCTGAGGTGTTACTGTAAAGACTGCAGACAGGGCTCTGTAAGAGCTGAGGTGTTACTGTAAAGACTGCAGACAGGGCTCTGTGAGAGCTGAGGTGTTACTGTAAAGACTGCAGACAGGGCTCTGTGAGAGCTGAGGTGTTACTGTAAAGACTGCAGACAGGGCTCTGTGAGAGCTGAGGTGTTACTGTAAAGACTGCAGACAGGGCTCTGTGAGAGCTGAGGTGTTACTGTAAAGACCGCAGACAGGGCTCTGTAAGAGCTGAGGTGTTACTGTAAAGACTGCAGACAGGGCTCTGTAAGAGCTGAGGTGTTACTGTAAAGACTGCAGACAGGGCTCTGTAAGAGCTGAGGTGTTACTGTAAAGACTGCAGACAGGGCTCTGTGAGAGCTGAGGTGTTACTGTAAAGACTGCAGACAGGGCTCTGTGAGAGCTGAGGTGTTACTGTAAAGACTGCAGACAGGGCTCTGTGAGAGCTGAGGTGTTACTGTAAAGACTGCAGACAGGGCTCTGTGAGAGCTGAGGTGTTACTGTAAAGACTGCAGACAGGGCTCTGTGAGAGCTGAGGTGTTACTGTAAAGACTGCAGACAGGGCTCTGTGAGAGCTGAGGTGTTACTGTAAAGACTGCAGACAGGATTCTGTAAGAGCTGAGGTGTTACTGTAAAGACTGCAGACAGGGCTCTGTGAGAGCTGAGGTGTTACTGTAAAGACTGCAGACAGGGCTCTGTAAGAGCTGAGGTGTTACTGTAAAGACTGCAGACAGGGCTCTGTAAGAGCTGAGGTGTTACTGTAAAGACTGCAGACAGGGCTCTGTGGGAGCTGAGGTGTTACTGTAAAGACTGCAGACAGGGCTCTGTGAGAGCTGAGGTGTTACTGTAAAGACTGCAGACAGGATTCTGTAAGAGCTGAGGTGTTACTGTAAAGACTGCAGACAGGGCTCTGTGAGAGCTGAGGTGTTACTGTAAAGACTGCAGACAGGGCTCTGTAAGAGCTGAGGTGTTACTGTAAAGACTGCAGACAGGGCTCTTCTGTTCTGCTCCTCTGGCTCTGTAAGAGAATACACAAAATATTTTACTTTTAAAAGTGCAATATGCAGAAATTGCTCAGCCATTTCCTGGTGTCACGTCCTGACCAGTATAAGGGTTATTTGTTATTGTAGTTTGGTCAAGACGTGGCAGAGGGTATTTGTTTTATGTGGTTCGGGGTGGTGGTTTATTTAGTAGGGCGTTTGATTTATTATTTCCGGGTTTTGGTTTATGTTCTATGTTTTGTACTTCTATGTTCTATCTGGGTTGGTGTATTTCTATGTGTACGTTAATGGGGGGTTGGACTCTCAATTGGAGGCAGGTGCTTTCTCGTTGCCTCTGAGTCCTATATATATGGGTAATTGTTTGGTTCAGTGTTTGTGGGAGATTGTTTCTTGTTTTGCATGTGTGAGCATGACAAGACTGTTTTGTTGTTCGTGCGTTCTTTGTTTGTTATTTTGATGTTCTCATTATTTAAAATAAATACAAAGATGAGCATCCACATTCCTGCTGCGTTTTGGTCCTCCATTCCCGATGACAACCGTTACAGAATCTCCCACCACAAATGGACCAAGCAGCAGAGTAAGGAGCAAAGGGATTTCGAGATGGACTGGCGGGAGAGATGGACCTGGGAGGAAATTCTGGACGGGGCTGGACCTTGGCACCAGGCTGGGGAATACTGTTGCCCAAAGGAGGAAATCGAGGCAGCCAAGGCGGAGAGGCAGAGGTACGAGGCATTGTACGCGCTAAGGGAGAAGCACGAGAGGCACCCCCAATAATTTTTTGGGGGGGGGGCACACGGGTAGTGTGGCCGGGCCAAGGATGAGCCATAAGCCAGCTACCCGTGTTTATGTGGAGGACCATATGGAGTGGAGGGCGCCGTGTTTTGCTGAAGTGCGCACGATCTCGCCCATACGCACGCACAGTCCAGTGCAAGTTATTCCAGCCCCTCGCAGATACCGTGCTAGAGTGGGCATCCAGCCTGGTAGGAGGATGCCTGCGCAGTGCGTCTGGTCACCGGTGCGCCTCCTAGGACCAGGCTACCCTACGCCCGCTCTACGCACGGCAACCAGCAGGCCCCTGCACAGCCCAGTTCGCCCTGTGCTAGCACCCCGCTCGTACAGGGCTATTAGTTCCATCCAGCAAGGACGGGTTGTGCAGGAGGTGAGATCAAGACCGCCTGTGCGCCTCCATGGCCCGGTGTTTCCAGTTCCTGTCTCTCGTGCGGACCCGGAAGTGCGAAACCCCAGTCTGGCACATCCAGCACCACGCACCAGGCTTCCAGTGCGTCCACCCAGTCCGACTCGGCCTGTTCCCGCTCCCCGCACTAGCCCTGAGGTGCGTGTCCCCAGACTGGCACATCCAGTACCAGTACCACGCATCAGGCTTACAGTGTGTCAGCCCAGCCTCGAGAGTTCGGCAACAGTGTGCGGTCCAGAGTATCCGGCAACAGTGTGCGGTCCAGAGTATCCGGCAGCAGTGTCTAGTCCGGAACCGAGGGAGACTGCCTGTGACCCGGAACCGAGGGAGTCTGCCTGCGACCCGGAACCAAGGGAGTCTATCAGCAACCCAGAACTGAGTAAGTCTATTGATGATCCAGAACTAAATATAAGTAACTGTGTTTCAAATGAGTCTGCCTACAGTGTGGAATGGAAGAGGTCTGCCTACGATCCGGAACGAGGGGAGTCTGCCTACGGCCCGAAACTGATTAAGTCTGTCTGCATTCTGGAGGACAGTAGGCCGGAGCCTGAACCACCACCTGTACAGGTGGGTTGGGGAGGGGGGGGTGTAGCACAAGTGCCGTCGGTGACGGCAGCCACCCTCCCTTCCCTCCCTTTAGTTTAGGGGGATTTTTTGTTGTTTTTTGTTTATTTATGAGGTGCATCCAGGGTCTGCACCTTTAGGGGGGGGGGGTACTGTCACGTCCTGACCAGTATAAGGGTTATTTGTTATTGTAGTTTGGTCAGGACGTGGCAGAGGGTATTTGTTTTATGTGGTTCAGGGTGGTGGTTTATTTAGTAGGGCGTTTGATTTATTATTTCCGGGTTTTGGTTTATGTTCTATGTTTTTTGTACTTATATTTTCTTTCTGGGTTGGTGTATTTCTATGTGTAGGTTAATGGGGGGTTGGACTCTCAATTGGAGGCAGGTGCTTTCTCGTTGCCTCTGAGTCCTATATATATGGGTAATTGTTTGGTTCAGTGTTTGTGGGAGATTGTTTCTTATTTTGCATGTGTGAGCCTGACAAGACTGTTTTGTTGTTCGTGCGTTCTTCGTTTGTTATTTTGATGTTCTCATTATTTAAAATGAATACAAGATGAGCATCCACATTCCTGCTGCGTTTTGGTCCTCCATTCCCGACGACAACCGTTACACCTGGTTGCTAAAATTCGAATAGTTTGCCTAATTTTCAGTTTATGTGACAAAACAAGCAAGTATATTGTAACCATTGTACCATCTAAACCCACTGTGAAATATATTTTCAAGAACCAGAAATATTGTATTTTCAGCTGTTTGAAGCTGGTGTAAAAGACGCAAAAAAACTAAACTTAAGCACGGGAAGCATAGAAATGGCACACATAGAACAGATGTATGTCACGCCCTGACCTGAGAGAGACGGTTTATTTCTCTATTTTGTTAGGTCAGGGTGTGGGGTGGGCATTCTATTCTATTTTCTTCACACCCGTTCTGTTCACTAATTACAATCAGGATATCAAAGGCAAACAAACCAACATGGAGGGTTAGCTATATTTTAACAACAACAAGGAGACCATAAACACTTCCCAGACAAAGTATATGTCCCAAATGGCGCCCTATAACCCTATAGGCCCTGGCCAAAAGTAGTGCACTATATAGGGAATAAGGTGCCATTTGAAATTCAGACAGAATGCTTTCTGTGTTAATTATATCTAGTGTCTTAGTGATGTCTGAAATGTGGAGCGGTCTGTAATTTGTCTCAATTAGAAAGCAACCAAGGTAAAAAACGACTTCTTTAGCTAACAAACAAAGAGGTCTTTCTTTCAGAAGTCTGTTTTGTTTCTGATCAATAGGGTTATCTTTGAATATGAAAACATCTTTGTCATGTAAAACAGTGCTGGGTTAGATTTAAAGGGCCCAAGGAGTGTTTAGGGAGGGTTTGAGCACTTCAGAACAGCGTGTGTGTTTTCATTAGCCAAGCGGTGCTGTACGTAGTAATGTCCCAGCTATCAGCAGCGGTGCTTAACAAAGGTCTTCTGTCTAGAGGGAGGGAGGGACGAACAGACAGAGAGGGAGAGAGGGAGGGAGGGAGGGACGAACAGATGGAGAGATGGAGGGAGGGACGAACAGATGGAGAGATGGAGGGAGGGACGAACAGATGGAGAGAGGGAGGGACGAACAGATGGAGAGATGGAGGGAGGGACGAACAGACGGAGAGATGGAGGGAGGGACGAACAGATGGACAGATGGAGGTAGGGACGAACAGATGGAGGGAGGGACGAACAGATGGAGAGATGGAGGGAGGGATGAACAGATGGAGGGAGGAACAGATGGAGAGAGGGAGGGAGGGAGAGACGAACGAACGAACAGATGGAGAGATGGAGGGAGGAACAGATGGAGAGAGGCAGGGAGGGAGGGAGGGAAGGAGGGACGAACAGATGGAGAGATGGAGGGACAGTTTAGATTATAGGTGTCTTGAGGTATTCAACTTCTGCGGTATTCCTTTCCTTCCTCCCCCATTCTCACCCAGTCACCCCTAGCCTCCCCCATTCTCACCCAGTCACCCCTAGCCTCCACCATTCTCACCCAGTCACCCCTAGCCTCCCCCATTCTCACCCAGTCACCCCTAGCCTCCCCCATTGTCACCCAGTCATCCCTAGCCTCCCCCCATTCTCACCCAGTCACCCCTAGCCTCCCCCATTCTCACCCAGTCACCCCTAGCCTCCCCCATTCTCACCCAGTCACCCCTAGCCTCCACCATTCTCACCCAGTCACCCCTAGCCTCCCCCATTCTCACCCAGTCACCCCTAGCCTCCCCCATTGTCACCCAGTCATCCCTAGCCTCCCCCCATTCTCACCCAGTCACCCCTAGCCTCTCCCATTCTCACCCACTCACCTCTCAACGTCAACAGTGAAGAGGAGACTCCGGGATGCTGGCCTTCTAGGCAGAGTTCCTCTGTCCAGTATCTGTGTTCTTTTGCCCATCTTAATCTTTTCATTTTATTGGCCAGTCTGAGATACGGCTTTTTCTTTGCAACTCTGCCTACAATCGTGGCCAAAAGTTTTGAGAATGACACAAATATTAATTTCCACAAAGTTTTCTGCTTCAGTGTCTTTAGATATTTTTGTCAGATGTTACTATGGAATACTGAAGTATAATTACAAGCATTTCATAAGTGTCAAAGGCTTTTATTGACAATTACATGAAGTTGATGCAAAGAGTCAATATTTAAAGTGTTGACCCTTCTTTTTCAAGACCTCTGCAATCCGCCCTGGCATGCTGTCAATTCACTTCTGGGCCACATCCTGACTGATGGCAGCCCATTCTTGCATAATCAATGCTTGGAGTTTGTCAGAATTTGTGGGGTTTTGTTTGTCCACCCGCCCAAGTTCTCAATGGGATTAGGGTCTGGGGAATTTCCTGGCCATGGACCCAAAATATCGATGTTTTGTTCCCCGAGCCACTTAGTTATCACTTTTGCCTTATGGCAAGGTGCTCCATCATGCTGGAAAAGGCATTGCTCGTCACCAAACTGTTCCTGAATGGTTGGGAGAAGTTGCTCTCGCAGGATGTGTTGGTACCATTCTTTATTCAAGGCTGTGTTCTTAGGCAATATTGTGAGTGAGCCCACTCTCTTGGCTGAGAAGCAACCCCACACATGAATGGTCTCAGGATGCTTTACTGTTGGCATGACACAGGACTGATGGTAGCGCTCACCTTGTCTTCTCCGGACAAGCTATTTTCCGGATGCCCCAAACAATCGGAAAGGAGATTAATCAGAGAAAATTACTGTACCCCAGTCCTCAGCAGTCCAATCCCTGTACCTTTTGCAGAATATCAGTCTGTCCCTGATGTATTTCCTGGAGAGAAGTGGCTTCTTTGCTGCCCTTCTTGACACCAGGCCATCCTCCAAAAGTCTTCGCCTCACTGTGCGTGCAGTTGCACTCACACCTGCCTACTGCCATTCCTGAGCAAGCTCTGTACTGGTGGTGCCCCGATCCTGCAGCTGAAACAACTTTAGGAGACGGTCCTGGTGCTTGCTGGACTTTCTTGGGCGCCCTGAAGCCTTCTTCACAACAATTGAACCGCTCTCCTTGAAGTTCTTGATGATCCGATAAATGGTTTATTTAGGTGCAATCTTACTGGCAGCAATATCCTTGCCTGTGAAGCCCTTTTCGTGCAAAGCAATGATGACGGCACGTGTTTCCTTGCAGGTAACCATGGTTGACAGAGGAAGAACAATGATTCCAAGCACCACCCTCCTTTTGAAGCTTTCAGTCTGTTATTCGAACTCAACCAGCATGACAGAGGGATCTCCAGCCTTGTCCTCGTCAACACTCACACCTGTGTTAACGAGAGAATCACTGACATGATGTCAACTGGTCCTTTTGTGGCAGGGCTGAAATGCAGTGGAAATGTTTTTGGGGGATTCAGTTCATTTGCATGGCAAAGGGGGTCCTTGCAATTAATTGCAATTCATCTGATCACTCTTCATAACATTCTGGAGGATATGCAAATTGCCATCAAACAAACTGAGGCAGCGGACTTCGTGGAAATTAATATTTGTGTCATTCTCAAAACTTTTGGCCACGACTGTAGAAGGCCAGCATCCCGGAGTCGCCTCTTCACTGATGACGTTGAGACTGGTGTTTTGCGGCTACTATTTAATGAAGCTGCCAGTTGAGGACTTGTGAGTCGTCTGTTTCTCAAACTAGACACTCTAATGTACTTGTCCTCTTGCTCAGTTGTGCACCGGGGCCTCCCACTCCTCTTTCTATTCTGGTTAGAGACATTTTGCGCTGTTCTGTGAAGGGAGTAGTCAAAGCGTTGTACGAGATCTTCAGTTTCTTGGCAATTTCTTGCATGGAATAGCCATTTCTCAGAACAAGAATAGACTGACGAGTTTCAGAAGAAAGTTCTTTGTTTTTGGCCATTTTGAGCCTGTAATCGAACCCACAAATGCTGATGCTCCAAATACTCAACTAGTCTAAAGAAGGCCAGTGTTATTGCTTCTTTAGTCAGAACAACAGTTTTCAGCTGTGATAACAAAATTGCAAAAGGTTTTTTTTAAATGATAAACTTGGATTAGCTAACACAACGTGCCATTGGAACACAGGAGTGATGGTTGCTGATAATGGGCCTCTGTACGCCTATGTGGATATTCCATTAAAAATCTGCCGTTTCCAGCTACAATAGTCATTTACAACATTAACAATGTCTACACTGTATTTCTGATCAATTTCATGTTATTTTAATGGACCGAGAAAAAAAAAGTGCTTTTCTTTCAAAAACAAGGAGATTTCTAATTGACCCCATTACTGTTGAACGGTAGTGTACATCAGAGCATTTTCTCTGTAGTGAAGACAAAACACCCCAAAAAAACTATAAATGTTTTCATAAGTATCACAGAGGAAATTGTGTGCCCAGTCATTGGTATTATTCAGGCTATCCCATGGTGCCGTGGTTCAGAGAAACAATATTCAAGGTGTTTAACTCAATAGGTTTGTTCAGAACACATTACAGTTCTCTGAGAAAATGAGGATTTCTCCAATAAAAACACAAGCGCATGACAAAATAAGCAAAAAAAACATTATGATTCAAATTCAGAGAATCATTAATAAGTATTCCTTGAAAGCACTGAAGGTCGGACCAAGGCCGAAACGTTGATGATTTGGAGGAGGAGGAGGAGGAGGAGGAGGAGGTAAAGCCAGAGGAAGATGAGAGCTACCCAGAAACACTCATGTCTCTAATAACTCCTTTACAATGAGTCATCAAGGAATCATTCCTTTCAACCACACACACACACACACACACACACACACACAATGAATAATCTTCCAGAGCACAAGCCCAGGCCACAATAACTATTTATTCTAGATGTAAACATGCTACAAACATCACCAGGGTAGGTCTGTACTGTTCTGTAGTACCTCTACTCTACATCACACAAATGAAAACCAGAAAACACACACAAGCACACAGTCCTAATGAGAGGTGTGTGACTGGTTGAAGTTTTCAACAATTAGGTGTATTCTGGGCTCAGTTGTTTGGGACAGTGTAACCCTGAGGTCATGCTCAGCATGGTGTCTGTTTTTGTACTTGTTTTTCTTTTAAAAGTATGCCAAGAGTTGAGAGCCCTGACTCACGTAGGTAATGTGGAGCCAAACTGGACCAGAACATCTACTGCTTTCACTCAGTCAGGAGGCAGGAGACCTCTTCCTGCTGTCGATGAGCAAACACAGGACTGTGTGAGTGTTTTTGCCTCAACAAAAAAAAAAAAGCATCTTGCTTCAATCAGTTTATTCCAGTTCAGAATTTAAAAAAAGTATTACTTGTATTTTAACAGTAACAGCTCCAAACCTAGACTTGTTTTCAACAATCATTTCTACAGTAAGATGTACCGTAGATCATTCTTCATCCTCATTATGTACTGTTACTTATGGTTGCACTAACTAGCTTGCTTTGGCTAATGTTAGCTAGCTGAGGTGTGTACAAGGGGATTGTTTGAAAGAGAAACTCACTTCGACTACTACGAGATATAGTACTCCCTTATTTGTGCTTATTATCACCTGTTATAAAATGACAACAATGCCTTGCTAGCTGACTTACTTCTCCACTGTTGAACTACTGTTTCCTGAAGTACTGTTTCCTGAGGTACTGTTTCCTGAAGGTACTGTTTCCTGAAGTACTGTTTCCTGAAGTACTGTTTCCTGAAGTACTGTTTCCTGAACCACTGTTTCTGAACGCGACTGTTTCCTGAACCACTGTTTCCTGAACTACTGTATCCTGAACTACTGTTTCCTGAACTACTGTTTCCTGAACGTACTGTTTCCTGAAGTCCACTGTTTCCTGAACCACTGTTTCCTGAACGACTGTTTCCTGAAACACTGTTTCCTGAATGACTGTTTCCTGAATCACTGTTTCCTGAATCTACTGTTTCCTGAAGTCACTGTTTTCTGAAGTACTGTTTCCTGAAGCACTGTTTCCTGAACCACTGTTTCCTGAACTACTGTTTCCTGAAGTACTGTTTCCCTTTAGTACTGTTTCCTGAACTACTGTTTCCTGAAGTACTGTTTCCTGAAGTACTGTTTCCTGAAGTACTGTTTCCTGGATCACTGTTTCCTGGATCACTGTTTCCTGGATCACTGTTTCCTGAACCACTGTTTCCTGAACCACTGTTTCCTGAATGACTGTTTCCTGAAGCACTGTTTCCTGAAGCACTGATTCCTGAAGGACTGTTTCCTGAACCACTGTTTCCTGAACTAATGTTTCCTGAACCACTGTTTCCTGAAGCACTGTTTCCTTGAAGCACTCTTTCCTGAAGTACTGTTTCCTGAAGTACTGTTTCCTGAAGCACTGTTTCCTGAAGCACTGTTTCCTGAACCACTGTTTCCTGAAGCACTGTTTCCTGAAGCACTGTTTCCTGAACTACTGTTTCCTGAACTACTGTTTCCTGAAGCACTGTTTCCTGAAGCACTGTTTCCTGAAGCACTGTTTCCTGAACACTGTTTCCTGAACCACTGTTTCCTGAAGCACTGTTTCCTGAAGCACTGTTTCCTGAAGCACTGTTTCCTGAAGCACTGTTTCCTGAACCACTGTTTCCTGAACCACTGTTTCCTGAACCACTGTTTCCTGAACCACTGTTTCCTGAAGCACTGTTTCCTGAAGCACTGTTTCCTGAAGGACTGTTTCCTGAAGCACTGTTTCCTGAAGCACTGTTTCCTGAAGCACTGTTTCCTGAAGCACTGTTTCCTGAAGCACTGTTTCCTGAAGTACTGTTTCCTGAAGCACTGTTTCCTGAAGCACTGTTTCCTGAAGTACTGTTTCCTGAAGGACTGTTTCCTGAAGGACTGTTTCCTGAACCACTGTTTCCTGAAGTAATGTTTCCTGAAGTACTGTTTCCTGAAGCGTTCTGCCCTGTTCTGAAAGAACTCCCTGGGTTTACCGTCATGTTGTGGATGTTTGGTCAGGACGTGTCGTTTTAATTAGTTTCGTTTTGAGAGAATCATTACTAAGCAACTTCTCCGCACAAAACACATTGTGGGCGCTCCTCGTTATTTCTCAAAGTGTGTATTAATAAACCAAGAGAGAGAAACTCATCGCTGTACTTGCGTTTCATGACAGTTGCGCTCAGTCAGAACTTGTGGGTTAGCGTGAGTCCATGCGATGACAGAGGTGAGTGATGGCGAGTGGGAATGACAAGTCAGTCGCCGCATTGAAAACAACGGGATACTCGGAAATCTCAAACTTACGACATCAGTGCGTTCAAAACAACTGGGAAATTGGGAGAGAAAAACTAAAAAAGCTCCGATAGTGTAAAATCGATTTGAACGGCCATCCAACTCGGCCTGTTTCTACAGCTCCGACTTTCTGACCTGAAGATCACTGACGTCGTGATTTGACCTTGTATTTTTCCGTGTTTCCCAGTTGTTTTGAACACGGCAAGTGATTGACAGCGCGTCATCATCAGCCGCTGCTGTACGACAATATCATGTCACCGTGTGGGACCGTGGGTCAATTAACCTTGTCGGAGTGGGGGCCCTGATTCTAGTTTGTGAGCTAGGCAGGCTACTGCCTGGGATGGTCTCCCACTCAGAAGTAGGAGATGGGGAGGACTAGGTTGACCTCAGGTCTCCCCACTGGAAGCCCTAGGTAGGGGGAGCTATGGGTAGGTTCACCTCAGGTCTCCCCACTGGAAGCCCGAGGTAGGGGGAGCTTGGGTAGGTTCACCTCAGGTCTCCCCACTGGAAGCCCGAGGTAGGGGGGCGAGGTTAGGTTGACCTCAGGTCTCCCCACTGGAAGCCCGAGGTAGGGTGAGCGGGGGTAGGTTGACCTCAGGTCTCCCCACTGGAAGCCCGAGGTAGGGTGAGCGGGGGTAGGTTGACCTCAGGTCTCCCCACTGGAAGCCCGAGGTAGGAGGGGCTGGGGAATTTATCATATAGCACACCTCTAACTTTGTACAGTACTAACGCAATTAGTAAAATCAGTCACACTACGAAATGCTACCAAATAAGCCACAATTCATTCATAATACTGTGAATATATAGTTTCACAGACATATTGTTGCATTTTTTCCTGGTTTGTGTGAAATCGTTCAGAATAATATCAAACCAGTCTGCACACCACCAAGGTGAATTGGTTTAGTCTGGACTCTTGGTTGACAGTGTTGGGGGGGATGGGTAATGTAGTCTGGACTCTTGGTTGACAGTGTTGGGTGATGGGTAATGTAGTCTTTACTCTTGGTTGACAGTGTTGGGGGGGATGGGTAATGTAGTCTGGACTCTTGGTTGACAGTGTTGGGGGATGGGTAATGTAGTCTGGACTCTTGGTTGACAGTGTTGGGGGGATGGGTAATGTAGTCTTGACTCTTGGTTGACAGTGTTGGGGGATGGGTAATGTAGTCTGGACTCTTGGTTGACAGTGTTGGGGGGATGGGTAATGTAGTCTTGACTCTTGGTTGACAGTGTTAGGGGGATGGGTAATGTAGTCTTGACTCTTGGTTGACAGTGTTGGGGGATGGGTAATGTAGTCTTTACTCTTGGTTGACAGTGTTGGGGGATGGGTAATGTAGTCTGGACTCTTGGTTGACAGTGTTGGGGGGATGGGTAATGTAGTCTGGACTCTTGGTTGACAGTGTGGGGGTGGGTAATGTAGTCTGGACTCTTGGTTGACAGTGTGGGGTGATGGGTAATGTAGTCTTGACTCTTGGTTGACAGTGTTGGGGGGATGGGTAATGTAGTCTGGACTCTTGGTTGACAGTGTGGGGTGATGGGTAATGTAGTCTTGACTCTTGGTTGACAGTGTTGGGTGATGGGTAATGTAGTCTGGACTCTTGGTTGACAGTGTGGGGTGATGGGTAATGTAGTCTGGACTCTTGGTTGACAGTGTTGGGGGGATGGGTAATGTAGTCTGGACTCTTGGTTGACAGTGTTGGGGGGGATGGGTAATGTAGTCTGGACTCTTGGTTGACAGTGTTGGGTGATGGGTAATGTAGTCTTGACTCTTGGTTGACAGTGTTGGGGGGATGGGTAATGTAGTCTGGACTCTTGGTTGACAGTGTTGGGTGATGGGTAATGTAGTCTTGACTCTTGGTTGACAGTGTGGGGGGATGGGTAATGTAGTCTGGACTCTTGGTTGACAGTGTTGGGTGATGGGTAATGTAGTCTGGACTCTTGGTTGACAGTGTTGGGTGATGGGTAATGTAGTCTGGACTCTTGGTTGACAGTGTTGGGTGATGGGTAATGTAGTCTTGACTCTTGGTTGACAGTGTGGGGTGATGGGTAATGTAGTCTTGACTCTTGGTTGACAGTGTGGGGTGATGGGTAATGTAGTCTTGACTCTTGGTTGACAGTGTGGGGTGATGGGTAATGTAGTCTGGACTCTTGGTTGACAGTGTGGGGTGATGGGTAATGTATTGATGCTCGAGTTGCCAAATCAACACAAATTTGTTTCTATTTGTCTTTGTTACTTCTTTTTGATATTTATGAGTCTTATTTTTGTATATATTTTGATATTTATATAGTTTTAAATGTTAGGATTATTTATATGTGTTGTTCCAAATGTCTGAATAAAAATGTAAGTTAGTGCAGAATGATGCTTGTTGTTTTGTTATTGTTGTTGTTGTTGTTGTTGTTGTTGGGGGGGGCGCTGAAGGAGGGGGTTCACCCAACAAGCTGGAACCGCCACTGCACCACTGTATTGTGTGGGGAACACACACGTTGCCCCCCCCCCCTCTTCTTCTCCACATGTTGTCATAAGCACAGAGCTGAACACACCTCTCTGACGTGACATTATCCTGCAGCACCAGCGCTGTGCTGTGATGTGCTTCCTCTTCACCAGTCTGCTATGGTTCATTGCCTTTATTTTTGACAAAGGTATTTTCTTCCCCAAACTGAATGTGAAATAAGTCTTTATTTGACGGTGAAGCTAACCATAAACATCAATATATGTCAAGCATCACATATTTATGGGATGGGTTTCATTTGACTAACTCTCAATGGAAGCCAACTGCATATTTGTCAAATGTCACCTGGCTTGCTTTTCAATAGCTCCTCAAAATGGATGGGAAGAGTTCTACGATGTAAGTAGTGAGGATGGCTTATCTCTGATGAACTGTGTGTGTGTGTGTGTGTGTGTGTGTGTGTGTGTGTGTGTGTGTGTGTGTGTGTGTGTGTGTGTGTGTGTGTGTGTGTGTGTGTGTGTTCTTTCTCCATCTGTAAGACCTGACATTTACAGACTAGAATAGGAGGAGAGAAAGAGGACGGGGGAAAAGCTCCTGAAAGACACAACACTCAGCGGCCCGACCTGCTGGAGATGAAATCACAATGGATGACGACACTGCCCTGTCATAGAGAGAGCTCTCTGTGGGAAGGAGGTACAGGGATAGAAAGGAAGGTGAGGAGAGAGACAAAGAGAGGGAGAGAGGGAGAGAGACAGAGAGAGGGAGAGAGGAAGATAGGGAGAGAGAAAGAGAGAGGGGAGAGAGGGAGAGAGAAGGTTGGGAGAGGGAGAGAGGAAGGTAAGGAGAGGAAGATAGGGAGAGAGAAAGAGAGAGGGGAGAGAGGAAGGTAAGGAGAGAAACTAAGAGAGGGGACAGAGGGAGAGAGGAAGGTAAGGAGGGAGACAGAGATGGGAGAGAGTGAGAAAGACAGAGAGAGGGAGAGAGGAAGGTTGGGAGAGAGACATAGAGAGGAAAGTGAGGAGAGAGACAGGGAGAGGAAGGTAGGGAGAGAGGAAGGAGAGGAGCGAGTGAGAGAGAGAAGGGAGAGAGAGAGGTGGGGAGAGAACTTTTCTCACAGGCCATCTCCATAAACTGACCCCAATAACTTTTGGATGGATTGCTCAATGAGATAAATCTCAAATGGTAGGAGACTTCTATTTGTTCTCTGGATGATTTCAACTAATTTACAATGGTAAAACACAACACAATGCATACTACATGACCAAAAGTATGTGGTGTCATGACGTTGGCCTCTTTTGGTACAGGGAGGACAGTTGACCCCCTCCCTTTTGCACCACCACCCAACCTACCTTCCCCCCCCAATCCACCCTGTGTGTAAAGGGTTGTAAAAACTCTAAAATTCCAGGAGAGTCTCTGGCCACATGGCCCATAGAGAGACAAAGGAAATTCTTCCAACTCATAGAATTGGAGAACCGAGCGACATGTGTGTGCTGTAGAAGGTATGGAAGATTGGTGAAGAATCCAGCTACGAACTGATCCGCTTGGTACAATTTTGTGATACTCAGAAGAGACAATATAGCCATATTACCATAAAACTGTTTATATAATAGCATCATCTTGAGACTTGCAACATAATGGTTGTATAGAATGTATTAATAAGGATAAAGCTTTTATAATACACATGAGATGCTATTGTACTGATGTAATGTGATAGAATTGTATTTCTGTAACCAAATCTAACTCAGTCATAGGCACGCCCCCAGGGACCCATACAGGACCAGGCGTCATTTGACAAGCCTGTTCGATGGGCACTATAAAACACCCCCTGATTTACATTTCACCAGACCAGGCCTACACTCCGTGGCCTATAGGTTTTACCATCCAATTCCTCTACTGAAAGTGAACTATACCACGTGGTTAACTTTTAGACTATTGATACCGACAGAATAAGAACAAGTCTTTGATATTAATTATTAGTCTGCAGCTAAGTAAATTATATCATCGAACGCGAAGACCAACGAAACATCCATTCTATGACGACATTAATGAATGTCGCTCTGAAAGAGCCATTCTAACCGAGAGAGAGACTCTCCATCAGAACTACTCTCCAACAAGAATCAGAACGACACACTGAGCGTAACTATATATTGATTGCAATTGTTCCCAAATGAGTGAGCCTTCAATTGTCAATTGTTAATATTAATGAGCTCTGTGTGCCACAGCTGACCTTTTATGATCCATTGTTCAACAGGCCGACCTGCCTGTTTAGCCCACAAGGGCACATTCCTCTACCAATCCTTTGTGACGATAATTACTGTTTGTATGTTTTCTGTTAATTACTTAGTGTAGTAAATAAATGATTTTAAGACAATTGATGTATGGATGATTTTAGTAAAGACTGGGTTCGTGCAGATACAACAATTTACGACGTTTGGAATGAGACTGGACTAAAGGTAAAATACACCATTTAAACCAGAAGATAATCGGCCTATACTATAATAGAATATAATATTATAGTACAGGAAAGTTATATTAGGAAAATTATAGCTTTGTAATCTGAATATTCTCCTTGGTGCCCCGATCTCCTAGTTAATTACAATTAAATGATTAATCAGTTTAATCGCGTGATAATAATTACAGGGAGCTAATTGATAAACATATCTTCAGTTTAATGGTACCCCCAAAGACACGACAGTGGACACCAGCTCATCCAACATCTCATTCCAAAATCATGGGCATTAATATGGAGTTGGTCTCCCCGCTTTTGCTGCTATAACAGCCTCCACTCTTCTGGGAAGGCTTTCCACAAGATGTTGGAACATGCGGGGACTTGCTTCCATTCAGCCACAAGAGCATTAATGAGGATGGGCACTGATGTTGGGCGATTAGGCCTGGCTCGATGTTCAAATTCATCCAGGTCAGGGCGCCAGTCAAGTTCTTCCACAGCAATCTCGACCTCGCTTTGTGCACAGGGGCATTGTCATGCTGAAACAGCAAAGGGCCTTTCCAAAACTGTTGCCACAAAGTTGCAAGCACAGAATGATCTAGAATGTCATTGTATGCTGTAGCATTTAGATTTCACTGGAACTAAGGGGCCTAGACCAAATCATGAAAAACAGCCTCAGACCATTCTTCCTCCTCCACCAAACTTTACAGTTGGCACTATACATTGGGGCACATCGCGTTCTGCTGGCATCCGCCAAACCCAGATTTGTCGGTCGGACTGCCAGATGGTGAAGGGGAGGGGAGGGGAGGGGAGGAAAACAAAGTGGAAGTTATGACTGAGGAAAGAAGAGAGAGAGAACCAACTTCCCCGGGCTCTGCATCAGGACTATGTTTTCACAGTTACCACCAATCTATGTTGTTCCCTGTTTTGTTCCCTGTGGTTAGAAAGAGACAAGATATCTGAGATACCGTGACAAGATCCTGAGGCCCATTGTCATGCCATTCATCCGCCGTCATCACCTCATGTTTCAGCATGATAATGCACAGCCCCATGTTGCAAGGATCTGTACACAATTCCTGGAAGCTGAAAATGTCCCAGTTCTTCCATGGCCTGCATACTCACCAGACATGTAATCCATTGAGCATGTTTGGGATGCTCTGGATCTACGTGTACGACAGCGTGTTCCAGTTCCCGCCAATATCCAGCAACTTCACACAGCCATTGAAGAGTAGTGGGACAACATTCCCCAGGCCACAATCAACAGCCTGATCAACTCTATGTGAAGGAGATGTGTCACGCTGGATTGAATTATTTAAATTGTTGCATGTTGCGTTTATGTTTTTGTTCAGTATTGTCACGTCCTGGCCAGTATAAGGTTAATTGGTATTGTAGTTTGGTCAGGACGTGGCAGAGGGTATTCGTTTTATGTGGTTCGGGGTGGTGTGTTTGTTGAAGGGGCATTTGATTTAAGCATTCCGGGGTTTTTGGGCACTGTTTGGTTTTCATGTATTCTATGTTTAGTCTAGTGTGTCTGTTTCTATGTTTTGGTTAATTGGGGTTGGGACTCTCAGTTGAAGGCAGGTGTTGTCTATTTGCCTTTGATTGAGAGTCCCATATATTAGGGTGTGTTTGTCATTTGTGGGGAATTGTTGTGAGCACTGCTTTTTTGGTTTAGCCTGCTGCACTGTCATGTTGTGAGTCCTGTTCATGGTTTTGGTTTTTGGTTTTCCAGTGGATACTTTACTTGTTTTGTTAATTAAAGAAACATGAGTGTCCACACTTCCGCTGCGCCTTGGTCCGTCTCTCTCATGTATGACATTTTCAACGATGAGTACGACTTATTCTATGACAAGTATAAATAGCCAAGAAACACAAGAACAAAGTTGCACTTCAGTCAACTTTCATTTCAAGTAAATTAGACCAAATTTTATGCCTGTGCGCAGTGCTTTTAAAAATGAATATTTCACCCAGCTCTTCTCGTGCGCACAGCCCCCAGCCAGGCAGTGTTGCAGCACGAGGTAGGAAGGGCTATAGGATTCCTAGTTCTTTGACTTTGTGCGTTTCATTTACCAGCTATGAAACAAAATGGCGGGTAAAAACGTTCTAAACAGCTACTGCAGCATGTGATCATAATTGACTATTTCTATTCACAAATTGAGAGTGAAATGCTGGAACTGTGGAGCCGTGACAACGTGGCTGGTGAAAAAGACATCTTACCAGCCAGTCAAAATATACCTGGATTTGTCAGGTGGCTGGTGAAAAAGACATCTTACCAGCCAGTCAAAATATACCTGGATTTGTCAGGTGGCTTGTGAAAAAGACATCTTACCAGCCAGTCAAAATATACCTGGATTTGTCAGGTGGCTGGTGAAAAAGACATCTTACCAGCCAGTCAAAATATACCTGGATTTGTCAGGTGGCTGGTGAAAAAGACATCTTACCAGCCAGTCAAAATATACCTGGATTTGTCAGGTGGCTGGTGAAGAAGACATCTTACCAGCCAATCAAAATATACCTGGATTTGTCAGGTGGC
>NC_138295.1:94397500-94660000 GCF_965601325.2 Salmo salar
GGCCCCCCTCCAGCGGGCGGAGACGACAACTCCAGGTCTAGAGTGTTTATCTGCCGTTTTCCGTATTACGGTGACAAGGAGTGCATCCTCCAGAGGCAGGGCATAGACCAGCTACACTTCTGCGGACGCAAGGTGTTCATCTTTCCTGACCTCAGCTTGAATGTCGCCAAGAAAAGAGCTAAAATCCTCGATGTGAAACGCAAACTTCATGAGAAGAAAGTGAAATTCTCACTCCGCTTCCCTGCCCGTCTGCACATTGAGCATAATATAAGCAACGCTCGAACTTACAATCTGAATTCAATCTCTTGTCCACAACAGATGCAGAACGGTTACTATTGTATTTCACGTGGCACCTACTATTAACCATGGCGACAGGGCAAGTCATCTGCTCGCACACCAATTTAAACACAGTGCAGGCTACCCGTCTGATTCCCTAAATTAAAGATTCATCTCATAGCTTGATTTCTGACCCTACGGGGGGGGGGGGGGGGGGATCAATGACACCTTCAAATCTTTCTATTCGTCCCTGTATATGTCTGAATTTCCATCAGATACTGCCAATATGGCTCCATTTCTGGGTGAACTGCAGACTCCCACAGTTGAGGCTGAAACTGCAGATGGCATTGATTCCCCTCTCAGCCTTGAAGAAGTTATTCAGTCTATCAAGTCAATGCAGAGCTGCAAGGCTCCAGAGCCAGATGGGTTTCCAACTGAGTTCTTTAAGAAATTCTATACCAAGTTAGCCCCTTTTACTTTTATCTATGTATAATGAATCACTTGAACGTGGCTTGTTGCCACCTACCCTAAAACAAGCTTCAATAGCGCTTCTCCTTAAGAAGGGGAAAGACCCCCACTTCCTGTTCTTCATTTAGGCCCCTAAGTCTCGTTAATGTGGATGTAAAGGTGCTGGCGAAGGTGATAGTGAGGCGTCTGGAAGTAGTCTCACCAGGACTCATATCACAGGAACAAATCGGCTTTATAAAAGACAGATATTAATTATTTTAACATTCGGACGCTGTTTAACATTATTTATTCTAAACAATTCTCCAACTCCCCTGAGGTGGTAATCTCCCTAGATGCAGAGAAGGCCTTCGACAGAATTGAGTGGGAGTACCTATTTGCTGTTCTTAAAAAATTGTGGATGTGGGGACAAATTTAACTCATGGATCTGTCTCTTGTATACATCTCCCCAGGCCAGTGTCTGTACCAATGACACCCATTCGGATAATTTTGCCCTGGAACGTGGGACACACCAAGGATGCCCACTGTCCCCTTTATTATTTGCCGTTGCCATTGAGTCCCTTTCAGTAGCTTTACGGGCATCCACCTCTTTCCAAGGTGTAACACAGGAAGGAGTTGAACATAGAGTAACAAATCATCTGCATATAATGATAACTTATGTAAATAACCCTGTAACCTGTTTACCTTCTATCCTTTCCATTCTGGAGAACTTTGGCTCCTTCTCCGGTTACAAGCTGAATCTCCAGAAAAGTGAGTGCTTCCAGATCAATCCAGCAGCACTACAGCTACAGCAGACAGACTTGCCCTTTCAGCTTAGCTGCTCTGGTTTCAAAAACCTTGGAAACTTAATGAACGTAACTCGTTCATTACATGCTCTTTTTTTCTGCAAACTTTGCTCCCCTTCTTGCGCAAATGAAAACTGATTTTCAGAGATGGGGAAGCTTACGACGATCACTTATAGGAAGGATTAATGCTGCATCTACTATGGGTCCTATGATATGAATCACTTATTTCTCGCTTCTCTGATAGATGATGCTTTCTCTTACTGGACAAGAAAAGGTACTAAGTCCTTCCAAGACTTACAGTGCCTTGCAAAAATATTCATCCCCTTTGGCATTTTTCCTATTTTGTTGCACTACAACCTGGAATTTAAATTGATTTTTATTTAGATTTCATGTAATGGGCATACACAAATAGTCGAAATTGGTGAAGTGAAATGAAAAAAAAAATTGTTTCAATTATTATTATTTTTTTTGGTGCATGCATATGTATTCACCCCCTTTTCTATGAAGCCCCGAAATAAGATCTGGTGCAACCAATTACCTTCAGAAGTCACATAATTAGTTCAATAAAGTCCACCTGTGTGCAATCTAAGTGTCACATGATCTGTCACATGATCTCAGTATATATACAACTGTTCTGAAAGGCCCCAGAGTCTGCAACACCACTAAGCAAGGGGCACGACCAAGCAAGTGGCACCATGAAGACCAAGGAGCTCTCCAAACAGGTCAGGGACAAAGTTGTGGAGAAGTACAGATGAGGGTTGATTATTAAAAAAAATATCTGAAACTTTGAACATTCCACGGAGCACCATTAAATCCATTATTCTAAAAAGGAAAGAATGTGGCGCCACAACAAACCTGCCAAGAGAGGGCCAAAACTCACAGACCAGGCAAGGAGGGCTATAATCAGAGAGGAAACAAAGAGACCAAAGATAACCCTGAAGGAGCTGCAAAGCTCCACAGCAGAGATTGGAGTACCTGTCCATAGGACCACTTTAAGCCTACTCCACCAGCCAGCAGTACTGTATCATTTTAGTCAATAACATTTTTGCAACGTAAGCTTAACTTCCTGAACATTCGAGACGTGTAGTCCACTTGTCACTCCAATCTCATTTACATTAGCGTAGCCTCTTCTGTAGCTTGTCTACTATGTGTCTGCCTATCCCTGTTCTCTCTCCTCTGCACAGGCCATACAAACGCTCCACACCGCGTTGCCGCTGCCACTCTAACCTGGTGGTCCCAGCGCGCACGACCCACGTGGAGTTCCAGGTCTCCGGCAGCCTCTGGAACTGCCGGTCTGCGGCCAACAAGGCTGAGTTCATCTCAGCCTATGCTACCCTCCAGTCCCTAGACTTCCTGGCGCTGACGGAAACATGGATCACCACAGATAACACTGCTACTCCTACTGCTCTCTCCTCGTCTGACTACGTGTTCTCGCATACCCCTAGAGCATCGAGCCAGCGGGGTGGTGGCACTGGAATCCTCATCTCTCCCAAGTGGACATTCTCTCTTTCTCCCCTGACCCATCTGTCTATCTCCTCATTTGAATTCCATGCTGTCACAGTTACCAGCCCTTTCAAGCTTAACATCCTTATCATTTATCGCCCTCCAGGTTCCCTTGGAGAGTTCATCAATGAGCTTGACGCCTTGATAAGTTCCTTTCCTGAGGATGGCTCACCTCTCACAGTTCTGGGTGACTTTAACCTCCCCACGTCTACCTTCGACTCATTCCTGTCTGCCTCCTTCTTTCCACTCCTCTCCTCTTTCGACCTCACCCTCTCACCCTCCCCCCCTACTCACAAGGCAGGCAATACGCTTGACCTCATCTTTACTAGATGCTGTTCTTCCACTAATCTCATTGCAACTCCCCTCCAAGTCTCCGACCACTACCTTGTATCCTTTTCCCTCTCGCTCTCATCCAACACTTCTCACTCTCCCCCTACTCGGATGGTATTGCGCCGTCCCAACCTTCGCGCTCTCTCTCCCGCTACTCTCTCCTCTTCCATCCTATCATCTCTTCCCTCTGCTCAAACCTTCTCCAACCTATCTCCTGATTCTGCCTCCTCAACACTCCTCTCCTCCCTCTCTGCATCCTTTGATTTCCTCTGTCCCCTATCCTCCAGGCCGGCTCGGTCCTCCCCTCCTGCTCCGTGGCTTGACGACTCACTGCGAGCTCACAGAACAGGGCTCCGGGCAGCCGAGCGGAAATGGAGGAAAACTCGCCTCCCTGCGGACCTGGCATCCTTTCACTCCCTCCTCTCTACATTTTCCTCTTCTGTCTCTGCTGCTAAAGCCACTTTCTACCACTCTAAACTCCAAGCATCTGCCTCTAACCCTAGGAAGCTCTTTGCTACCTTCTCCTCCCTCCTGAATCCTCCTCCCCCTCCCCCCCCCCCCTCCTCCCTCTCTGCGGATGACTTCGTCAACCATTTTGAAAAGAAGGTTGACGACATCCGATCCTCGTTTGCTAAGTCAAACGACACTGCTGGTCCTGCTCACACTGCCCTACCCTGTGCTTTGACCTCTTTCTCCCCTCTCTCTCCAGATGAAATCTCGCGTCTTGTGACGGCCGGCCGCCCAACAACCTGCCCACTTGACCCTATCCCCTCCTCTCTTCTCCAGACCATTTCCGGAGACCTTCTCCCCTACCTCACCTCGCTCATCAACGCATCCTTGACCGCTGGCTACGTCCCTTCCGTCTTCAAGAGAGCGAGAGTTGCACCCCTTCTGAAAAAACCTACACTCGATCCCTCCGATGTCAACAACTACAGACCAGTATCCCTTCTTTCCTTTCTCTCCAAAACTCTTGAACGCGCCGTCCTTGGCCAGCTCTCTTGCTATCTCTCTCAGAATGACCTTCTTGATCCTAATCAGTCAGGTTTCAAGACTGGGCATTCAACTGAGACTGCTCTTCTCTGCGTCACGGAGGCTCTCCGCACTGCTAAAGCTAACTCTCTCTCCTCTGCTCTCATCCTTCTAGACCTATCTGCTGCCTTTGATACCGTGAACCATCAGATCCTCCTCTCCACCCTCTCCGAGCTGGGCATCTCCGGCGCCGCCCACGCTTGGATTGCGTCCTACCTGACAGGTCGCTCCTACCAGGTGGCGTGGCGAGAATCTGTCTCCGCACCACGTGCTCTCACCACTGGTGTCCCCCAGGGCTCTGTTCTTGGCCCACTCCTATTCTCGCTATACACCAAGTCACTTGGCTCTGTCATATCCTCACATGGTCTCTCATATCATTGCTATGCAGATGACACACAATTAATCTTCTCCTTTCCCCCTTCTGACAACCAGGTGGCGAATCGCATCTCTGCATGTCTGGCAGACATATCAGTGTGGATGACGGATCACCACCTCAAGCTGAACCTCGGCAAGACGGAGCTGCTCTTCCTCCCGGGGAAGGACTGCCCGTTCCATGATCTCGCCATCACGGTTGACAACTCCCTTGTGTCCTCCTCCCAGAGTGCTAAGAGCCTTGGCGTGACCCTGGACAACACCCTGTCGTTCTCCACCAACATCAAGGCGGTGACCCGATCCTGTAGGTTCATGCTCTACAACATTCGCAGAGTACGACCCTGCCTCACACAGGAAGCGGCGCAGGTCCTAATCCAGGCACTTGTCATCTCCCGTCTGGATTATTGCAACTCGCTGTTGGATGGGCTCCCTGCCTGTGCCATTAAACCCCTACAACTCATCCAGAACGCCGCAGCCGGTCTGGTGTTCAACCTTCCCAAGTTCTCTCACGTCACCCCGCTCCTCCGCTCTCTCCACTGGCTTCCAGTCGAAGCTCGCATCCGCTACAAGACCATGGTGCTTGCCTACGGAGCTGTGAGGGGAACGGCACCTCCGTACCTTCAGGCTCTGATCAGGCCCTACACCCAAACAAGGGCACTCCGTTCATCCTCCTCTGGCCTGCTCGCCTCCCTACCTCTGAGGAAGCACAGTTCCCGCTCAGCCCAGTCAAAACTGTTCGCTGCTCTGGCACCCCAATGGTGGAACAAGCTCCCTCACGACGCCAGGACAGCGGAGTCAATCACCACCTTCCGGAGACACCTGAAACCCCACCTCTTCAAGGAATACCTGGGATAGGATAAAGTAATCCTTCTAACCCCCCCCTTAAAAGATTTAGATGCACTATTGTAAAGTGGTTGTTCCACTGGATATTATAAGGTGAATGCACCAATTTGTAAGTCGCTCTGGATAAGAGCGTCTGCTAAATGACTTAAATGTAAATGTAAATGTACACTCCACAGAGCTGGGCTTTACGGAAGAGTGGCCAGAAAAAAGCCGTTGCTTAAAGAAGAAAATAAGAAAACACGTTTGGTGTTCACCAAAAGGCATGTGGGAGACTCCCCAAACGTATGGAAGAAGGTACTCTGGTCAGATGAGACAAAAATGTAGCTTCTTGTCCATCATGGAAAACGCTATGTCTGGCGCAAACCCAACACCTCTCATCACCCTGAGAACACCATCCGCACAGTGAAGCATAGTTGTGGCAGCATCATGCTGTGGGGATGTTTTTCATCGGAAACTGGTCAGAATTGAAGGAATAATGGATGGCGCTAAATACACATTCTGATGTGGAAGAATGCCCTGTCATTCATGCTGAGGAACGGTCTTCTGGTTACCCACAACCCCGGAGTCAAATTCATGCTGGAAACCCTCAAGTACCTCAACAGAGCAAACAAAAGGGCCGGAAGAACCCAGAGAGTTCCAGCCAGTACCTTTTATGTGGAAGAGATCAACAATAGTGTTATTCTATTAGAGGATGAGAAGCTTTGCCGTTTTTTGGTCAACAAGGGAGGACACAGAGGTGACGCCAGTCATCTTTTGCCATTACCCATTTTGTGTTGAATCTGATCTACAAGATGGGGATTTTCAACATTTTTCACAAATTTTCAAAGAAGGTTCTTTGTAACTCGTCCACAAACTCGCCCACCGGCTGACACGTAATGTGTCCTTCTGGAAAGTTCTGAGACAACCAAGACTCTTCCCCTGCTCCAGTCTTCCAGATCACTCATCGAAGACACCTTCAGACAACTGAGTGCTGCACATCATGATTAGTTCCAGAGAGAACCTGTGCTGCAGTTTGTGTAGGACATGAAGCTGTCACTCGTCAACAAAAAGGGATCTTCTTCCTCCAAGGTGTTTGAAGAGCTGTCGGCACCAGAGTCTGAGATGTACAACGTACAATGATACCAAGACACTTTTCTGGTTCCCTACCAAGCCCAGAGTGGAGGAGAAGAGCTACTTCCTGTTTTCGGTGTCTTGTGTGACATGGCCCTGTACAACCACAACATTGTACACCTGTCCTTCCATCTGGCCCTGTAGAAGATGGTGGTGGTTAAGCCCTCACTGGAGGACCTGATGGCTATTTCCTGTATACCACCCCTATCTTGTCACAACACAACTGATTGGCTCAAAAAAAATCCACAAATCAACTTTTAAGAAAGCACATCTGTAAATTGAAAAGTATTCCAGGTGACTACTTCATGAAGCTGGTTGAGAGAATGCCAAGAGTGTGCAAAGCTGTCATGAAGGCAAAGGGTGACTATATAAAATATATTTTTATTTGTTTAACACTTTTTTGGTTATTACATGATTCCACGTGTGTTATTTCATATTTTTGATGTCTTCACTATTATTCTACAATGTAGAAAATAGTAAAAATAAAGAAAAACCCTTGAATGAGTAGGTGTGCCCAAACTTTTGACTGGTTCTGTATTTAGTAGCAGAGGTATATAGTGGTAGAGGTATATAGTGGTAGAGGTATATAGTGGTAGAGGTATATAGTGGTAGAGGTATATAGTGGTAGAGGTATATAGTAGTAGAGGTATATAGTAGTAGAGGTATATAGTAGTGGCGGTATATAGTGGTAGAGGTATATAGTGGTAGAGGTATATAGTGGTAGAGGTATATAGTAGTAGAGGTATATAGTGGTAGAGGTATATAGTGGTAGAGGTATATAGTGGTAGAGGTATATAGTGGTAGAGGTATATAGTGGTAGAGGTATATAGTAGTGGCGGTATATAGTAGTAGAGGTATATAGTGGTAGAGGTATATAGTGGTAGAGGTATATAGTGGTAGAGGTATATAGTAGTAGAGGTATATAGTAGTAGAGGTATATAGTGGTAGAGGTATATAGTGGTAGAGGTATATAGTGGTAGAGGTATATAGTAGTAGAGGTATATAGTGGTAGAGGTATATAGTGGTAGAGGTACAGTATGTAGACACCTGCTCCTCGAACATCTCATTCTAAAATCATTGGCATTAAAATGGAGTTGGTCCCCCCTTTCCTGCTATAACAGCCTCCACTCTTCTGGGAAGGCTTTCCACACTGCGAGTACTTGCTTCCATTCAGTCACAATCGCATTAGTGAGGCCGGGCACTGATGTTGGGCGATTAGGTCTGGCTCGCAGTCAGCGTTCCAATTCATCCCAAAGATGTTTGATGGGGTTGAGGTCAGGGCTCTGTGCAGGCCAGTCAAGTTCTTCCACACCAATCTTGATGGACCATTTCTGTATGGACCTTGCTTTGTGCACAGGGGCATTGTCATGCTGAAACAGGAAAGGGCCTTCCCCAAACGGTTGTCTCAAAGTTGGAAGCAAGATATCGTCTAGAATGTCATTGTATGCTGTAGTGTTAAGATTTCCCTTCACTGGAACTAAGGGGCTTATCCCAAACCATGAAAAACAGCCCCAGACCATTATTCCTCCTCCACCAAACTTTACAGCTGGCACTATGCATTCGGGCAGGTAGCTTTCTCCTGGCATCCGCCAAACCGAGATTCGTCCGTTGGACTGCCAAATGGTGAATTGTGATTCATCACTCCAGAGAACGCGTTTCCACTGCTCCAGAGCCCAATGGCCGTGAGCTTTACACCACTCCAGACGACGCTTGGCATTGCGCATGGGGATCTTAGAGGCTGCTCGGCCATGGAAACCCATTTCATGAAGCTCCCGACGAACAGTTCTTGTGTGCTGACGTTGCTTCCAGAGGCAGCTTGGAACTCGGTAGTGAGGACGGACGATTTTTACGCGTTACGCGCTTCCGCACACTGCGGCCACGTTCTGTGAGCTTTTGTGGCCTACCACTTTGCGCTTGAGCCGTTATTGCTCCTAGACGTTTCCACTTCCCAAAAACAGCACTTACAGTTGACCGGGGCAGCTCTAGCAGGGCAGACATTACGAACTGACTTGTTGGAAAGGTGGCATCCTATGATGGTGCCACGTTGAAAGTCACTGTAAGGCCATTCTACTGCCAATGTTTGTCTATGGAGATTGTATGGCTGTGTGCTCGATTTTATACACCTGTCAGCAATGGGTTTGGCTGAAATTGCTAAATCTGCAGTGCTGCTGGTCTGGTCTGCATGGATGAGGAAGACTAGAGGTCAGGTCACGTCCAGGCAGACAGACAGGACCCAGTGGAGAGCTGCAGCACCGTAAAGAAGTGGGGTTTAATGAGACGTTCTCCATAATAAATGGTACCATACGGTAGAGCAGTCTGTTTCTCACAGCAAGGAGCCCAGGTACCATCCAACTTTACACCGCAGGAGATTCATCAAACTTTATATGACTCTCACTCTCTACACCAGCAGGTAGGAGATTCATCTAACTGTATATGACTCTCTATACCAGCAGGTAGGAGATTCATCTAACTTTATATGACTCTCACTCTCCACACCAGCAGGAAGATGATTCATCTAACTTTATATGACTCTCACTCTCTACACCAGCAGGTAGGAGATTCATCTAACTTTATATGACTCTCTATACCAGCAGGTAGATGATTCATCTAACTTTATATGACTCTCACTCTCACCACCAGCAGGTAGGAGATTCATCTAACTTTATATGACTCTCACTCTCTACACCAGCAGGAAGATGATTCATCTAACTTTATATGACTCTCACTCTCTATACCAGCAGGTAGGAGGCGTATTTAACAGGATATATCTCTATACCAGCAGGTAGGAGATGTATTTAACAGGATATATCTCTCTATACCAGCAGGTAGGAGACGTATTTAACAGGATATATCTCTCTATACCAGCAGGTAGGAGATGTATTTAACAGGATATATCTCTATACCAGCAGGTAAGAGACGTATTTAACAGGATATATCTCTATACCAGCAGGTAGGAGACGTATTTAACAGGATATATCTCTCTATACCAGCAGGTAGGAGAGTATTTAACAGGATATATCTCTCTATACCAGCAGGTAGGAGACGTATTTAACAGGATATATCTCTCTATACCAGCAGGTAGGAGACGTATTTAACAGGATATATCTCTATACCAGCAGGTAGGAGATGTATTTAACAGGATATATCTCTCTATACCAGCAGGTAGGAGACGTATTTAACAGGATATATCTCTCTATACCAGCAGGTAGGAGACGTATTTAACAGGATATATCTCTATACAAGCAGGTAGGAGACGTATTTAACAGGATATATCTCTATACCAGCAGGTAGGAGACATATTTAACAGGATATATCTCTATACCAGCAGGTAGGAGACGTATTTAACAGGATATATCTCTCTATACCAGCAGGTAGGAGACGTATTTAACAGGATATATCTCTATACCAGCAGGTAGGAGACGTATTTAACAGGATATATCTCTATACCAGCAGGTAGGAGACGTATTTAACAGGATATATCTCTCTCTATAGCAGCAGGAAGTGGAGGTGACCTCTGAAGAGCCAGTTTGAGTTTCAATGGTACACTGTGTTACAGAAGAAATGATCATCGTACAGAGTTCAGATTATCATACACCTAGATGTTGATTGTTAAAGCAAAATATATCTGTGACTATCTGGTGTGTCTTTGGGTGTACATCTCTATGCTGTGTGTGTGTCTAATTTAACATTCCAGTTTTAATACTAAGATTATCACTGATCTCTGCTGATCATTCAGACTGCATGAACACATCACAGAGAGAGAGAGAGAGAGAGAGAGAGAGAGAGAGAGAGAGAGAGAGAGAGAGAGAGAGAGAGAGAGAGAGAGAGAGAGAGAGAGAGAGAGAGAGAGAGAGAGAGAGAGAGAGAGAGAGAGAGAGGCTGGGGATCTGAACAGGGCCACATTGTCCTCTCTCTCTCCTAACAGATGTTATCTCACTCACTAATTGGCCAAGCAGCAAAAACATAGGGTGTTTCTCAATATGCATACTACCATGCTCCACACTCTCATGCTCTGAGTGCATTCTCAGAGTACGTTCTTGTGAGGATAAGAGTGTGGAGAACACAAAACATTACACTTGAGAAGCACTCCCCCTACTGTATTACCTCACGCTGCACCTCCTCATTCACTGAACCTTCCAACCAGGACAAAGGCAATAAAGATGAAACAAGATATACACAAAGCAAAACATTTTACCTCATAACTATCTGCTAGATATATGTGAATCGTAATAATGCAGCTAACCCAGCTGGTTAAACAGGCAAAAATGACCTAAAACTAATGTTATGCAAGGTAGATGTAAATTCTTTGTGGGTAGCTAGCTAACAATTCTCCGTGGCTATCTGGCTCGCTAACAGTACTAGTAGCTAGCCAGTTAGCCCTAACAGTACTAGTAGCTAGCCAGTTAGCCCTAACAGTACTAGTAGCTAGCCAGTTAGCTCTAACAGTACTAGTAGCTAGCCAGTTAGCCCTAACAGTACTAGTAGCTAGCCAGTTAGCCTTAACAGTACTAGTAACTAGCTAGTTAGCACTAACAGTACTAGTAGCTAGCCAGTTAGCCCTAACAGTACTAGTAGCTAGCCAGTTAGCCCTATTGACTTATTATGGGTTTGTGATATACGGTCCATAGGCAGGTAAACATGCTAAAATCGACACAGCATGTATTTATTATTAACGTAGCAAGATAAAATATTGTAGTCAGGCAACATATGAGATGTGAATAGTCAAAATGTCATAGCGAAGTCAGAGTGTATTTTCTCTGGCTTCAGCTCAAAAAATGGCCGCTATTGATTTCAAGAAATGTTCTGTAATTTTATTACGTGGTTGAGTCATATTTCTTTGCAAACTTTCCGTTGCAGCTTGCATCGATACATGCTTTAAAAAATGTACAAATGGAGTATGCACAGGAGAAGTGCCCTCCGTGCTCCAAAACAGGCAGAGCCAGAGTGCTGCTGTTCCCTCAGCCAAGCCGAGTTAAGGAGAGGGCTGGTGAGCCTGGATCCCTGGCTGATGTCCTTTACTCTCCTTTAACTCCCAGCTAAAACACAGAGAGAGAGAGACAGGTCTGAGACTGGGACAGAGCTGAGAGAGCACCGTGACCACCTCACTGGTATCTCTGATGCTACGCCAGCTTACTCACTAGCAGTGGACACACCACTGTCTGCTCACCACTGTCTGCTCACCACTGTCTGCTCACTACTGTACGTCACTACTGTCTGCTCACCACTGCCTGAACACCACTGCCTGCTCACCACTGTCTACTCACCACTGTCTGGTCACTACTGTCTGCTCACTACTGTCTGCTCACCACTGTCTGCTTACCACTGTCTGCTCACCACTGTACGTCACTACTGTCTGCTCACCACTGCCTGCTCACCACTGTCTGCTCACCACTGTCTGCTCACCACTGTACGTCACCACTGTACGTCACCACTGTCTGCTCACCACTGTCTGCTCACCACTGTACGTCACCACTGTACATCACTACTGTACGTCACTACTGTACGTCACTACTGTCTGCTTACCACTGTCTGCTCACCACTGTACGTCACTACTGTACGTCACTACTGTCTGCTCACCACTGTCTGCTCACCACTGTACGTCACTACTGTACGTCACTACTGTCTGCTCACCACTGTCTGCTCACCACTGTACGTCACTACTGTCTGCTCACCACTGTCTGCTCACCACAGAAGCCCAGTCATAGGCATCCCTGAAGAGGGTCAATCTCTTGGCTGACTGGGGTCTGTGGTACTCTACTATATGAATGGGCTTTCTGAGATATTAAACACCTCTCAAGACATTGTGAGATCTGATAAACTGTGCAACATCAGCACCAATGGCAGTGTAACAGAGCTGTCAGACATCACACTCATAACACTGTCATCACTGCTCTGTGGAACAGCCCAAGCTTCAGTGTTTGTTTTAGTAAACATTAGCATAATGTTTCAACAGCGTTCTGTGGAGAAGAAGCTGTCAAGACGGGTAGAACACTGTTGGAGAAACGGAAGCCAGCAGCATCTCAAAGTACATTCCTGACCAACATTAAATCACTATCAATACATTCACCCACCAACATCCTTCCTCATGTTAGGTACTCTGGTTATTTCAACTAATTCCCCTTCAGGGATATAAACACTGCAGGTAGTCTGGTTATTTCAACTCATTCCCCTTCAGGGATTTAAAGCACTGCAGGTAGTCTGGTTATTTCAACTAATTTCCCTTCAGGGATTTAAAGCACTGCAGGTAGTCTGGTTATTTCAACTCATTTCCCTTCAGGGATATAAACACTGCAGGTAGTCTGGTTATTTCAACTAATTCGCCTTCAGGGATATAAACACTGCAGGTAGTCTGGTTATTTCAACTCATTTCCCTTCAGGGGTATGAAGCAGAACTGTAGAACTGTATGAAAGCCAGTCTTATGATAAATAGGCAAGTCAACGTTAATTGGTTCTTTCAGAGGAATTGTGGGGATTTCTTAAAGCAGTACCAGATCATAGAGCACGTCCTTCTTCAAACAGCGAGTTGGAGGGAGATTCTACTATTCAATTAGCTGTTTTTCCTATTCAACATCAGCAGTGTCATTTCAGCACCGCACAGCGTGGAACAAACTCACAATACACTTTTATGACCGAAGCAGGTAATGTTGTGCAGCACCGCAGCAACTACCAAGATGTAGGGTGCAGTACACACACACACACACACACACACACACACACACACACACACACACACACACACACACACACACACACACACGCTGAGCTCTCAGTAGCAGCTCTGCAGTGTAATTAAAAGGAAAGCCATGGTTGCAGCATCACATTCCCCTGCTGTCTGTCTGTCTGTCTGTCTGTCTGTCTGTCTGTCTGTCTGTCTGTCTGTCTGTCTGTCTGTCTGTCTGTCTGTCTGTCTGTCTGTCTGTCTGTCTGTCTGTCTGTCTGTCTGTCTGTCTGTCTGTCTGTCTGTCTGTCTGTCTGTCTGAGGTCAATCTATCAAGGACATGTGGCCTTGTTTAAAGCGTTCTGGAACCTTTCAAAAGATTCACAGACCAGGCTACTGTGAACAACAATACACAAGATAATTCACAGTCTATCGCTGTCTACCACACTAAGCCTACTTTTTACCAGAGGCCATAGGGCTGTACACTATAAAGGGTACCATGTGGGATACCACCCTGTCTGTTATAATATAGAGGGCTTGGTCCCTCCTCACCCTGTCTGTTATAATATGGAGTATTGGCTTGGTCCCTCCTCACCCTGTCTGTTATAATATGGAGAGCTTGGTCCCTCCTCACCCTGTCTGTTATAATATGGAGGGCTTGGTCCCTCCCCACCCTGTCTGTTATAATATGGAGTATTGGTCCCTCCTCACCCTGTCTGTTATAATATGGAGGGCTTGGTCCCTCCTCACCCTGTCTGTTATAATATGGAGGGCTTGGTCCCTCCTCACCCTGTCTGTTATAATATGGAGTATTGGCTTGGTCCCTCCCCACCCTGTCTGTTATAATATGGAGGGCTTGGTCCCTCCTCACCCTGTCTGTTATAATATGGAGGGCTTGGTCCCTCCTCACCCTGTCTGTTATAATATGGAGGGCTTGGTCCCTCCTCACCCTGTCTGTTATAATATGGAGGGCTTGGTCCCTCCTCACCCTGTCTGTTATAATATGGAGGGCTTGGTCCCTCCTCACCCTGTCTGTTATAATATGGAGTATTGGCTTGGTCCCTCCCCACCCTGTCTGTTATGATATGGAGGGCTTGGTCCCTCCTCACCCTGTCTGTTATAATATAGAGGGCTTGGTCCCTCCTCACCCTGTCTGTTATAATATGGAGTATTGGCTTGGTCCCTCCTCACCCTGTCTGTTATAATATGGAGGGCTTGGTCCCTCCCCACCCTGTCTGTTATAATATGGAGGGCTTGGTCCCTCCCCACCCTGTCTGTTATAATATGGAGTATTGGCTTGGTCCCTCCTCACCCTGTCTGTTATAATATGGAGGGCTTGATCCCTCCCCACCCTGTCTGTTATAATATGGAGTATTGGCTTGGTCCCTCCCCACCCTGTCTGTTATAATATGGAGCGTGAGGTTGGTCCCTCCTCACCCTGTCTGTTATAATATGGAGGGCTTGGTCCCTCCCCACCCTGTCTGTTATAATATGGAGGGCTTGGTCCCTCCTCACCCTGTCTGTTATAGTATGGAGGGCTTGGTCCCTCCCCACCCTGTCTGTTATAATATGGAGTATTGGCTTGTTCCCTCCTCACCCTGTCTGTTATAATATGGAGGGCTTGGTCCCTCCCCACCCTGTCTGTTATAATATGGAGGGCTTGGTCCCTCCTCACCCTGTCTGTTATAATATGGAGTATTGGCTTGGTCCCTCCTCACCCTGTCTGTTATAATATGGAGGGCTTGGTCCCTCCCCTCCCTGTCTGTTATAATATGGAGGGCTTGGTCCCTCCTCACCCTGTCTGTTATAATATGGAGTATTGGCTTGGTCCCTCCTCACCCTGTCTGTTATAATATGGAGGGCTTGGTCCCTCCTCACCCTGTCTGTTATAATATGGAGGGCTTGGTCCCTCCCCACCCTGTCTGTTATAATATGGAGCGTGAGGTTGGTCCCTCCTCACCCTGTCTGTTATAATATGGAGTATTGGCTTGGTCCCTCCTCACCCTGTCTGTTATAATATGGAGGGCTTGGTCCCTCCTCACCCTGTCTGTTATAATATGGAGGGCTTGGTCCCTCCCCACCCTGTCTGTTATAATATGGAGGGCTTGGTCCCTCCTCACCCTGTCTGTTATAATATGGAGGGCTTGGTCCCTCCCCACCCTGTCTGTTATAATATGGAGGGCTTGGTCCCTCCCCACCCTGTCTGTTATAATATGGAGGGCTTGGTCCCTCCCCACCCTGTCTGTTATAATATGGAGTATTGGCTTGGTCCCTCATCACCCTGTCTGTTATAATATGGAGGGCTTGGTCCCTCCCCTCCCTGTCTGTTATAATATGGAGTATTGGCTTGGTCCCTCCTCACCCTGTCTGTTATAATATGGAGGGCTTGGTCCCTCTCCACCCTGTCTGTTATAATATGGAGGGCTTGGTCCCTACCCACCCTGTCTGTTATAATATGGAGCATGAGGTTGGTCCCTCCTCACCCTGTCTGTTATAATATGGAGTATTGGCTTCGTCCCTCCCCACCCTGTCTGTTATAATATGGAGGGCTTGGTCCCTCCTCACCCTGTCTGTTATAATATGGAGTATTGGCTTGGTCCCTCCTCACCCTGTCTGTTATAATATGGAGGGCTTGGTCCCTCCCCACCCTGTCTGTTATAATATGGAGGGCTTGGTCCCTCCTCACCCTGTCTGTTATAATATGGAGGGCTTGGTCCCTCCCCACCCTGTCTGTTATAATATGGAGGACTTGATCCCTCCCCACCCTGTCTGTTATAATATGGAGTATTGGCTTGGTCCCTCCCCACCCTGTCTGTTATAATATGGAGTATTGGCTTGGTCCCTCCTCACCCTGTCTGTTATAATATGGAGCGTGAGGTTGGTCCCTCCTCACCCTGTCTGTTATAATATGGAGTATTGGCTTGGTCCCTCCCCACCCTGTCTGTTATAATATGGAGGGCTTGGTCCCTCCTCACCCTGTCTGTTATAATATGGAGTATTGGCTTGGTCCCTCCTCACCCTGTCTGTTATAATATGGTGGGCTTGGTCCCTCCCCACCCTGTCTGTTATAATATGGAGGGCTTGATCCCTCCCCACCCTGTCTGTTATAATATGGAGTTTTGGCTTGGTCCCTCCTCACCCTGTCTGTTATAATATGGAGGGCTTGGTGCCTCCCCACCCTGTCTGTTATAATATGGAGGGCTTGGTCCCTCCCCTCCCTGTCTGTTATAATACGGAGGGCTTGGTCCCTCCTCACCCTGTCTGTTATAATATGGAGGGCTTGATCCCTCCCCTCCCTGTCTGTTATAATATGGAGGGCTTGATCCCTCCTCACCCTGTCTGTTATAATACGGAGGGCTTGGACCCTCCTCACACTGTCTGTTATAATATGGAGGGCTTGGTCCCTCCCCTCCCTGTCTGTTATAATATGGAGTATTGGCTTGGTCCCTCCTCACCCTGTCTGTTATAATATGGAGTATTGGCTTGGTCCCTCCTCACCCTGTCTGTTATAATATGGAGTATTGGCTTGTTCCCTCCTCACCCTGTCTGTTATAATATGGAGGGCTTGGTCCCTCCCCACCCTGTCTGTTATAATATGGAGGGCTTGGTCCCTCCTCACCCTGTCTGTTATAATATGGAGAATTGGCTTGGTCCCTCCTCACCCTGTCTGTTATAATATGGAGTATTGGCTTGTTCCCTCCTCACCCTGTCTGTTATAATATGGAGGGCTTGGTCCCTCCCCACCCTGTCTGTTATAATATGGAATATTGGCTTGGTCCCTCCTCACCCTGTCTGTTATAATATGGAGTATTGGCTTGGTCCCTCCTCACCCTGTCTGTTATAATATGGAGGGCTTGGTCCCTCCTCACCCTGTCTGTTATAATATGGAGTATTGGCTTGGTCCCTCCTCACCCTGTCTGTTATAATATGGAGGGCTTGGTCCCTCCCCTCCCTGTCTGTTATAATATGGAGGGCTTGGTCCCTCCTCACCCTGTCTGTTATAATATGGAGTATTGGCTTGGTCCCTCCTCACCCTGTCTGTTATAATATGGAGGGCTTGGTCCCTCCTCACCCTGTCTGTTATAATATGGAGGGCTTGGTCCCTCCCCACCCTGTCTGTTATAATATGGAGCGTGAGGTTGGTCCCTCCCCACCCTGTCTGTTATAATATGGAGTATTGGCTTGGTCCCTCCTCACCCTGTCTGTTATAATATGGAGGGCTTGGTCCCTCCTCACCCTGTCTGTTATAATATGGAGGGCTTGGTCCATCCCCACCATGTCTGTTATAATATGGAGGGCTTGGTCCCTCCTCACCCTGTCTGTTATAATATGGAGGGCTTGATCCCTCCCCACCCTGTCTGTTATAATATGGAGGGCTTGGTCACTCCTCACCCTGTCTGTTATAATATGGAGGGCTTGGTCCCTCCCCACCCTGTCTGTTATAATATGGAGGGCTTGGTCCCTCCTCACCCTGTCTGTTATAATATGGAGGGCTTGGTCCCTCCCCACCCTGTCTGTTATAATATGGAGTATTGGCTTGGTCCCTCATCACCCTGTCTGTTATAATATGGAGGGCTTGGTCCCTCCCCTCCCTGTCTGTTATAATATGGAGTATTGGCTTGGTCCCTCCTCACCCTGTCTGTTATAATATGGAGGGCTTGGTCCCTCTCCACCCTGTCTGTTATAATATGGAAGGCTTGGTCCCTCCTCACCCTGTCTGTTATAATATGGAGGGCTTGGTCCCTCTCCACCCTGTCTGTTATAATATGGAGGGCTTGGTCCCTACCCACCCTGTCTGTTATAATATGGAGCATGAGGTTGGTCCCTCCTCACCCTGTCTGTTATAATATGGAGTATTGGCTTGGTCCCTCCCCACCCTGTCTGTTATAATATGGAGGGCTTGGTCCCTCCTCACCCTGTCTGTTATAATATGGAGTATTGGCTTGGTCCCTCCTCACCCTGTCTGTTATAATATGGAGGGCTTGGTCCCTCCCCACCCTGTCTGTTATAATATGGAGGGCTTGGTCCCTCCTCACCCTGTCTGTTATAATATGGAGGGCTTGGTCCCTCCCCACCCTGTCTGTTATAATATGGAGGACTTGATCCCTCCCCACCCTGTCTGTTATAATATGGAGTATTGGCTTGGTCCCTCCCCACCCTGTCTGTTATAATATGGAGTATTGGCTTGGTCCCTCCTCACCCTGTCTGTTATAATATGGAGTAGGCTTGGTCCCTCCTCACCCTGTCTGTTATAATATGGAGGGCTTGGTCCCTCCCCACCCTGTCTGTTATAATATGGAGGGCTTGGTCCCTCCTCACCCTGTCTGTTATAATATGGAGGGCTTGGTCCCTCCTCACCCTGTCTGTTATAATATGGAGGGCTTGGTCCCTCCTCACCCTGTCTGTTATAATATGGAGGGCTTGGTCCCTCCTCACCCTGTCTGTTATAATATGGAGGGCTTGGTCCCTCCCCTCCCTGTCTGTTATAATATGGAGGGCTTGGTCCCTCCCCACCCTGTCTGTTATAATATGGAGGGCTTGGTCCCTCCTCACCCTGTCTGTTATAATATGGAGGGCTTGGTCCCTCCCCACCCTGTCTGTTATAATATGGAGTATTGGCTTGGTCCCTCCTCACCCTGTCTGTTATAATATGGAGGGCTTGGTCCCTCCTCACCCTGTCTGTTATAATATGGAGTATTGGCTTGGTCCCTCCTCACCCTGTCTGTTATAATATGGAGTATTGGCTTGGTCCCTCCTCACCCTGTCTGTTATAATATGGAGTATTGGCTTGGTCCCTCCTCACCCTGTCTGTTATAATATGGAGTATTGGCTTGGTCCCTCCTCACCCTGTCTGTTATAATATGGAGTATTGGCTTGGTCCCTCCTCACCCTGTCTGTTATAATATGGAGTATTGGCTTGGTCCCTCCTCACCCTGTCTGTTATAATATGGAGTATTGGCTTGGTCCCTCCTCACCCTGTCTGTTATAATATGGAGTATTGGCTTGGTCCCTCCTCACCCTGTCTGTTATAATATGGAGGGCTTGGTCCCTCCCCACCCTGTCTGTTATAATATGGAGGGCTTGGTCCCTCCTCACCCTGTCTGTTATAATATGGAGTATTGGCTTGGTCCCTCCTCACCCTGTCTGTTATAATATGGAGTATTGGCTTGGTCCCTCCTCACCCTGTCTGTTATAATATGGAGGGCTTGGTCCCTCCTCACCCTGTCTGTTATAATATGGAGTATTGGCTTGGTCCCTCCTCACCCTGTCTGTTATAATATGGAGGGCTTGGTCCCTCCCCACCCTGTCTGTTATAATATGGAGTATTGGCTTGGTCCCTCCTCACCCTGTCTGTTATAATATGGAGGGCTTGGTCCCTCCTCACCCTGTCTGTTATAATATGGAGGGCTTGGTCCCTCCTCACCCTGTCTGTTATAATATGGAGGGCTTGGTCCCTCCCCACCCTGTCTGTTATAATATGGAGGGCTTGGTCCCTCCCCACCCTGTCTGTTATAATATGGAGGGCTTGGTCCCTCCCCACCCTGTCTGTTATAATATGGAGGGCTTGGTCCCTCCTCACCCTGTCTGTTATAATATGGAGTATTGGCTTGGTCCCTCATCACCCTGTCTGTTATAATATGGAGTGCTTGGTCCCTCCCCACCCTGTCTGTTATAATATGGAGTATTGGCTTGGTCCCTCCTCACCCTGTCTGTTATAATATGGAGGGCTTGGTCCCTCCCCACCCTGTCTGTTATAATATGGAGTATTGGCTTGGTCCCTCCCCACCCTGTCTGTTATAATATGGAGTATTGGCTTGGTCCCTCCTCACCCTGTCTGTTATAATATGGAGGGCTTGGTCCCTCCCCACCCTGTCTGTTATAATATGGAGGGCTTGGTCCCTCCCCTCCCTGTCTGTTATAATATGGAGTATTGGTCCCTCCTCACCCTGTCTGTTATAATATGGAGGGTGAGGTTGGTTCTGGTCGACCAGTACTCACCACCTCAAATTGTTTGTGTTCAGATGTGGAAAGTGTGCGTGCCAGTGACATCCCCCATCATATCCTAAAAAGGTTTGCACCACACAATATATGCCACGATCGTCGTAAGAATGAGGAGACCAAGGCACAGCGTGCGTAGAGTTCCACATGTTTAATAAAGGAAACTCACCAAAACAAAACACACCAAACGAACCGTGAAGTCATGGCGTGCAATAACCTACACATAAACAAGATCCCACAACTCAAGGAGGGAAAAAGGGCTGCCTAAGTATGGTTCACAATCAGAGACAACGATTGGAAACCACACTCAGCCAAAACAAAGAAATAGAAAAACTAGATTTCCCACCCCACATCACACCCTGACCTAACCAAACTAGAGGAAAATAAACGTCTCTAAGGCCAGGGCGTGACAATATAGCTCAGTATTGGTATTTGTACCTATTCAACAAATAAAGATATTTCAGAAACACCTCAACATGTTGAGTCAGTTCCAAAATGATTGACACCCTTTAGATGAGCAAAATGAAAAATACTGAGCTATACAGTAGGCTCAAAAACATGGAAATTATATTGTTTTACTAATACACAGTGGTGTAAAGTACTTAAGTAAAAATACTTAAAAGTACTACTTAAGTAGTTTTTGGGGGGGCATCTGTACTTTACTATTAATATTTATTACAACTTTTACTTCCCTACATTCCTAAAGTATCACGGTCGTCGTAATAGATGGACCAAGGCGCAGCGGGTATGTGAACGCTCATTTTATTTAACACAACAAAAAAAACAAGAAACCGATGAACGGACGACAAACATCCTTGTAGGCAACACACAGCAGTACAAAGAACAATCTCCCACAAACCCCAAAACAAACATACTCCTAATTATAGGACCTTCAATCAGAGGCAACGATAGACGGCTGCCTCCAACTGAAGGCCCCAACACCAATTAGCAAAACATAGAAATACAAACGACTAGACAGAACATAGAAATAAACTAACATAGAATAATAACCAAAAACCCCGGAATACATAAATCTAACACCCCTCTACATACACAACCACCCCGAACCATATAAAACAAATACCCCCTGCCACGTCCTGACCAAACTCAAATAACAAATAACCCCTTTACTGGTCAGGACGTGACATAAAGAAAATAATGTAATTTATTTTCCTGACAATCAAAAGTACTCATTACATTTTTAAGGCTTAGCAGGACAGGAAAGTAGTCCAATTCACACACTTATCAAGAGAACATCCCTGGTCCTCTCTACTGGTTATCTGTAGCTATCTACTGGCTAGTGTTGGAGTGTGCCCCTGACTGTCAGTCAATGTATAAAAAAAACAAGAAAATGGTGCCGTCTGGCACCAAGGAATTTGAAATGATTTTTATTTCGACATTTTTCTTTTGATACTTAAGTATATTTAGTAGTATTTTACTGGGTGACTTTCACTTTTACTTGAGTCATTTTCTATTAAGGTATCTTTACTTTTACTCAAGTATGACAATTGGGTACGTTTTCCACCACTACTAATACAATTGCCCAGAGAAAGAGATTTTTATTGGCACCCCTGTTTTCAATACTCCGGCACCCTCCCCTTATGGGGATAAAGGTACTGAGACTTATTCTAGAATGTTTTCTGAGATTCTAGAACTGTCACGTCCTGACCAGTAAAAGGGGTTATTTGTCATTGTAGTTTGGTCAGGGCGTGGCAGGGGGTGTTTGTTTTGTGCGTTTCGGTGTTTTTGGTTTATGTTCTATATTTTCTATTTCTATGTGTATATCTAGTTTTCTATTTCTATGTTGGGTTTTTGGCAATGACCTCCAATTAGAGGCAGCTGGTTGTCGTTGTCTCTAATTGGAGGCCATATTTAGTTGGGTTTGATTTCACTTGTGTTTTGTAGGTGGTTGTTTTCCTGTATAGCATGTGTTGCCTTACGGAACTGTTTCGTCCTTTGTTTATTTAGTTTAAGTGTTTTCTTTAAATAAATTAAGGAGATGAGCGCTTTACCCGCTGCGCCTTGGTCCAATCCTTACGACGCCCATGACAAGAACACCTTGTGAGGATAAAGATACTGAGACTTATTCTAGAATGTTTTCTGAGATTCTAGAACCCCTTGTGAGGATAAAGGTACTGAGACTTATTCTAGAATGTTTTCTGAGATTCTAGAACACCTTGTGAGGATAAATGTACTGAGACATATTGTAGAATGTTTTCTGAGATTCTAGAACACATTAGGAGAGATCTTAGAACAGTCCTCCATACAGAATCCTTTCAGATCCTTGATATCCTTCGTCTGTGCTTATGGACTGGTTCTCTTCAATTCACACCACAGGTTTTCAATAGGGTTCAAGTTCGGAGACCTGATTTTGTGGTCAATTAACATATGTAGGATACATATCTACATATGTATCCTTCTTTCGACCGCCAAACCATTGAGGTGTGCGTTACCAAAGAGCTCTAGAGAGAGAGAGAGAGAACTAGAGTCACACATTACTAACCACCTCCACTACACCGTGATGAATAAACCAGAAACGTATGAAGACCCTCACAGACTCTGTGTTTAATAAACCAGAAACGTATGAAGACCCTCACAGACTCTGTGTTTATAACAATAAACCACAAACGTATGAAGACCCTCACAGACTCTGTGTTTATAACAATAAACCAGGAGTCAAATAACCTGAAAAGCTGCTGACCAGCTAAGAACAGAAAACATCAAGTAGCCAGAAAATCTCAGCCACTGTGAAGCTGTTTAGACTCGTAGGACGTAGGTAGAATGTAGTGGAGTGTCATGCTTCATGGCCAAACCCAAGCTTATACTGTTATATACAGTACATTATCCTGCACCATACTGCTATATACAGTACATTATCCTGCACTATACTGCTATATACAGTACATTATCCTGCACTATACTGTTATATACAGTACATTATCCTGCACTATACTGTTATATACAGTACATTATCCTGCACTATACTGTTATATACAGTACATTATCCTGCACTATACTGTTATATACAGTACATTATCCTGCACTATACTGTTATATATAGTACATTATCCTGCACTATACTGATATATACAGTACATTAGCCTGCTCCATACTGATATATACTGTACATTATCCTGCATAATACTGATATATACAGTATATTATCATGAACCATACTGCTATATACAGTACATTATCCTGCACCATACTGATATATACAGTACATTATCCTGCACCATACTGATATATACAGTACATTATCCTGAACCATAATGCTATATACAGTACAATATCCTGCACCATACTGATATATACAGTACATTATCCTGAACCATACTGATATATACAGTACATTATCCTGCACCATACTGATATATACAGTACACTATCCTGCACCATACTGATATATACTGTACATTATCCTGCTCCATACTGATATATACAGTACATTATCCTGCTCCATACTGATATATACAGTACATTATCCTGCACCATACTGATATATACAGTACATTATCCTGCACCATACTGATATATACAGTACATTATCCTGCTCCATACTGATATATACAGTACATTATCATGAACCATACTGCTATATACAGTACATTATCCTGCACCATACTGATATATACAGTACATTATCCTGCACCATACTGATATCAAATCAAATCAAATCAAATTTATTTATATAGCCCTTCGTACATCAGCTGATATCTCAAAGTGCTGTACAGAAACCCAGCCTAAAACCCCAAACAGCAAGCAATGCATGTGAAAGAAGCACGGTGGCTAGGAAAAACTCCCTAGGAAAAACTCCCTAGAAAGGCCAAAAACCTAGGAAGAAACCTAGAGAGGAACCAGGCTATGAGGGGTGGCCAGTCCTCTTCTGGCTGTGCAGGGTGGATATTATAACAGAACATGGTCAAGATGTTAAAATGTTCATAAATGACCAGCATGGTCAAATAATAATAATCATAGTAGTTGTCGAGGTTGCAACAAACACGTCCGGTGAACAGGTCAGGGTTCCATAGCCGCAGGCAGAACAGTTGAAACTGGAGCAGCAGCACGGCCAGGTGGACTGGGGACAGCAAGGAGTCATCATACCAGGTAGTCCTGAGGCATGGTCCTAGGGCTCAGGTCCTCCGAGAGAAAGACAGAAAGAGAGAAAGAGAGAATTAGAGAGAGCATATTTAAATTCACACAGGACACCGGATAAGACAAGAGAAATACTCCAGATGTAACAGACTGACCCTAGCCCCCCGACACATAAACTACTGCAGCATAAATACTGGAGGCTGAGACAGGAGGGATCAGAAGACACTGTGGCCCCATCCGATGATACCCCCGGACAGGGCCAAACAGGCAGGATATAACCCCACCCACTTTGCCAAAGCACAGCCCCCACACCACTAGAGGGATGTCTCCAACCACCAACTTACCGTCCTAAGACAAGGCCGAGTATAGCCCACAACGATCTCCGCCATGGCACAACCCAAGGGGGGGCGCCAACCCAGACAGGAAGACCACGTCAGTGACTCAACCCACTCAAGTGACGCACCCCTCCCATGGATGGCATGGAAGAACACCAGTAAGCCAGTGACTCAGCCCCTGTAAAAGGGTTAGAGGCAGAGAATCCCAGTGGAAAGAGGGGAACCGGCAAGGCAGAGACAGCAAGGGCGGTTCATTGCTCCAGCCTTTCCGTTCACCTTCACACTCCTGGGCCAGACTATACTTAATCATAGGACCTACTGAAGAGATAAGTCTTCAGTAAAGACTTAAAGGTTGAGACTGAGTCTGCGTCTCTCACATTGGTAGGCAGACCATTCCATAAATATGGAGCTCTATAGGAGAAAGCCCTACCTCCAGCCGTTTGCTTAGAAATTCTAGGGACAATTAGGAGGCCTGCGTCTTGTGACCGTAGCGTACGTGTAGGTATGTACGGCAGGACCAAATCAGAAAGATAGGTAGGAGCAAGCCCATGTAATGCTTTGTAGGTTAGCAGTAGAACCTTGAAATCAGCCCTTGCCTTAACAGGAAGCCAGTGTAGGGAGGCTAGCACTGGAGTAATATGATCAAATTTTGGGGTTCTAGTCAGGATTCTAGCAGCCGTATTTAGCACTAACTGAAGTTTGTTTAGTGCTTTATCCGGGTAGCCGGAAAGTAGAGCATTGCAGTAGTCCAGCCTAGAAGTAACAAAGGCATGGATGAATTTTTCTGCGTCATTTTTGGACAGAAAGTTTCTGATTTTTGCAATGTTACGTAGATGGAAAAAAGCTGTCCTTGAAACAGTCTTGATATGTTCTTCAAAAGAGAGATCAGGGTCCAGAGTAACGCCGAGGTCCTTCACAGTTTTATTTGAGACGACTGTACAACCATCCAGATTAATTGTCAGATTCAACAGAAGATCTCTTTGTTTCTTGGGACCTAGAACAAACATCTCTGTTTTGTCCGAGTTTAAAAGTAGAAAGTTTGCAGCCATCCACTTCTTTATGTCTGAAACACAGGCTTCTAGCGAGGGCAATTTTGGGGCTTCACCATGTTTCATTGAAATGTACAGCTGTGTGTCGTCCGCATAGCAGTGAAATTTAACATTATGTTTTCGGATGACATCCCCAAGAGGTAAAATATATAGTGAAAACAATAGTGGTCCTAAAACGGAACCTTGAGGAACACCGAAATTTACAATTGATTTGTCAGAGGACAAACCATCCACAGAGACAAACTGATATCTTTCCGACAGATAAGATCTAAACCAGGCCAGAACTTGTCCATGTAGACCAATTTGGGTTTCCAATGATATATACAGTACATTATCCTGCACCATACTGATATATACAGTACATTATCCTGCACCATACTGATATATACAGTACATTATCCTGCACCATACTGATATATACAGTACATTATCCTGAACCATACTGATATATACAGTACATTATCCTGCTCCATACTGATATATACAGTACATTATCCTGCACCATACTGATATATACAGTACATTATCCTGAACCATACTGATATATACAGTACATTATCCTGCACCATACTGATATATACAGTACATTATCACTGAACCATACTGATATATACAGTACATTATCCTGCACCATACTGATATATACAGTACATTATCCTGCACCATACTGATATATACAGTACATTATCCTGCACCATACTGATATATACAGTACATTATCCTGCTCCATACTGCTATATACAGTACATTATCCTGCACCATACTGATATATACAGTACATTATCCTGAACCATACTGATATATACAGTACATTATCCTGCACCATACTGATATATACAGTACATTATCCTGCACCATACTGATATATACAGTACATTATCCTGCACCATACTGATATATACAGTACATTATCCTGCACCATACTGATATATACAGTACATTATCCTGCACCATACTGATATATACAGTACATTATCCTGAACCATACTGATATATACAGTACATTATCCTGCACCATACTGATATATACAGTACATTATCCTACTCCATACTGATATATACAGTACATTATCCTACTCCATACTGATATATACAGTACATTATCCTGCACCATACTGATATATACAGTACATTATCCTGCTCCATACTGATATATACAGTACATTATCCTGCACCATACTGATATATACAGTACATTATCACGAACCATACTGTATATACAGTACATTATCCTGCACCATACTGATATATACAGTACATTATCCTGCTCCATACTGATATATACAGTACATTATCCTGCACCATACTGATATATACAGTACATTATCCTGCTCCATACTGATATATACAGTACATTATCCTGCTCCATACTGATATATACAGTACATTATCCTGCTCCATACTGATATATACAGTACATTATCCTGCTCCATACTGATATATACAGTACATTATCCTGCTCCATACTGATATATACAGTACATTATCCTACTCCATACTGATATATACAGTACATTATCCTGCACCATACTGATATATACAGTACATTATCCTACTCCATACTGATATATACAGTACATTATCCTGCTCCATACTGATATATACAGTACATTATCCTGACTCCATACTGATATATACAGTACATTATCCTGCTCCATACTGATATATACAGTACATTATCCTTAGGCAATTAAGAAGTGATTGTTGATGCACCCCCATGGTTTTCTTGTCTGATACCAATGTTTATTTCTTACATTCTCTGAACTGTAAACAGCATGAGGAATACAACATGCAGCCGTATTGCACTGGAATAACAATATAGCAATAACATAAAATGACAACTTGAGAATAAATGAACACGGTGAGAGATTTAACAAACGGGCCAAACAGAGAAGACTGTAGTGAGGTTGAAGGCTTCTTTATAATGCCAGTCACCACAATGTATATTTTCTTCAACAAAGACCACAGTATCAAATATTTTACAACAATATAACATTTCAAATAAATATCATAAATATAAAGCACTTTAAAGGGGAAAGGATTAACATGTCTTTAAGAAAAACTCTCTGGAAATATCTTGTTTAAAAAATATCTTGTTTAAAAAATATCTTATTTCTTGGTTCCTGCAGTCATCAGGTCTTCCAGACAGGCAGCGCTGTCAAACCTGAAACCTTCTATGATCAGAGTGTCTCCGTCCTCCTCGATGCTGTCGTCCCACATCCTAATCATCTGGTCCCGCTGTCACAACATCAATACACACAGAACACGTAGCCAAATACAACACAGCGTCATCATTTATCTCATTCAAAATAGTCAATCATTGATGTATGTACAGTGTCACATTTTTTGGGTTGTTGTCTGCAGAAACATTCTAATAGCACTGGATACTGGATACCCAGGAGATTGTTAGTAAAATACAGAAGTTACTAGAACCCAAATGTGTCTACCTTGCTCTGGTTGTCCTGCTGGTTGGAGCATTGTCTGAGCATCCTCTCAATAGCATGCATTAACCTCTGAGCCTGACTCAACACTGCACTGACACACAGTCACAGGGGTCACATCATGCAACACAGAATCAACACATTATCACCACAGAACTATTTGAACAACAGCATGGCACCATCTCCATATATCTGAATGTATTTTTCTGCCTATTTCAAATATGAAACCTATTTCAAATATTAAACTTACTTCAAATATGAAACATTAGAACCCAATTCTGGGACAATTCTGACAATTAAAGAACAAATGCAACATGTTCAAAAAGACAGTGGTCAGGTGACAGTACCTCAGAGACTATTAATGCAGTTATTCAGATGTAAGTCTACTCACATTCCTGAGGCTGGAAGTGGCTGATCTGCAGTCTCTCCTCACATCCCATCTCCATGACCTTAGCCACCTCCTCCATCGCCACCTCATACGACTTCCTCATAGCACCTCGCAGGTTCCTGCATTTGGGCTATGCCGGAAAACACTTTTATTTTGTTTCTCAGACACAGATTAAGCCTAGTTTTGGAATAAAATAAAAATAAAACATTTTTATTAGAGATTCTCCATTGAGAGGTTTTATTCTAGTTTAGGACCAGGCTAAATCTGTGTCTGGAAAAAACAGCTCAAAATGTTTCAAATGTTTTTCATTCCCTCCAAGATAGAGTATGTCTCGTCATATCACTGAATCTTTCATCTCTATTCGCCTTCACTAACTAACATTAAGCTGGCACACAAAGAAAAAGATACATACTTTAGTGAAGGAGGTGTCGTAGAGTTCTACATGCTTGGTAGCAGCCCAGTATCTGGTGTGAGGTTTCCCCAGGAACTCAACATGGTAGTGCTCCACATAACCCTCGCTGTCCAGCCTCACATACTCCTCCACGTTGGGGTCTGGACTTAGAATGGCTGGCCACCTGGAGAGAGCAACAATGATTAGTTAACGCTTTATCTGAGACTGGTATGGATGAATTCAATAGAACTAACTGTAGTGGCTAAGGGACGGTTTTCATGGAACTAGATGAAACCTATTTCTGGACTAAAAAGCCCTTTCAGGCCTAGGGTTAGTGCCTGTTTTTATGGAACTAGATGAAACCTATTTCTGGACTAAAAAGCCCTTTCAGGTCTAGGGTTAGTGCCTGTTTTTATGGAACTAGATGAAACCTATTTCTGGACTAAAAAGCCCTTTCAGGCCTAGCCTTGATCTGAGTCCTAGAAACCGACACATAAGCACCAACTGCCAACCATCCCGTACCATGGCCAGTTGCATGCTTTCACCAGCACCAGGCTCCCGACAGGAAGCAGGGAGTACACAACCTTCAGGCCATGTTCCTTCAACTGGGAGTTCTTGGGGAAAGGGCCCTGAGGGATGCTGCAGTGGCTGAAGAGAGGGTCTGGGTTCATATGACAGTGCCAGGACTTGCCATGGTCCAGCTCAGCCACCGCTTCATCACCCTTTGGTACCAGTCTCCACTTCAGGCATCTGGGAGACTCGCACTGGACCCAGGTCTTGTCTGCATAGTAGGATGTTTCATCCTCATTGGCATTCAGGTCTGGAAGAAGACTCATTTTTTTACAGCTGAACTGAGCGATCTTGGCTGACCTAAACATGCAAACACAAACATATTGGCTAGCTAGCCCATCTGATATTGTCATAGAGAAAATAAATAATTAGCGTCAGCGGTCTATAATGTATTTGCCAAGTCTACTTGCTAGCAAATATTTTTTCATATACTGAGTTACTAGCTAGACTATGAATGAATGGCCTTTGCTAACGATCCACACATTTAGATCGTCATGATTCTAGCTAACGTTAGCTAGCTGGCTAACAACATTCTAGCTTTGGATAAAATCCTTCTTATTAGCGCCTAGCTAACGTCCCTCTTCGTTCAAGTCGTTTCAAAATATATTGATAGTTACTTACTGGCTGGCTAGCTATCCCCGAATAAATGTATTTAACCTTACACAGATTGAATCGCTAATGTGTATCACTACTACTAGCGAATTTAGCAAGCTAGCTCGCTAATTTAGCATTTTGCTAGCTACCCGGACAGGCAAAAGAATCGAGTATCAAACTTTGCGGAGGAGAGGTCAGTAGAAGCCCGAGACCAGAAATGCTGTTCATGTCATAACAAAATAGTATGAATACACATGATATTGTTTCTATAATCTCTAACCCATAGTTTGGAAGCTTTTCAAATATTATAGTATTCATCCGAGTAACATATTTAGCTACAACCAGATTAATCGTTTTTTAAAGTCGAGGATGACGTCGGGGCTTTTATTTTGAAAATCACATCACCCCGGAAGTTTTGAAAGTGACATTTCACAAGACGGTGGATGTTTCCTGGTTCATGTTTAACCACAAATGTATTTTATATCGAAAACATCTAAAATAACGATTTACAACAGAGCTATATTTTGGCATCACAGTCGTCCTGTAAATTGGTACCAAACCATGCTCGATAGATACACAACGTGATATCGTCGAAAACAACATCAACCAGGTAAAATAAGCTAACGCGGCTAGCTAGTATCAATTGATCATCAGCTGGTTGCGTATTCTTGTATCGTTTAGCTGCCAGCTAACAGCTATAAGACTGTCATCGCAAACTGGCTCACAGTTGTAAGGTCCAGATGACCAATTTAGCACGCTAGATAACACATCAGTCTTTAGTTAGGGTTGATCCATATTGAATAATGGCCTGTCCCGAGTTGCTAACTAGCTATGCTAACGTCCTTCGAAATGCTGATGTTTTGATTTGTTTCCTGGTGTGGTGGAAAGGGACGTGTTTATTTTATGACAACCTGATATATTTACTAATTGTTTTAACAGGTAATAATTGATTATGGTTTGAACTAATCGTTTCAATAACAGATTGATTTCAACAAGTGTCATGACATACAACATTGGTTTTGGTTTCTCTTTGACGCAACAGTGAGCTCTCACTTCCGTTATCGTGTAACATTGAGACACACCGTCAGGATGTTGGGAATCCAACCAACACACAGACTCCCGATGTTGTGTCCCAGAGCTGGTTATCGTGGTGTCTTGCTCAAGCAGCCAAGCCCACCGCAGCTTGTTATGGCTAAGATAAGAATGAGATAGGAGTTCAACCCGCTCCTCCTATTGACGGAGTTCGACCCGCTCCTCCTATTGACGGAGTTCGACCCGCTCCTCCTATTGACGGAGTTCGACCCGCTCCTCCTATTGACTGAGTTCGACCCGCTCCTCCTATTGACTGAGTTCGACCCGCTCCTCCTATTGACTGAGTTCGACCCGCTCCTCCTATTGAAGGAGTTCGACCCGCTCCTCCTATTGAAGGAGTTCGACCCGCTCCTCCTATTGACGGAGTTCGACCCGCTCCTCCTATTGACGGAGTTCGACCCGCTCCTCCTATTGACGGAGTTCGACCCGCTCCTCCTATTGACGGAGTTCGACCCGCTCCTCCTATTGACGGAGTTCGACCCGCTCCTCCTATTGACGGAGTTCGAACGGCTCCTCCTATTTATTTTTGACCTTTTCGCTGCATTTTCAAAGAGTGAAGTCAACTCATCGCTAGAATCTCAATCCTGGACTTGTAGCACAACTGGCATGGCACACAACGATTGTCATTCTAAAGTATGCTGGAAATAAATACATTTGTTCCCAAATATATGCAACTCTATGTCAAACTCATGACATCATTGTATTGTCTTAGTTGTGTATAACTGACTCCTCAGGTCTACCTCTGCTCTCTACTAGCTCGGTCTGGCATGGAGCTTGGTATTATTGTATTGTCTTAGTTGTGTATAACTGACTCCTCAGGTCTACCTCTGCTCTCTACTAGCTCGGTCTGGCATGGAGCTTGGCATTATTGTATTGTCTTAGTTGTGTATAACTGACTCCTCAGGTCTACCTCTGCTCTCTACTAGCTCGGTCTGGCATGGAGCTTGGCATGGAGGCAGTGGAGGATGATATCTGCATTCTGAAGCATGAGACGGCGTACGGTGGAGCAGGGGAGAGCCCCGTGTCCGTGTGTGCCGGGGATGAGTCTGTAGCCTCCCACTTTGCCTTGGTCACAGCATACGAGGACATCAAGAAGAGGCTGAGAGACACGGAGAGAGAGAACACACTGCTGAGGAAGAGAGTTAAACAACTGGAAGATAAGGTACAGGATGGGGAGGGGCTTCATTAAGACACAACAGTCAGCTGACTCAGCACCCAAAATATGTTGGTAATAAACCTACTCTGCTCTAACTTCATACATGCACACCTTGATACAGAAAGTAAGTTCTCAGCAGTAGCAGTAAAATACAACTTTATTATCCCGATAGGGTCATTGATTTTTTTTGGGGGGGACAGATAAAACCTCAGATGGTCAAAGTACATCTAGGGGGGGACAGATAAAACCTCAGATGGTCAAAGTACATCTAGGGGGGGACAGATAAAACCTCAGATGGTCGAAGTACATCTAGCTCTATTATCAGGGGCTGTTCTCACAGTAAAACATTGTCACTTATCAATGTGTTGAGGTCATCCTGTTCTTGTAGAGGCTTGTGTTGTCACCTGTAGCTGTGTTGTCACCTGTAGCTGTGTTGTCACCTGTAGCTGTGTTGTAACCTGTAGCTGTGTTGTAACCTGTAGCTGTGTTGTAACCTGTAGCTGAGTTGTAACCTGTAGCTGAGTTGTAACTGATGACGTGTGGTTGTAACCTGTAGCTGTGTTGTAACTGATGACGTGTGGTTGTAACCTGTAGCTGTGTTGTAACTGATGATGTGTGGTTGTAACCTGTAGCTGTGTTGTAACCTGTAGCTGTGTTGTAACCTGTAGCTGAGTTGTAACCTGTAGCTGAGTTGTAACCTGTAGCTGAGTTGTAACCTGTAGCTGTGTTGTAACCTGTAGCTGAGTTATAACCTGTAGATGTGTTGTAACCTGTAGCTGTGTTGTAACTGATGACGTGTGGTTGTAACTGATGATGTGTGGTTGTAACCTGTAGCTGTGTGTTGTAACCTGTAGCTGTGTGTTGTAACCTGTAGCTGTGTGTTGTAACCTGTAGCTGTGTGTTGTAACCTGTAGCTGTGTTGTAACCTGTAGCTGAGTTGTAACCTGTAGCTGAGTTGTAACTGATGACGTGTGATTGTAACCTGTAGCCGAGTTATAACCTGTAGCTGTGTTGTAACCTGTAGCTGTGTTGTAACTGATGATGTGTGGTTGTAACCTGTAGCTGTGTTGTAACCTGTAGCTGAGTTGTAACCTGTAGCTGTGTTGTAACTGATGATGTGGTTGTAACCTGTAGCTGTGTTGTAACCTGTAGCTGTGTTGTAACCTGTAGCTGAGTTGTAACCTGTAGCTGAGTTGTAACCTGTAGCTGAGTTGTAACCTGTAGCTGAGTTGTAACCTGTAGCTGAGTTGTAACTGATGACGTGTGGTTGTAACCTGTAGCTGAGTTATAACCTGTAGCTGTGTTGTAACCTGTAGCTGTGTTGTAACTGATGACGTGTGGTTGTAACTGATGACGTGTGGTTGTAACCTGTAGCTGTGTTGTAACCTGTAGCTGTGTTGTAACCTGTAGCTGTGTGTTGTAACCTGTAGCTGTGTTGTAACATGTAGCTGTGTTGTAACCTGTAGCTGTGTTGTAACTGATGATGTGTGGCTGTAACCTGTAGCTGTGATGTAACTGATGATGTGTGGCTGTAACCTGTAGCTGTGTTTGTAACCTGTAGCTGTGTTGTAACTGATGATGTGTGCTGTAACCTTTAGCTGTGTTGTAACCTGTAGCTGTGTTGTAACCTGTAGCTGTGTTGTAACTGATGATGTGTGGTTGTAACCTGTAGCTGTGTTGTAACCTGTAGCTGAGTTGTAACCTGTAGCTGTGTTGTAACTGATTATGTGTGGCTGTAACCTGTAGCTGTGATGTAACTGATGATGTGTGGCTGTAACCTGTAGCTGTGTTTGTAACCTGTAGCTGTGTTGTAACTGATGATGTGTGCTGTAACCTTTAGCTGTGTTGTAACCTGTAGCTGTGTTGTAACCTGTAGCTGTGTTGTAACTGATGATGTGTGGTTGTAACCTGTAGCTGTGTTGTAACCTGTAGCTGAGTTGTAACCTGTAGCTGTGTTGTAACTGATGATGTGGTTGTAACCTGTAGCTGTGTTGTAACCTGTAGCTGTGTTGTAACCTGTAGCTGTGTTGTAACCTGTAGCTGAGTTGTAACCTGTAGCTGAGTTGTAACCTGTAGCTGAGTTGTAACTGATGACGTGTGGTTGTAACCTGTAGCTGAGTTATAACCTGTAGCTGTGTTGTAACCTGTAGCTGTGTTGTAACTGATGACGTGTGGTTGTAACCTGTAGCTGTGTTGTAACCTATAGCTGTGTTGTAACCTGTAGCTGTGTGTTGTAACCTGTAGCTGTGTGTTGTAACCTGTAGCTGAGTTGTAACCTGTAGCTGAGTTGTAACCTGTAGCTGTGTTGTAACCTGTAGCTGTGTTGTAACCTGTAGTTGTGTGTTGTAACCTGTAGCTGTGTTGTAACTGATGATGTGTGGCTGTAACCTGTAGCTGTGATGTAACTGATGATGTGTGGCTGTAACCTGTAGCTGTGTTTGTAACCTGTAGCTGTGTTGTAACCTGTAGCTGTGTTTGTAACCTGTAGCTGTGTTGTAACCTGTAGCTGTGTTGTAACTGATGACGTGTGGTTGTAACCTGTAGCTGTGTTGTAACCTGTAGCTGAGTTATAACCTGTAGCTGTGTTGTAACCTGTAGCTGTGTTGTAACTGATGACGTGTGGTTGTAACCTGTAGCTGTGTTGTAACCTATAGCTGTGTTGTAACCTGTAGCTGTGTGTTTTAACCTGTAGCTGAGTTGTAACCTGTAGCTGAGTTGTAACCTGTAGCTGTGTTGTAACCTGTAGCTGTGTTGTAACCTGTAGTTGTGTGTTGTAACCTGTAGCTGTGTTGTAACTGATGATGTGTGGCTGTAACCTGTAGCTGTGATGTAACTGATGATGTGTGGCTGTAACCTGTAGCTGTGTTTGTAACCTGTAGCTGTGTTGTAACCTGTAGCTGTGTTTGTAACCTGTAGCTGTGTTGTAACCTGTAGCTGTGTTGTAACTGATGACGTGTGGTTGTAACCTGTAGCTGTGTTGTAACCTGTAGCTGTGTTGTAACCTGTAGCTGTGTTGTAACCTGTAGCTGTGTTGTAACCTGTAGCTGTGTTGTAACCTGTAGCTGTTCAGACCTGAAGCTCCTTCCCCTGAAGGACCCCAGTACGTCAACAAGGCCTTCAGTGCCTACCGTGGCATCTACATGGAAAAGGAGGACCTGCAACTGGAGCTTAATAAACTGGTATGTACAGTCCACTAGGTCCAGCTGGTGTGTACAGTCCACTAGGTCCAGCTGGTGTGTACAGTCCACTAGGTCCAGCTGGTGTGTACAGTCCACTAGGTCCAGCTGGTGTGGACAGTCCACTAGGTCCAGCTGGTATGTACAGTCCACTAGGTCCAGCTGGTGTGGACAGTCCACTAGGTCCAGCTGGTGTGTACAGTCCACTAGGTCCAGCTGGCGTGGACAGTCCACTAGGTCCAGCTGGCGTGGACAGTCCACTAGGTCCAGCTGGCGTGTACAGTCCACTAGGTCCAGCTGGCGTGTACAGTCCACTAGGTCCAGCTGGCGTGGACAGTCCACTAGGTCCAGCTGGCGTGGACAGTCCACTAGGTCCAGCTGGCGTGGACAGTCCACTAGGTCCAGCTGGCGTGGACAGTCCACTAGGTCCAGAAACAGTATCTCATCCTGCTTCACTGACTCTTCCTCTCGTTATCCTGTCTTTTTGTAACTGTCTCTTCTCCTGCTTCACTGACTCTTCCTCTTTTACTCTTTCTCATGTCTCTCTTTCTTTAACTGTGTTTCTCTAGAAGAGGGAGAAGAGTGAGTCAGAGAGGCTTCTGAATGAGCAGCTGCAGGCCAAAGAGATGGAGCTGCTGCAGTTAAAGACTGAGATGGAGACCAGCCAAGGTACTTTAATGACCAGGGACTGAACCTCAGCCAAGGTACTTTAACGACCAGGGACTTAACCTCAGCCAAGGTACTTTAACGACCAGGGACTTAACCTCAGCCAAGGTACTTTAACGACCAGGGACTTAACCTCAGCCAAGGTACTTTAACGACCAGGGACTTAACCTCAGCCAAGGTACTTTAACGACCAGGGACTTAACCTCAGCCAAGGTACTTTAATGACCAGGGACTGAACCTCAGCCAAGGTACTTTAATGACCAGGGACTGAACCTCAGCCAAGGTACTTTAACGACCAGGGACTTAACCTCAGCCAAGGTACTTTAACGACCAGGGACTTAACCTCAGCCAAGGTACTTTAACGACCAGGGACTTAACCTCAGCCAAGGTACTTTAACGACCAGGGACTTAACCTCAGCCAAGGTACTTTAATGACCAGGGACTTAACCTCAGCCAAGGTACTTTAATGACCAGGGACTGAACCTCAGCCAAGGTACTTTAACGACCAGGGACTTAACCTCAGCCAAGGTACTTTAACGACCAGGGACTTAACCTCAGCCAAGGTACTTTAACGACCAGGGACTTAACCTCAGCCAAGGTACTTTAACGACCAGGGACTTAACCTCAGCCAAGGTACTTTAACGACCAGGGACTTAACCTCAGCCAAGGTACTTTAATGACCAGGGACTTAACCTCAGCCAAGGTACTTTAACGACCAGGGACTTAACCTCAGCCAAGGTACTTTAACAACCAGGGACTTAACCTCAGCCAAGGTACTTTAACGACCAGGGACTTAACCTCAGCCAAGGTACTTTAATGACCAGGGACTTAACCTCAGCCAAGGTACTTTAACGACCAGGGACTTAACCTCAGCCAAGGTACTTTAACGACCAGGGACTGAACCTCAGCCAAGGTACTTTAACGACCAGGGACTTAACCTCAGCCAAGGTACTTTAACGACCAGGGACTTAACCTCAGCCAAGGTACTTTAACAACCAGGGACTTAACCTCAGCCAAGGTACTTTAATGACCAGGGACTTAACCTCAGCCAAGGTACTTTAACAACCAGGGACTTAACCTCAGCCAAGGTACTTTAACGACCAGGGACTGAACCTCAGCCAAGGTACTTTAACGACCAGGGACTTAACCTCAGCCAAGGTACTTTAATGACCAGGGACTGAACCTCAGCCAAGGTACTTTAATGACCAGGGACTGAACCTCAGCCAAGGTACTTTAATGACCAGGGACTTAACCTCAGCCAAGGTACTTTAACGACCAGGGACTTAACCTCAGCCAAGGTACTTTAACGACCAGGGACTTAACCTCAGCCAAGGTACTTTAACAACCAGGGACTTAACCTCAGCCAAGGTACTTTAACAACCAGGGACTTAACCTCAGCCAAGGTACTTTAATGACCAGGGACTTAACCTCAGCCAAGGTACTTTAACAACCAGGGACTTAACCTCAGCCAAGGTACTTTAACGACCAGGGACTGAACCTCAGCCAAGGTACTTTAACGACCAGGGACTTAACCTCAGCCAAGGTACTTTAATGACCAGGGACTGAACCTCAGCCAAGGTACTTTAATGACCAGGGACTGAACCTCAGCCAAGGTACTTTAACAACCAGGGACTTAACCTCAGCCAAGGTACTTTAATGACCAGGGACTGAACCTCAGCCAAGGGACAGTATCATTACCAGGTTTTCCCCTTAGTCTCACCAACAGACTGACAGGCAGAGTCATCATGACCAGGCAGGGACTTTCCTTTACGCTCAGCCAAGGTGTAATGACCAGGATTGTCCCTAATGTCCAAGGGACAGTTAATGCCTATGACTTTACACTGAGTCTAGAAGCTCAACTCCCAATGTGCCCACTATCCCACAGACAAGCTGGAGTGTTCACTGTTCACCTCTCTCTACCCTGATGTTGAATGTTTCTCCCAGACAAGCTAGAGTTAAAGAAGTACTGATGGGGACTGATGTCACATGACCCAGAAGTGACAGAGTGTATTCTAACCGTGTGTGTGTGTGTGTGTGTTCTCTCCCTCCGTAGTGATGAAGTCTCTAACCAGTACTCAGGACTACTGGCAGGTGGACAGGATCAACAGTGAACTGAAGATCCATACTCTGCAGGAGGAGTTGGAGAGGATGACTCTGGAGAAGCACCGACTGCAGGAACACTGTGAGGTAAGACTATGGGGATATATAACTGCAAGTGTTTCATTCACAAAAGTCCTGGTGAAGGTCTGTTGACCCAAACACACGGTGAAGGTCTGTTGACTTAAACACACGGTGAAGGTCTGTTGGACCCAAAACACACGGTGAAGGTCTGTTGACCCCAAACACACGGTGAAGGTCTGTTGACCCAAACACACGGTGAAGGTCTGTTGACCCCAAACACACGGTGAAGGTCTGTTGACCCAAACACACGGTGAAGGTCTGTTGACCCAAACACACGGTGAAGGTCTGTTGACCCAAACACACGGTGAAGGTCTGTTGACCCAAACACACGGTGAAGGTCTGTTGACCCCAAACACACGGTGAAGGTCTGTTGACTTAAACACACGGTGAAGGTCTGTTGGACCCAAAACACACGGTGAAGGTCTGTTGGACCCAAACACACGGTGAAGGTCTGTTGACCCAAACACACGGTGAAGGTCTGTTGACTTAAACACACGGTGAAGGTCTGTTGACCCAAACACACGGTGAAGGTCTGTTGACCCCAAACACACGGTGAAGGTCTGTTGACCCCAAACACACGGTGAAGGTCTGTTGGACCCAAAACACACGGTGAAGGTCTGTTGGACCCAAAACACACGGTGAAGGTCTGTTGGACCCAAAACACACGGTGAAGGTCTGTTGGACCCAAAACACACGGTGAAGGTCTGTTGGACCCAAAACACACGGTGAAGGTCTGTTGGACCCAAAACACACGGTGAAGGTCTGTTGGACCCAAACACACGGTGAAGATCTGTTGGACCCAAAACACACGGTGAAGGTCTGTTGGACCCAAAACCTTTGTTTTGAGGTCCATGAAGACACATCGTGGAGCAACCAGAATGCCAGTGTAGTTTGCTGGGCTTTCGTTTCCAGACATGGTCTGTAAACGACTCTCTTTTCCTAGGGTTTAATTTCTAACCCTTTTGATGTTCTCCTCGTCCTAGGATTCTTCTGGAACGAACTGTGACCAGAATCACGTGGAGTCTAACCCCAGGTATGTCCTTCATCTCCTCAGAATACTTCTTCAGGTTTGACGCCAGGGAAAGATCTCACTAAATAAATTTGAAGCAGAAATTAGCCCCATTTTGAAACACCTGTCATAGTGTAGATGCCATACACCAGCCACCAGATGGAGACAAAGCTTTGTTTACCTCAGAGCCAGGTAGATCTATGTCTGTAGTTTACCTAGCAACAGGGTTTCACTTTCAATGAGAAACTCGTCTGAGTACTGGGACATGCCACTCAGATAGACGGATCGTACTAGAATAGACTAGGATACATGCCACAGAAATTCAAGGCATCAGTTGTTGCAAAACAACAAACTCTGCCAGTTGTCCCCATGCTGATAAACACTAATATCTTATCTCGCTTTCACTGGCTCTATACACACTCACTGGCTCTATACACACTCACTGGCTCTATACACACACTCACTGGCTCTATACACACACTCACTGGCTCTATACACACACTCACTGGCTCTATACACACACTCACTGGCTCTATACACACACTCACTGGCTCTATACACACACTCACTGGCTCTAAACACACACTCACTGGCTCTATATACACTCACTGGCTCTATACACACTCACTGGACTCACTGGCTCTATATACACTCACTGGCTCTATATACACTCACTGGCTCTATACACACTCACTGGACTCACTGGCTCTATACACACTCACTGGCTCTATATACACTCACTGGCTCTATACACACTCACTGGCTCTATATACACTCACTGGCTCTATACACACTCACTGGACTCACTGGCTCTATACACACTCACTGGCTCTATATACACTCACTGGACTCACTGGCTCTATACACACTCACTGGCTCTATATACACTCACTGGACTCACTGGCTCTATACACACTCACTGGACTCACTGGCTCTATACACACTCACTGGACTCACTGGCTCTATACACACTCACTGGACTCACTGGCTCTATACACACTCACTGGCTCTATACACACTCACTGGCTCTATACACACTCACTGGCTCTATACACACTCACTGGACTCACTGGCTCTATACACACTCACTGGCTCTATATACACTCACTGGCTCTATATACACTCACTGGACTCACTGGCTCTATATACACTCACTGGCTCTATATACACTCACTGGCTCTATACACACTCACTGGACTCACTGGCTCTATACACACTCACTGGACTCACTGGCTCTATACACACTCACTGGCTCTATACACACTCACTGGCTCTATACACACTCACTGGCTCTATACACACTCACTGGCTCTATACACACTCACTGGACTCACTGGCTCTATACACACTCACTGGCTCTATACACACTCACTGGCTCTATACACACTCACTGGCTCTATACACACTCACTGGCCTCACTGGCTCTATATACACTCACTGGCTCTATATACACTCACTGGCTCTATATACACTCACTGGCTCTATATACACTCACTGGCTCTATATACATTCACTGGCTCTATACACACTCACTGGCTCTATACACACTCACTGGCCTCACTGGCTCTATATACACTCACTGGCTCTATATACACTCACTGGACTCACTGGCTCTATATACACTCACTGGACTCACTGGCTCTATATACACTCACTGGCTCTATATACACTCACTGGACTCACTGGCTCTATACACACTCACTGGCTCTATATACACTCACTGGCTCTATATACACTCACTGGACTCACTGGCTCTATATACACTCACTGGACTCACTGGCTCTATATACACTCACTGGCTCTATATATACTCACTGGACTCACTGGCTCTATATACACTCACTGGACTCACTGGCTCTATACACACTCACTGGCTCTATATACACTCACTGGCTCTATATACACTCACTGGCCTCACTGGCTCTATACACACCCACTGGCTCTATATACACTCACTGGCTCTATATACACTCACTGGCTCTATACACACTCACTGGCTTTACACACACTCACTGGCTCTATACACACTCACTGGCCTCACTGGCTCTATATACACTCACTGGCTCTATATACACTCACTGGCTCGTTGTACACTCACGGCTCTATATAAACTCACTGACTCTATATACACTCACTGGACTCACTGGCTCTATATACACTCACTGGCTCTATATACACTCACTGGCTCTATATACACTCACTGGAATCACTGGCTCTATATACACTCACTGGCTCTATATACACTCACTGGACTCACTGGCTCTATACACACTCACTGGCTCTATATACACTCACTGGCTCTATATACACTCACTGGCTCTATACACACTCACTGGCTCTATACACACTCACTGGCTCTATACACACTCACTGGCTCTATACACACTCACTGGCCTCACTGGCTCTATATACACTCACTGGCTCTATATACACTCACTGGCTCTATATACACTCACTGGACTCACTGGCTCTATATACACTCACTGGCTCTATATACACTCACTGGCTCTATATACACTCACTGGCTCTATATACACTCACTGGACTCACTGGATCTATATACACTCACTGGATCTATATACACTCACTGGCTCTATATACACTCACTGGACTCACTGGCTCTATATACACTCACTGGACTCACTGGCTCTATATACTCCACTGGATATCATAAGGTGAATGCACCATTTTGTAAGTCGCTCTGGATAAGAGCGTCTGCTAAATGACGTAAATGTAATATACACTCACTGGCTCTATCTACACTCACTGGACTCACTGGCTCTATATACACTCACTGGCTCTATATACACTCACTGGACTCACTGGCTCTATATACACTCACTGGCTCTATATACACTCACTGGACTCACTGGCTCTATATACACTCACTGGCTCTATATACACTCACTGGCTCTATCTACACTCACTGGCTCTATATACACTCACTGGCTCTATATACACTCACTGGCTCTATCTACACTCACTGGCTCTATCTACACTCACTGGCTCTATCTACACTCACTGGCTCTATCTACACTCACTGGCTCTATACACTCACTGGCTCTATCTACACTCACTGGACTCACTGGCTCTATCATACACTCACTGGCTCTATCTACACTCACTGGCTCTATCTACACTCACTGGCTCTATCTACACTCACTGGCTCTATCTACACTCACTGGCTCTATACACACTCACTGGCTCTATATACACTCACTCTTTCACACTCTTCACATACGTTGCGGCTACTCTGTTTATTATCTATCCTGATTGCCAAGACACTTTTACCCCCACCGACATGTACATATTACCTCAACTACCTGGTACCCCTGCACAGTGACTCTGTACTGGTACTCCTTGTATATAGTCTCATTACTACCTCGTACCCCTGCACAGTGACTCTGTACTGGTACTCCTTGTATATAGTCTCATTACTACCTGGTACCCCTGCACAGTGACTCTGTACTGGTACTCCTTGTATATAGTCTCATTACTACCTGGTACCCCTGCACAGTGACTCTGTACTGGTACTCCTTGTATATAGTCTCATTACTACCTGGTACCCCTGCACAGTGACTCTGTACTGGTACTCCTTGTATATAGTCTCATTACTACCTGGTACCCCTGCACAGTGACTCTGTACCAGTACTCCTTGTATATAGTCTCGTTATTGTTATTTTATTGTGTTACTATTTCCATTTTTTATTCAGCAAATGTTTCATACTTAAACTCTGCATGTTTTTGAAATGGCTGGTGAAGAAGTATTTCCCTGTAAAGTCCACTACAGCTGTTGCATCAGGAGCGTTTGACAAGTACAAAGGGATTTGATCTAATTTGGGAACGTGGAGTAGACCTCCAGTACATTATTATGTCCACTAGTTGGCGCTACAGACCCAGCGTTTCATTCATGGAGAAACGAAGTAATCGTCTTTTATCACCCCAAACAGGTGCCTGGCTGAAACAATTCCTTCTCCATCCTGTGAATATAACAGAGAATTTTTTTTTTAAGCCCAAGTATCTTTTTTTAAGTGTAACGTTTGAAAAGCACTTGGCAAATAAATATATTATAATTCTGTAGAAAATCAGTACCACTGTAGATGTTTTTTTTTTTTATCCCGTGGTCTCTCTCTCTGCTGAGTCCGGTTTAGTCAACATGTTCATGAGATCTGTGCTCCTCTACAAGGCAGTCTTACAGGTGCTGCCACCAACATCACGTCTCTAACTCCCTTTTTGATGTTCAAAACATCTTGTCTTGTGCATCTTGACTCTATAATCTAAAATATGCATTTAGGTCTTTCCGTTAATGTAAAATGTTGAAGGATTTTTCTTCTATTAACAATTATACATTTATTTATTTATTTTAATATTATGGAATTGCTTGGAGCAGCGGAAAGTGGCAGCATTACTGTTTTCACAAATATAAAAATAGTCATCTGTGTATTCCTGTCCTGATTTAAGTATGTATTGTGCAAATGGAAATAGTCCAGTAGATGAATGTAGGAGTGTTGTCCTGTAGTCTTGTCTCATTGTAGTATTGTATTGTTATTTTACAGCGATAAGGCAGTTCTACAGTCCTATGAGGCCCTGGCCACTGAGATCTCCTCTCTACACTCTGTGTTGAAACAACAGTCTGACCTGATGAAGAAGCTCGGAGACAAACCACAGCTAGCAGCTAACAGACGAGGTGAGTTATAAACCACAGCTAGCAGCTAACAGACGAGGCGAGTTATAAACCACAGCTAGCAGCTAACAGACGAGGTGAGTTATAAACCACAGCTAGCAGACGAGGTGAGTTACAAACCACAGCTAACAGACGAGGTGAGTTACAAACCACAGATAACAGACGAGGTGAGTTACAAACCACAGCTAGCAGCTAACAGACGAGGCGAGTTACAAACCACAGCTAACAGACGAGTTGAGTTACAAACCACAGCTAGCAGCGAACAGACGAGGTGAGTTACAAACCACAGCTAGCAGCTAACAGACGAGGTGAGTTACAAACCACAGCTAGCAGACGAGGTGAGTTATAAACCACAGCTAGCAGACGAGGTGAGTTATAAACCACAGCTAGCAGCTAACAGACGTGGTGAGTTATAAACCACAGCTAGCAGCTAACAGACGAGGTGAGTTATAAACCACAGCTAGCAGACGAGGTGAGTTACAAACCACAGCTAGCAGCTAACAGACGACGTGAGTTACAAACCACAGCTAGCATCTAACAGACGAGGCGAGTTACAAACCACAGCTAGCAGCTAACAGACGAGGCGAGTTACAAACCACAGCTAGCAGCTCACAGACGAGGTGAGTTACAAACCACAGCTAACAGACGAGGCGCGTTACAAACCACAGCTAGCAGCTAACAGACGAGGCGAGTTACAAACCACAGCTAACAGACGAGGCGAGTTACAAACCACAGCTGGCAGCTAACAGATGAGGCGAGTTACAAACCACAGCTAACAGACGAGGCGAGTTACAAACCACAGCTAGCAGCTAACAGACGAGGTGAGTTACAAACCACAGCTAACAGACGAGGCGAGTTACAAACCACAGCTAACAGACGAGGCGAGTTACAAACCACAGCTAGCAGCTAACAGACGAGGTGAGTTACAAACCACAGCTAACAGACGAGGCGAGTTACAAACCACAGCTAACAGACGAGGCGAGTTATAAACCACAGCTAGCAGCTAACAGATGAGGTGAGTTATGAACCACAGCTAGCAGCTAACAGACGAGGCGAGTTACAAACCACAGCTAGCAGCTAACAGACGAGGTGAGTTACAAACCACAGCTAGCAGCTAACAGACGAGGTGAGTTACAAACCACAGCTAGCAGCTAACAGACGAGGTGAGTTACAAACCACAGCTAGCAGCTAACAGATGAGGTGAGTTACAAACCACAGCTAGCAGCTAACAGACGAGGCGAGTTACAAACCACAGCTAGCAGCTAACAGACGAGGCGAGTTACAAACCACAGCTAGCAGCTAACAGACGAGGTGAGTTACAAACCACAGCTAGCAGCTAACAGATGAGGTGAGTTACAAACCGCAGCTAACAGATGAGGTGAGTTACAAACCGCAGCTAACAGACAAGGTAAGTCCTGGCTGAGGCTCTTTCAGCAGACATTCTGGAAGGTTGCAGACAGAAATGTCTTGAGCTGGCTTGATCCCCTATACTACATGGCAGAGATGTGTGTATTTTCTAGGTAATGTATTTCTATCTGAACAGTCCAGGATAATGTGCCCTCCTCATTAACAGAATCCCTGTGTATGAGGGAGAGGGCCTCAGACTAAAGACTAAAGAGCAGATTTTCTGACGTACTGCTACTTCTTATTTAGTGTAGAGAAATGAATGTTTTCTCTTCAAGTTCCCTTGTCAACATCTCATGAGTTCCCCCTTCTCTCGGAGTGATAACTAAATCCAACCTGTCTTTTCACACATCGCAAAACAACATGCCATCAACAAGGAATCTTTCAAAATAAAAGTTGTTGATGAGTCTACTGGAGGCTAGGTGGAGAAAGAGGGATTCTACTGGAGGCTAGGTGGAGAAAGAGGGATACTACTGGAGGCTAGGTGGAGAAAGAGGGATTCTACTGGAGGCTAGGTGGAGAAAGAGGGATTCTACTGGAGGCTAGGTGGAGAAAGAGGGATTCTACTGGAGGCTAGGTGGAGAAAGAGGGATTCTACTGGAGGCTAGGTGGAGAAAGAGGGATTCTACTGGAGGCTCGGTGGAGAAAGAGAGCCCAGCTATTATCATAGCACTACAATGGTAGAGGATATATGATGATATTAAAGCTATCTCTCTTTCCTGTTCTGATGTTTTTCTTCCCTGAAGAGATGTAGTTTGTTGCTATTGTCTTTGTGGAACAGAAGACCAAACAAGAGATTTAGTTTGTTGCTATTGTCTTTGTGGAACAGAAGACCAAACAAGAGATTTAGTAGGTTACTATTCTCTTTGTGGAACAGAGGACCAAACAAGAGATTTAGTAGGTTACTATTCTCTTTGTGGAACAGAGGACCAAACAAGAGATTTAGTAGGTTACTATTCTCTTTGTGGAACAGAAGACCAAACAAGAGATTTAGTAGGTTACTATTGTCTTTGTGGAACAGAGGACCAAACAAGAGATTTAGTAGGTTACTATTCTCTTTGTGGAACAGAAGACCAAACAAGAGATTTAGTAGGTTACTATTCTCTTTGTGGAACAGAGGACCAAACAAGAGATTTAGTAGGTTACTATTCTCTTTGTGGAACAGAAGACCAAACAAGAGATTTAGTAGGTTACTATTCTCTTTGTGGAACAGAGGACCAAACAAGAGATTTAGTAGGTTACTATTCTCTTTGTGGAACAGAGGACCAAACAAGAGATTTAGTAGGTTACTATTCTCTTTGTGGAACAGAGGACCAAACAAGAGATTTAGTAGGTTACTATTCTCTTTGTGGAACAGAGGACCAAACAAGAGATTTAGTAGGTTACTATTCTCTTTGTGGAACAGAGAACCAAACAAGAGATTTAGTAGGTTACTATTCTCTTTGTGGAACAGAGGACCAAACAAGAGATTTAGTAGGTTACTATTCTCTTTGTGGAACAGAGGACCAAACAAGAGATTTAGTAGGTTACTATTCTCTTTGTGGAACAGGGGACCAAACAAGAGGTGTAAATTAGAATGAAATATAAAGAGCAAATATATTTATTGTAGTGAATATCCCAGACTAATCCTGTTTTGTAGATGAGAGAGAAAAAGGGAGAGATGTATTTATTCAAAGACACTGAGCATCTGTATTCGTCGGCGGTTCTTCCTACGGAATCACTTTTATTCAAATGGAAACTCTCATGAGACTGTTTCTCTCTCTCTCCCTCCTGCTCTTCCATCAAACACAGAGGAACTCTCATTTAAACTTTATTATTATCCGCTCAACATGATGATTGGATAGAAAACCAATGATGTGTGTGTCTAATGTTGCATGTGTTTGTGCTGCATATTAAAGAGTGTGTGTGTGTGTGTGTGTGTGTGTGTGTGTGTGTGTGTGTGTGTGTGTGTGTGTGTGTGTGTGTGTGTGTGTGTGTGTGTGTGTGTGTGTGTGTGTGTGTGTGTGTGTGTGTAAGCTGTTTGACTGAACTGCTCTGACTCTCTTTACATAGAAAGAAATGTCTATTCTCTTGAAATATTTTTCTAAGCCATGTTATCTCAGGGATGCATCTCTCTAAAAGCCGTAATCAGGCCTGTGTGTGTTTCTGAAGCCTGTCTAGTTCTGAAGGGAACGTCAGAGGTGTGATTCTCACTCTGTCTCTCCTCACACTACTCAGCCCAATTAGCTATACAGCCTCTGGAAACTACAGTGTCTGCCTGTCTGTCGCTCTGCCTGTCTGCATGGCTGTTCTGTCTGTCGGTCTGTTCATCTGTCTGTCGCTCTGCCTGTCTGCATGGCTGTTCTGTCTGTCGGTCTGTTCATCTGTCTGTCGCTCTGCGTGTCTGCATGGCTGTTTGTCTGTCAGTCGTTCTGTTGCTCTGCCTGGCTGTCCCTCTGCCTGTCTGCATGGCTGTCCCTCTGCCTGTCTGCATGGCTGTCCCTCTGCCTGGCTGTTCTTCTGTCTGTCGCTCTGCCTGTCTGTCGCTCTGCCTGTCTGTATGGCTGTTCTTCTGTCTGTCGGTCTGTTCATCTGTCGATCTGCCTGTCTGTCGCTCTGCCTGTCTGGCTGTCTGTCGCTCTGCCTGTATGTCACTCTGCCTGTCTGTCGCTCTGCCTGTCTGTCGCTCTGCCTGTCTGTCGCTCTGGCGCTCTGCCTGTCTGTCGCTCTGTCGCTCTGCCTGTCTGTCGCTCTGCCTGTCTGTCGCTCTGCCTGTCTGTCGCTCTGGCGCTCTGCCTGTCTGTCGCTCTGTCGCTCTGCCTGTCTGTCGCTCTGCCTGTCTGTCGCTCTGGCGCTCTGCCTGTCTGTCGCTCTGGCGCTCTGCCTGTCTGGCTGTCTGGCACTCTGCCTGTCTGTCTACATGTCTGCCTGTCTACATGTCTGTCTGCCTGTCTGTCTACATGCCTGTCTGTCTGTCTACATGTCTGTCTACATGTCTGTCTGCCTGTCTACATGTCTGTCTGTCTGCCTGTCTACATGTCTGTCTGTCTACATGTCTGTCTGTCTACATGTCTGTCTGTCTACATGTCTGCCTGTCTGTCTACATGTCTGTCTACATGTCTGTCTGTCACTTTGATTTCTAGAGGAGAAAAATAAACTAAAATGCTGACTGAATGTAAGATAAATAATTTCTTAATAAATATTTTGTCTACTATATTCACACACTGTTTACTAATTCCTTTTCAGCATCACCCAACCCAACCACACATCCCTAAAGGTACACAGGAACAGTCTTTAATTAATTAGCCTGGCACTCATCCAACTTAGAGGATAACGGATATCAATCAACAGCATTTACAGTTGATTATTGAGCCCAAATGGTTACTACAACCAGTCACACTAACTGAAATGATTACTACAACCAGTCACACTAACTGAAATGATTACTACAACCAGTCACGCTAACTGAAATGATTACTACAACCAGTCACGATAACTGAAATGATTACTACAACCAGTCACGCTAACTGAAATGATTACTACAACCAGTCACGCTAACTGAAATGATTACTACAACCAGTCACGCTAACTGAGAACTGCCAGTCCGCTACTGAGCAGAGCCAGTCACGCTAACTGAAATGATTACTAGAGCCAGTCACGCTAACTGAAATGATTACCAGAGCCAGTCACGCTAACTGAAATGATTACCAGAGCCAGTCACGCTAACTGAAATGATTACCAGAGCCAGTCACGCTAACTGAAATGATTACCAGAGCCAGTCACGCTAACTGAAATGATTACCAGAGCCAGTCACGCTAACTGAAATGATCCTAATGAATGTTCCCTGGTCTTCATGAACAGTCAGGTGTGATGAGTTGCTTTTTTGATTTTGGTGTGTTGAAATGGATTTATTTTCTTGAGTGCTGCTTTGGGGTTGGTGGCAAGGGTGATGGTGCTAAATACTGGGTCTTGTTCAGTAGGGCATAACGTAGTAGAACATAATGCAACTGAAAGCCAACAATTAGTGTCATTGTACCAGTTCAGGTAGTACCAAAACAACAGTGTCAAAATGTTTCCTCCTGTTTGACGTCTACTGAACACAACCAGGTAAAACATTCTAATTATCTGACAACCTGATTTGAAGCAGTCAAGTTAAATAAATAGTGTTTGTGCCCTTCTCTCTAGCTGCACCAACTGTCCCTGTCCAGTGCCTGGACGATGTGGAGAAGAACCTGAACCATCGAACAGTCCGCATGTCCGTGCCCCGTGCCCCTAGCGCCCCCCCTGTCCCCTCCAGCTCTGGCCGGCCCTGCCTGCCCCCCGTGGGCCCCCCGGCTCTGGAGGGTCTCAGGGAGGACTACTGGCCAAACGGTCCCTGGTCCAGCCACTACCCTGGAGCCTTGGGTCTGGACAGTACCAGCCCTGTCCTCCTGCCTCCTCCTCCTCTCAACCAGGCCTCTCTAGATGACTCCTCCTGGTCCTTCCCCTCCCCGCCCAAACCCAGCGACGCCCTCTTCTGGGAGGGCCAAAGGCAGGGTCTGAGCCAGGGCAGCCCCATCCACTCCTCCAGGGGTAGTACCCCCATAAGCCCTAATGGAGACTGGGCCAAGCCCCCACCCTACTGAGGTGGAGACTCCCTGGCTCTAAGCCTGCCCTGCCGTGCAACACCCAACCTGCCTTAAGATGAGGAGACAACTCCTATGGACTCTCCAGCCTGGTGAACTAGCTCCAGGAGGATTCAACTAGCCACAGAGCAAACCACAGGAGAAGCTTGTGATGGGCTACCCTCTGACCCAGCCCAGACACACTGATGACTCCCCTCCCTGGGAACCAGGTGGCAGAGAAAGGACATTTCATCCACACAAGAGGGAAAGATGATGGAGAGTCTGGACAGCCAGATTATGACGTGTGTGTGTGTGTGTGTGTGTGTGTGTGTGTGTGTGTGTGTGTGTGTGTGTGTGTGTGTGTGTGTGTGTGTGTGTGTGTGTATCCATACTGGTATTTACTAGAGCTCAAAGCTGTAGTGAACTAATCCACAGTCTGACTGCTTTTCAATTTTAGCCCCCCTTAAATGTGACTTCTTTACATGTTCCCCTTGTCATGTATTATAAAGATATATAGTCAATCCTTACGGTATCTGTCCTTAATAATATAGAGGTTATAGTGTAGCTGCGCTGTAACAGATACTGGAATATATACCCCCAGTAGCACCTGAAGCTGTTTTCAATCACACAACACAAGGCAGGTAGCCTAGTGGTTAGAGTGGAGGGACGGCAGGTAGCCTAGTGGTTAGAGGGGGAAGGCAGGTAGCCTAGTGGTTAGAGTGGAGGGACGGCAGGTAGCCTAGTGGTTAGAGTGGAGGGACGGCAGGGTAGCCTAGTGGTTAGAGTGGAGGGACGGCAGGGTAGCCTAGTGGTTAGAGTGGAGGGACGGCAGGTAGCCTAGTGGTTAGAGTGGAGGGACGGCAGGTAGCCTAGTGGTTAGAGTGGAGGGACGGCAGGTAGCCTAGTGGTTAGAGTGGAGGGACGGCAGGTAGCCTAGTGGTTAGAGTGGAGGGACGGCAGGTAGCCTAGTGGTTAGAGTGGAGGGACGGCAGGTAGCCTAGCGGTTAGAGCGTTGGGCCAGTAGCCGGAAGGTTGCTGGATCGATTCCCTGGGTTGACAAGGTTAAAAATCTGTTTGGGCCAATAGCACCAAAAGCTGTTTTTAACCACACAACACAAGGTATAAACCTCCACACAGCTTGCCTTGTCCTAAACCCCATAACAAGGCTGATCTGTCCGTTGTTTCAGATACTGATGGCTAATTTGTATTGTATTTGGTACAACTTACATTACACTACCAACAGTATGTGGACACCTGCTCCTCGAACATCTCATTCCAAAATCATGGGCATTAATATGGAGTTGGTCCCCCCCTTTGCTGCTATAACAGCCTCCACTCTTCTGGGAAGGCTTTCCACTAGATGCTGGAACAATGCTGAGGGGACTTGCTTCCATTCAGTCACAAGAGCATTAGTGAAGTCGGGCACTGATGTTGGGCGATTAGGCCTGGCTTGCAGTCGGCGTTCCAATTCATCCCAAAGGTGTTCGATGGGGTTGAGGTCAGGGCTCTGTGCAGGCCAGTCAAGTTCTTCCACACCGACCTCGACAAACCATTTCTGTATGGACCTCGCTTTGTGCACGGGGGCATTGTCATGCTGAAACAGGAAAGGGCCTTCCCCAAACTGTTGCCACAGTTGGAAGCACAGAATCGTCTAGAATGTCATTGTATGCTGTAGTGTTAAGATTTCCCTTCACTGGAACTGAGGGGCCCGAACCATGAAAAACAGCCCCAGACCATTATTCCTTCTCCACCTAACTTTATTGGTAACATCCTGGTATCCGCCAAACCCAGATTCCTCCGTCAGACTGCCAGATGGCGAAGCGTGATTCATCACTCCAGAGAACGTGTTTCCACTGCTCCATAATCCAATGGCGGCGAGCTTTACACCACTCCAGCCAACGCTTGGCATTGCGCATGGTGATTTTAGGCTTATGTGCAGCTGCTCTGCCATGGAAACCCATTTCATGAAGCTCCCGACAAACAGTTATCGTGCTGACGTTGCTTCCAGAGGCAGCTTGGAACTCGGTAGTGAGTGTTGCTACCGAGGACAGACGATTTTTACGCGCTACGCGGTTCAGCACTCGGCGGTCCCGTTCTGTGAGCTTATGTGGTCTACCACTTAGCGGCTGAGCCGTTGTTGCTCCTAGACATTTCCACTTCACAATAACAGCACTTACAGTTGACCCGGAGCAGCTCTAGCAGGGCAGAAATTACGAACTGACTTGTTGGAAAGGTGGCATCCTATGACGGTGTCACGTTGAAAGTCACTGAGCTCTTCAGTAAGGACATTCTACTGCCAATGTTTGTCTATGGAGTTTGCATGGCTGTGCGCTTGATTTTATACACCTGTCAACAGCGGGTGTGGCTGAAATGGCTGAAATCCACTAATTTGAAGGGCTGTCCACATACTTTTGTGTGTGTATATAGTGTATCATGGCAAATAAGCATTGCAGAAATCCCCTGAAATATAAAGGCCTTTAACCCAGTACTGCTCCCTACAAGTTCTGCTGGGCTCACAGCCCAAATCCACACCATACCTGGTATCAAGTTCTGCTGGGCTTACAGCCCAAATCCACACCATACCTGGTATCAAGTTCTGCTGGGCTCACAGCCCAAATCCACACCATACCTGGTATCAAGTTCTGATGGGCTCACAGCCCAAATCCACACCATACCTGGTATCAAGTTCTGGTGGGCTCACAGCCCAAATCCACACCATACCTGGTATCAAGTTCTGATGGGCTCACAGCCCAAATCCACACCATACCTGGTATCAAGTTCTGGTGGGCTTACAGCCCAAATCCACACCATACCTGGTATCAAGTTCTGATGGGCTCACAGCCCAAATCCACACCATACCTGGTATCAAGTTCTGGTGGGCTCACAGCCCAAATCCACACCATACCTGGTATCAAGTTCTGGTGGGCTCACAGCCCAAATCCACACCATACCTGGTATCAAGTTCTGCTGGGCTCACAGCCCAAATCCACACCATACCTGGTATCAAGTTCTGGTGGGCTTACAGGCCAAATCCACACCATACCTGGTATCAAGTTCTGGTGGGCTAACAGCCCAAATCCACACCATACCTGGTATCAAGTTCTGGTGGGCTTACAGGCCAAATCCACACCATACCTGGTATCAAGTTCTGATGGGCTCACAGCCCAAATCCACACCATACCTGGTATCAAGTTCTGGTGGGCTTACAGCCCAAATCCACACCATACCTGGTATCAAGTTCTGATGGGCTCACAGCCCAAATCCACACCATACCTGGTATGAAGTTCTGGTGGGCTCACAGCCCAAATCCACACCATACCTGGTATCAAGTTCTGGTGGGCTCACAGCCCAAATCCACACCATACCTGGTATCAAGTTCTGCTGGGCTCACAGCCCAAATCCACACCATACCTGGTATCAAGTTCTGGTGGGCTTACAGGCCAAATCCACACCATACCTGGTATCAAGTTCTGGTGGGCTAACAGCCCAAATCCACACCATACCTGGTATCAAGTTCTGATGGGCTCACAGCCCAAATCCACACCGTACCTGGTATCAAGTTCTGGTGGGCTTACAGGCCAAATCCACACCGTACCTGGTATCTTCACGTCAAAAGCTATCTTTTTTTCTATATTACTCACTTTTTTCCAATGTATTATGGTTCAGCTATTCTGTTTTGAAGTCAATGGAAGTAGGGCTTGTCTTTTACACCAAAACCATGTCAATACAATAATATATATATATATATCTATATATGAAAGAGGTGTGTTATGGGAAGCATATTTAATCATATGAGAGTTGGTGTGCAGTAGCTGTACAGTCTTGTTTCCTGTGAGATGGATATCCACCAGGTCAGTGGGGCACGCAACATTTGGCCCCCTATTCTCTATATTAGTGCACTACCCGGTGAACAAAAAGTAGTTGACTATGTAGGGGATAGTGTGCCGTTTGGGAGGTGCTGAGATCCACATGTAGAGTCGTATCGTATGTTTCTGAAGTGTTCTGCCGGGCTGAGTTGAGTTCACTCCAGTGTTTTTAAGAGGCGTCCTAATATAGAGGAAGCCTCTCCATGGATATAAAGTCAAATATCATCTAGAAATGTCATGTGACTTCTGTCTTGTCTGGAAAAGGGCCACGATGGTGAAAGGGATTTCTCTTACCTCCATTTTCTCCTTCAGTCCCTTTACAATTGTGATCAATGATTATTTCTATTTTTTATTTTTTATTTTTTTTAAACCTATGTTATTTTTACAGCAGTTGTTTCATACTCACTCCTGTAAAAGATTTGCAGACCACAATGCAATGTACAGTAGATAAGGATTATATTTTAGAACCTACCGCTTTATGTAAATATGATTTAAATTAAATAAATGATTGAATGTCTTTTGGTTCATAACTCACGACTTCATATCCTGTGTTCTTAACTTTACAAGATTCTAAATCATGTTTTTTTTTTGTTTTTTTGTGATACACACATATTGTGGACTGCCAGTGAGGAATATTTATTGACTGGTTAGAAACAGGTTGGATAAAGATCACGCTATTTGCCAAAAAAAATGTGTGAATAAAGGCGTTCACTCACCATCTATTTTTGTGTAACGGATAACTGACCAACCCGAAGAGCAGCACGCGCAAGAATTGCCATTTTTGTTAACCCACAGAGAGAGAGAGAGAGACTGTCTCGTAGACTAAAATAGTTCCATCAGAGAAGAGCAGGGAAAAGGTCGAGCAACTGTATCTATGATAAAATACAGGAAGTGACCCCAATCACACATACTGTAGTTATTCAGGTTATTTCAGTCCTAACCCTGAGACCTATTTCAGTTATACCAAGTACTGTAATATAACCAGTGAGAGTAGTGGATGTGGAACTGCCAACAATACGGTACTTATTCAACATTCAAACAGTCATGCAATCTAAAGACGGATTATTCATATGAAGCTGTAACTAGTAGACTCTATGTCCCATGATATTAGTCATTTCTCATTCAGGATGATCATTTTTTAGCTAGCGGTTGTTTTACATGAGCGACATGAGATCAGATTGTGTCTCGGCATCAGAACCCCACCATCTACATCTCAGTTATAGACTGACTGGCTCAGATACACTTTGTTCTTCTATCATGGATACTGTTGATTGGCTAGCTGTGATTTCCAGTTTTTCACATTGTTGTAGGTACAGTGGGTATCAGAAGTATTCACCCCACCTTGGATTTCTACCCATTTTGTTGTTACCATGAGGGATGAATAATATAGTTTTAATTGTGATTTTATTTATTTTTTTAAATCATTGATCTACACAAAATACTCCATAATGTCAAAATAAAAATAATTTTACAAATATATTTACAAATGAATACACATTTTATAGCTTATGTATATTAGTTGCTGAAGTATCCACCCCCTTTTGTTTAGGCAAGCCTCAATTAGTACAGGTGTAAAATTTGGCTTAACAAATCACATAAACTCACTCTGTCTGAAATAATACAACATACAACATCTGGAAGGTCCCTCAGTCAAATGTTGAATTTCAAGCACAGATTAAACTCCAAAGACCAGGGGGCTTTTCAAAAGCCTCATAGAGAAGGGCAGTGATTGGTAGATTGGTAACAATAACAAATCAGACATTGAATATCTCTTTCAGCGTGGTCAAGTGAATCATTATTCTGTGGATGATGTATTACGTCACCCAGACACAACGATAGTGATCCTTCTGAGCTGCAGGACAGGAAGGAAACTGCTCAGGGATGTCATCATGACGATTTTAAAACACTTGACTCTGTGACCCATCTGAATTTTAAAACAGCTATAGAGTTCAATGGCTGTGATTGGAGAAAACTGAGGATGGGTCAACAACAATGTAGTGACTCCACAAAGGAATATAGTTGTTGGCCTTATGTTTGGGGAAAATCCACATCATCACTGAGTAACTGCCTCCTTATTTTCAAGCACGGTGATGGCTGCATCATGTTATGGGTATGCTTAACATCGGCTAAGACAGGAGTTTTTCAGGATAAAAATAAATGGGATGAGCTGAGCACAGACAAAATCCTAGAGGAAAACCTGCTTCAGACACTGGGAGATGAATTCACCTTTCAGCAGGATAATAACCTAAAACACATGGCCAAATCTACACTGGAGTTCCTTACCAAGAAGACGTGAATTTTCCTGAGTGGCCAAGTTACAGTTTTGACTTAAATCTGCTTGAAAATATAGGGCAAGACTTAAAAAATGCTGTCTAACCATGATCCCCAACACCTTGACAGAGCTTGAAGAATTTTGAAAAGAATAAAAGGCAAATATTGCACAATCCAGGTGTGTAAAACATTAATAAGTCCCGATTCTGTTCCGACTTGAGTTAAGCTCTTAAATGGAATGCAATTCCCATTTTATGCGGAGGTGTGTCTTACAGATAGCAAAACAAAATATATTCTGACCTTGACTTAATTCCTTCATAATTTATAAATTGATAAGAGCTATTGATAAAACCTAGGTAAATGAGTACTCCATTTGGAGAAGGCGATTGTAAATATACATAGCATATTGTTTTAGATTAGTTTTCCTTATGATCCCTGGAGACGAATGTGAAACCAGCCACATGGAAGCCAAACTGAAAATCATATCACGTGTATTGCGGTCCCTTTTACACTGTGAAATAGGATATAAATACCTTCGCCATTATTCAGAATTGTTATTGTGTGCCCTCATCATTTGCGTGGATGAAATGTGGACATCCAAGCTATATGCTTCTGTAGGGCTGAACCTGCCGAGTTTTGTGTGCGCTTTAGAATGTTTTGATTATATCTGGGCTTTTCTCCGTTTTATTTTACAATGATAAATGTTAAATGTTAAATATTAGCGAATATCGAGAGCCACGTCAGTAATACACACATACATTTTTTTTTTTTTTATCATTCCATTCCGTTTACATGTATTTCCTCTGTCACGTCCTTGTAAATTGTTCCTGTGCGTCGCTAGAGTTAGTGGATGATATTAGGCTGACGTTGTGTAATGATTTGGGACATGTAGCCTATTGAATCATTCTGGAACCCACGCAGCGCAGCAGGTTAAACATGGAGCCTGGCGCACGGTTCACCACGACTGGACCGTGGTCATTACAGTTCCATGATTAGTGAGAATTAGGGAACATTTATAGGACTAATGTTCAACCCCTATTGTACACTTTCACCACCTTCCAATATTTCATGGATTGAGCTAGAATATGACATCTTTCAGGATGAATTCAGCCACTGTTTTTTATTTATCAACATATTTCGTGCGTAAAGGCTCTCCAAACCGGTTTTTTAAATTTAAATACATGCATACTTTCCTAAACCTAAAATGTGCCTAAATAATCTTGAAGATCAAGAGTATTTTTAAATCTACTAGTTGGTCGTGAAACGGAAGCGAAAATGCATAGATGGCTTCCCCCCCCCATGATTCCTATATTCTGACCCCGTTCTCTCCATGTATTCTAGTGTCTGTCAACTAAATTCTAATGAAATGCACCCCGTATTTAAAAGAATGGCTAAAATAAATGTACTGATAACTTCTATTGAATGAAAACTCCACGAAAAAAAAAATCTATTGGTCACCAAGTGGGAGGTTTTTCAGCGGTTGAATGAAATGTATTCAGAGTGCGCACGTTAAGTTACTGGAAAATAAATAGTGTGTGTAAGAAAGGCATACATTCCTGAATCGAGATCGACCCGTTAGAGACTTTCCCAGAAAGACTCCCAGCTGTAATCGCTGCTAAAGGTGTTTCTAACATGTATTGACTCAGGGGAGTGAATCATTATCTAATTAAGGTATTTTAGGGTTCTATTTTTCATTAACCTTTAAAAACTTTTTTTATTTTTTTATTTCACTTTGACAGAATATTTTATGTAGATCATTGACAAAAAAACAATTAAATCCATTATAATCACACTTTTTAACACAAATGTGAAGAAATCCAAGTGGGTGAATATTTACGATAGGCAGATATTGTGTGTGATATTTCATGAACAATTGTCTTACTTGTGCGACTACTGCTTGACAGCTGAACACTGAAATGGCCCCTGCCACGGCTCATTGTGTTGCTATTCCTGTCTTGTAGCATACAGCGCCAGGCTTGTATGAATAAAATGAATAGAGATGAACACATGTAATCTAAAAAAGGTAGATGAGATATGGGTGACAGTCAGTGATCCACATCCAGTATAAATCAAGGCTGTGTGGAGGTACGACAGTCACAAGCCTAAGTGACTCAGTAATAACACTTCAAATAGGGATTTCAAGGGACATTGAAAAGGGTGATTGTGAACCTGGAAGTCATTTTTGTGACACCTGTATGGTTTTAAAAAGCCAAAGTCACAACACACAGAGGCTATGAACATCCGTTTGTCTTTATTTATATGTACGTTAACACAATGTCAAGTCAAATGTTATATAATCAGACCTTTTTTTACAACAACTCTGTCCGTAATGCTTCACCTGTCATCACACCACTAGTTACGGCAACTCACCGGTGAATCCTAATTATGGGATAAGCCTCTACGCAGTATCAATCTGTGTATAATTAGGAACCATCTGGAACATTCTCATAGTGGAGGATGTTGATGTCAACACCTTGAATATTATTCATGTACTTTGGACAGGTCTTATCCTTGGAATCAATCTCACTTTGGACAGTATTGGTTGCTAACAAGCTCAACATGAAAACACTCCCAAAGCATTGACAGAAAGAATTCTTCATAAACATACACAAACTGCAGAGCAGACAGACGGCATCATCAACAAAACATTAATGATCATTCTGAAACAGGAGGACAGTGTGTTTTTCCATCATGGCTGTTTGATCAGATCAACCAGAGGGACTCTGTGGAGGACATGTATCTGTAAGAGATTCCTTTTCTGTACATACAGGTGAACGGAGGCCTTTAGACACACCTTTCCAACCTGGCTCATAGTCGTTACACAGGTCCCTTAGGGCCTAGGATGTCCTCCTGTCTCCTGTCCCTTCGTTGATCTAGTTCCTCCCGTTGGGGCAATGAGCATCCCAACCGGATGTACAATACACACACTGCAAAGCCCTGTGAGTAGCCGTCCCTCCCCCTGCCACCCTCGTGACCCCTAGCTACCTCGTGACCCCTAGCCCCTGCTACCTAACCACTCCTGTAGATCTGAGAGGATTGGACAGGTGGAAGCAACATGTTCAGGGGTCAATTTGGAATCTACATGCTGGTAGGAAGTTTTTGTGAGCGGTTCTTAGCCGCCACCCCTGTCCTCTGGAACTCCAGCTTCTCCTTGATGTACTCCTGCTTGCACTCCTCGAAGAATGCCGAGTCTCTGTAGCTGAGAGACAGAGACAGTGGTGTACAGAAGAACAGTTATCATTAGAACACTGAGTCAGAACTAGCACGAAGAACAGTTATCATTAGAACACTGAGTCAGAACTAGTACGAAGAACAGTTATCATTAGAACACTGAGTCAGAACTAGTACGAAGAACAGTTATCATTAGAACACTGAGTCAGAACTAGTACGAAGAACAGTTATCATTAGAACACTGAGTCAGAACTAGTACGAAGAACAGTTATCATTAGAACACTGAGTCAGAACTAGTACGAAGAACAGTTATCATTAGAACACTGAGTCAGAACTAGTACGAAGAACAGTTATCATTAGAACACTGAGTCAGAACTAGTACGAAGAACAGTTATCATTAGAACACTGAGTCAGAACTAGTACGAAGAACAGTTATCATTAGAACACTGAGTCAGAACTACCACGAAGAACAGTTATCATTAGAACACTGAGTCAGAACTAGTACGAAGAACAGTTATCATTAGAACACTGAGTCAGAACTAGTACGAAGAACAGTTATCATTAGAACACTGAGTCAGAACTAGTACGAAGAACAGTTATCATTAGAACACTGAGTCAGAACTAGCACGAAGAACAGTTATCATTAGAACACTGAGTCAGAACTAGCACGAAGAACAGTTATCATTAGAACACTGAGTCAGAACTAGCACGAAGAACAGTTATCATTAGAACACTGAGTCAGAACTAGCACGAAGAACAGTTATCATTAGAACACTGAGTCAGAACTAGCACGAAGAACAGTTATCATTAGAACACTGAGTCAGAACTAGCACGAAGAACAGTTATCATTAGAACACTGAGTCAGAACTAGCACGAAGAACAGTTATCATTAGAACACTGAGTCAGAACTAGCACGAAGAACAGTTATCATTAGAACACTGAGTCAGAACTAGTATGAAGAACAGTTATCATTAGAACACTGAGTCAGAACTACCATGAAGAACAGTTATCATTAGAACACTGAGTCAGAACTAGTATGAAGAACAGTTATCATTAGAACACTGAGTCAGAACTACCATGAAGAACAGTTATCATTAGAACACTGAGTCAGAACTACCATGAAGAACAGTTATCATTAGAACACTGAGTCAGAACTACCATGAAGAACAGTTATCATTAGAACACTGAGTCAGAACTAGTATGAAGAACAGTTATCATTAGAACACTGAGTCAGAACTACCATGAAGAACAGTTATCATTAGAACACTGAGTCAGAACTAGTATGAAGAACAGTTATCATTAGAACACTGAGTCAGAACTACCATGAAGAACAGTTATCATTAGAACACTGAGTCAGGACTAGCATGAAGAACAGTTATCATTAGAACACTGAGTCAGAACTACCATGAAGAACAGTTATCATTAGAACACTGAGTCAGAACTAGTATGAAGAACAGTTATCATTAGAACACTGAGTCAGAACTACCATGAAGAACAGTTATCATTAGAACACTGAGTCAGAACTACCATGAAGAACAGTTATCATTAGAACACTGAGTCAGAACTACCATGAAGAACAGTTATCATTAGAACACTGAGTCAGAACTAGCATGAAGAACAGTTATCATTAGAACACTGAGTCAGAACTACCATGAAGAACAGTTATCATTAGAACACTGAGTCAGAACTAGCACGAAGAACAGTTATCATTAGAACACTGAGTCAGAACTAGCACGAAGAACAGTTATCATTAGAACACTGAGTCAGAACTAGCACGAAGAACAGTTATCATTAGAACACTGAGTCAGAACTAGCACGAAGAACAGTTATCATTAGAACACTGAGTCAGAACTAGCACGAAGAACAGTTATCATTAGAACACTGAGTCAGAACTAGCACGAAGAACAGTTATCATTAGAACACTGAGTCAGAACTAGCACGAAGAACAGTTATCATTAGAACACTGAGTCAGAACTAGCACGAAGAACAGTTATCATTAGAACACTGAGTCAGAACTAGCACGAAGAACAGTTATCATTAGAACACTGAGTCAGAACTAGCACGAAGAACAGTTATCATTAGAACACTGAGTCAGAACTAGCACGAAGAACAGTTATCATTAGAACACTGAGTCAGAACTAGCACGAAGAACAGTTATCATTAGAACACTGAGTCAGAACTAGCACGAAGAACAGTTATCATTAGAACACTGAGTCAGAACTAGCACGAAGAACAGTTATCATTAGAACACTGAGTCAGAACTAGCATGAAGAACAGTTATCATTAGAACACTGAGTCAGAACTAGTATGAAGAACAGTTATCATTAGAACACTGAGTCAGAACTAGTATGAAGAACAGTTATCATTAGAACACTGAGTCAGAACTACCATGAAGAACAGTTATCATTAGAACACTGAGTCAGAACTAGTATGAAGAACAGTTATCATTAGAACACTGAGTCAGAACTAGTATGAAGAACAGTTATCATTAGAACACTGAGTCAGAACTAGTATGAAGAACAGTTATCATTAGAACACTGAGTCAGAACTACCATGAAGAACAGTTATCATTAGAACACTGAGTCAGAACTAGTATGAAGAACAGTTATCATTAGAACACTGAGTCAGAACTACCATGAAGAACAGTTATCATTAGAACACTGAGTCAGAACTAGTATGAAGAACAGTTATCATTAGAACACTGAGTCAGAACTACCATGAAGAACAGTTATCATTAGAACACTGAGTCAGAACTAGCATGAAGAACAGTTATCATTAGAACACTGAGTCAGAACTACCATGAAGAACAGTTATCATTAGAACACTGAGTCAGAACTAGTATGAAGAACAGTTATCATTAGAACACTGAGTCAGAACTACCATGAAGAACAGTTATCATTAGAACACTGAGTCAGAACTAGTATGAAGAACAGTTATCATTAGAACACTGAGTCAGAACTACCATGAAGAACAGTTATCATTAGAACACTGAGTCAGAACTAGTATGAAGAACAGTTATCATTAGAACACTGAGTCAGAACTAGTATGAAGAACAGTTATCATTAGAACACTGAGTCAGAACTACCATGAAGAACAGTTATCATTAGAACACTGAGTCAGAACTACCATGAAGAACAGTTATCATTAGAACACTGAGTCAGAACTAGTATGAAGAACAGTTATCATTAGAACACTGAGTCAGAACTAGTATGAAGAACAGTTATCATTAGAACACTGAGTCAGAACTACCATGAAGAACAGTTATCATTAGAACACTGAGTCAGAACTACCATGAAGAACAGTTATCATTAGAACACTGAGTCAGAACTAGCATGAAGAACAGTTATCATTAGAACACTGAGTCAGAACTAGTATGAAGAACAGTTATCATTAGAACACTGAGTCAGAACTACCATGAAGAACAGTTATCATTAGAACACTGAGTCAGAACTAGTATGAAGAACAGTTATCATTAGAACACTGAGTCAGAACTAGTATGAAGAACAGTTATCATTAGAACACTGAGTCAGAACTACCATGAAGAACAGTTATCATTAGAACACTGAGTCAGAACTAGCATGAAGAACAGTTATCATTAGAACACTGAGTCAGAACTAGTATGAAGAACAGTTATCATTAGAACACTGAGTCAGAACTAGTATGAAGAACAGTTATCATTAGAACACTGAGTCAGAACTAGTATGAAGAACAGTTATCATTAGAACACTGAGTCAGAACTAGTATGAAGAACAGTTATCATTAGAACACTGAGTCAGAACTAGTACGAAGAACAGTTATCATTAGAACACTGAGTCAGAACTAGCACGAAGAACAGTTATCATTAGAACACTGAGTCAGAACTAGCATGAAGAACAGTTATCATTAGAACACTGAGTCAGAACTACCATGAAGAACAGTTATCATTAGAACACTGAGTCAGAACTAGTATGAAGAACAGTTATCATTAGAACACTGAGTCAGAACTACCATGAAGAACAGTTATCATTAGAACACTGAGTCAGAACTAGTATGAAGAACAGTTATCATTAGAACACTGAGTCAGAACTACCATGAAGAACAGTTATCATTAGAACACTGAGTCAGAACTAGCATGAAGAACAGTTATCATTAGAACACTGAGTCAGAACTAGTATGAAGAACAGTTATCATTAGAACACTGAGTCAGAACTAGTATGAAGAACAGTTATCATTAGAACACTGAGTCAGAACTAGTATGAAGAACAGTTATCATTAGAACACTGAGTCAGAACTAGTATGAAGAACAGTTATCATTAGAACACTGAGTCAGAACTAGCATGAAGAACAGTTATCATTAGAACACTGAGTCAGAACTAGCATGAAGAACAGTTATCATTAGAACACTGAGTCAGAACTACCATGAAGAACAGTTATCATTAGAACACTGAGTCAGAACTAGTATGAAGAACAGTTATCATTAGAACACTGAGTCAGAACTAGTATGAAGAACAGTTATCATTAGAACACTGAGTCAGAACTACCATGAAGAACAGTTATCATTAGAACACTGAGTCAGAACTAGTATGAAGAACAGTTATCATTAGAACACTGAGTCAGAACTACCATGAAGAACAGTTATCATTAGAACACTGAGTCAGAACTAGCATGAAGAACAGTTATCATTAGAACACTGAGTCAGAACTAGCACGAAGAACAGTTATCATTAGAACACTGAGTCAGAACTAGCACGAAGAACAGTTATCATTAGAACACTGAGTCAGAACTAGTACGAAGAACAGTTATCATTAGAACACTGAGTCAGAACTAGTATGAAGAACAGTTATCATTAGAACACTGAGTCAGAACTAGTATGAAGAACAGTTATCATTAGAACACTGAGTCAGAACTAGTATGAAGAACAGTTATCATTAGAACACTGAGTCAGAACTAGCATGAAGAACAGTTATCATTAGAACACTGAGTCAGAACTAGTATGAAGAACAGTTATCATTAGAACACTGAGTCAGAACTAGCATGAAGAACAGTTATCATTAGAACACTGAGTCAGAACTAGTATGAAGAACAGTTATCATTAGAACACTGAGTCAGAACTAGCACGAAGAACAGTTATCATTAGAACACTGAGTCAGAACTAGTACGAAGAACAGTTATCATTAGAACACTGAGTCAGAACTAGTACGAAGAACAGTTATCATTAGAACACTGAGTCAGAACTAGTACGAAGAACAGTTATCATTAGAACACTGAGTCAGAACTAGTACGAAGAACAGTTATCATTAGAACACTGAGTCAGAACTAGTACGAAGAACAGTTATCATTAGAACACTGAGTCAGAACTAGTACGAAGAACAGTTATCATTAGAACACTGAGTCAGAACTAGTACGAAGAACAGTTATCATTAGAACACTGAGTCAGAACTAGTACGAAGAACAGTTATCATTAGAACACTGAGTCAGAACTAGTACGAAGAACAGTTATCATTAGAACACTGAGTCAGAACTAGTACGAAGAACAGTTATCATTAGAACACTGAGTCAGAACTAGTACGAAGAACAGTTATCATTAGAACACTGAGTCAGAACTAGTACGAAGAACAGTTATCATTAGAACACTGAGTCAGAACTAGTACGAAGAACAGTTATCATTAGAACACTGAGTCAGAACTAGTACGAAGAACAGTTATCATTAGAACACTGAGTCAGAACTAGTACGAAGAACAGTTATCATTAGAACACTGAGTCAGAACTAGTACGAAGAACAGTTATCATTAGAACACTGAGTCAGAACTAGCACGAAGAACAGTTATCATTAGAACACTGAGTCAGAACTAGTACGAAGAACAGTTATCATTAGAACACTGAGTCAGAACTAGTACGAAGAACAGTTATCATTAGAACACTGAGTCAGAACTAGTACGAAGAACAGTTATCATTAGAACACTGAGTCAGAACTAGTATGAAGAACAGTTATCATTAGAACACTGAGTCAGAACTAGCATGAAGAACAGTTATCATTAGAACACTGAGTCAGAACTACCATGAAGAACAGTTATCATTAGAACACTGAGTCAGAACTAGTATGAAGAACAGTTATCATTAGAACACTGAGTCAGAACTACCATGAAGAACAGTTATCATTAGAACACTGAGTCAGAACTAGTATGAAGAACAGTTATCATTAGAACACTGAGTCAGAACTACCATGAAGAACAGTTATCATTAGAACACTGAGTCAGAACTAGTATGAAGAACAGTTATCATTAGAACACTGAGTCAGAACTAGTATGAAGAACAGTTATCATTAGAACACTGAGTCAGAACTACCATGAAGAACAGTTATCATTAGAACACTGAGTCAGAACTACCATGAAGAACAGTTATCATTAGAACACTGAGTCAGAACTACCATGAAGAACAGTTATCATTAGAACACTGAGTCAGAACTACCATGAAGAACAGTTATCATTAGAACACTGAGTCAGAACTAGTACGAAGAACAGTTATCATTAGAACACTGAGTCAGAACTAGCACGAAGAACAGTTATCATTAGAACACTGAGTCAGAACTAGTACGAAGAACAGTTATCATTAGAACACTGAGTCAGAACTAGTACGAAGAACAGTTATCATTAGAACACTGAGTCAGAACTAGTACGAAGAACAGTTATCATTAGAACACTGAGTCAGAACTAGTACGAAGAACAGTTATCATTAGAACACTGAGTCAGAACTAGTACGAAGAACAGTTATCATTAGAACACTGAGTCAGAACTAGTACGAAGAACAGTTATCATTAGAACACTGAGTCAGAACTAGTACGAAGAACAGTTATCATTAGAACACTGAGTCAGAACTAGTACGAAGAACAGTTATCATTAGAACACTGAGTCAGAACTAGTACGAAGAACAGTTATCATTAGAACACTGAGTCAGAACTAGTACGAAGAACAGTTATCATTAGAACACTGAGTCAGAACTAGTACGAAGAACAGTTATCATTAGAACACTGAGTCAGAACTAGTACGAAGAACAGTTATCATTAGAACACTGAGTCAGAACTAGTACGAAGAACAGTTATCATTAGAACACTGAGTCAGAACTAGTATGAAGAACAGTTATCATTAGAACACTGAGTCAGAACTAGTATGAAGAACAGTTATCATTAGAACACTGAGTCAGAACTAGTATGAAGAACAGTTATCATTAGAACACTGAGTCAGAACTAGTATGAAGAACAGTTATCATTAGAACACTGAGTCAGAACTAGTATGAAGAACAGTTATCATTAGAACACTGAGTCAGAACTAGTATGAAGAACAGTTATCATTAGAACACTGAGTCAGAACTAGTATGAAGAACAGTTATCATTAGAACACTGAGTCAGAACTAGTATGAAGAACAGTTATCATTAGAACACTGAGTCAGAACTAGTATGAAGAACAGTTATCATTAGAACACTGAGTCAGAACTAGTATGAAGAACAGTTATCATTAGAACACTGAGTCAGAACTAGCATGAAGAACAGTTATCATTAGAACACTGAGTCAGAACTAGTATGAAGAACAGTTATCATTAGAACACTGAGTCAGAACTACCATGAAGAACAGTTATCATTAGAACACTGAGTCAGAACTAGTATGAAGAACAGTTATCATTAGAACACTGAGTCAGAACTAGTATGAAGAACAGTTATCATTAGAACACTGAGTCAGAACTACCATGAAGAACAGTTATCATTAGAACACTGAGTCAGAACTACCATGAAGAACAGTTATCATTAGAACACTGAGTCAGAACTAGTATGAAGAACAGTTATCATTAGAACACTGAGTCAGAACTAGTATGAAGAACAGTTATCATTAGAACACTGAGTCAGAACTACCATGAAGAACAGTTATCATTAGAACACTGAGTCAGAACTACCATGAAGAACAGTTATCATTAGAACACTGAGTCAGAACTAGTATGAAGAACAGTTATCATTAGAACACTGAGTCAGAACTAGTATGAAGAACAGTTATCATTAGAACACTGAGTCAGAACTACCATGAAGAACAGTTATCATTAGAACACTGAGTCAGAACTAGTATGAAGAACAGTTATCATTAGAACACTGAGTCAGAACTAGTATGAAGAACAGTTATCATTAGAACACTGAGTCAGAACTACCATGAAGAACAGTTATCATTAGAACACTGAGTCAGAACTACCATGAAGAACAGTTATCATTAGAACACTGAGTCAGAACTACCATGAAGAACAGTTATCATTAGAACACTGAGTCAGAACTAGTATGAAGAACAGTTATCATTAGAACACTGAGTCAGAACTAGTATGAAGAACAGTTATCATTAGAACACTGAGTCAGAACTAGTATGAAGAACAGTTATCATTAGAACACTGAGTCAGAACTAGTATGAAGAACAGTTATCATTAGAACACTGAGTCAGAACTAGTATGAAGAACAGTTATCATTAGAACACTGAGTCAGAACTAGTATGAAGAACAGTTATCATTAGAACACTGAGTCAGAACTAGTATGAAGAACAGTTATCATTAGAACACTGAGTCAGAACTAGTATGAAGAACAGTTATCATTAGAACACTGAGTCAGAACTAGCATGAAGAACAGTTATCATTAGAACACTGAGTCAGAACTAGTATGAAGAACAGTTATCATTAGAACACTGAGTCAGAACTACCATGAAGAACAGTTATCATTAGAACACTGAGTCAGAACTAGTATGAAGAACAGTTATCATTAGAACACTGAGTCAGAACTACCATGAAGAACAGTTATCATTAGAACACTGAGTCAGAACTACCATGAAGAACAGTTATCATTAGAACACTGAGTCAGAACTAGTATGAAGAACAGTTATCATTAGAACACTGAGTCAGAACTAGTATGAAGAACAGTTATCATTAGAACACTGAGTCAGAACTAGTATGAAGAACAGTTATCATTAGAACACTGAGTCAGAACTAGTATGAAGAACAGTTATCATTAGAACACTGAGTCAGAACTAGTATGAAGAACAGTTATCATTAGAACACTGAGTCAGAACTAGTATGAAGAACAGTTATCATTAGAACACTGAGTCAGAACTAGTATGAAGAACAGTTATCATTAGAACACTGAGTCAGAACTAGTATGAAGAACAGTTATCATTAGAACACTGAGTCAGAACTACCATGAAGAACAGTTATCATTAGAACACTGAGTCAGAACTAGTATGAAGAACAGTTATCATTAGAACACTGAGTCAGAACTAGTATGAAGAACAGTTATCATTAGAACACTGAGTCAGAACTAGTATGAAGAACAGTTATCATTAGAACACTGAGTCAGAACTACCATGAAGAACAGTTATCATTAGAACACTGAGTCAGAACTAGTATGAAGAACAGTTATCATTAGAACACTGAGTCAGAACTAGTATGAAGAACAGTTATCATTAGAACACTGAGTCAGAACTACCATGAAGAACAGTTATCATTAGAACACTGAGTCAGAACTAGTATGAAGAACAGTTATCATTAGAACACTGAGTCAGAACTACCATGAAGAACAGTTATCATTAGAACACTGAGTCAGAACTAGTATGAAGAACAGTTATCATTAGAACACTGAGTCAGAACTACCATGAAGAACAGTTATCATTAGAACACTGAGTCAGAACTAGTATGAAGAACAGTTATCATTAGAACACTGAGTCAGAACTAGTATGAAGAACAGTTATCATTAGAACACTGAGTCAGAACTACCATGAAGAACAGTTATCATTAGAACACTGAGTCAGAACTAGTATGAAGAACAGTTATCATTAGAACACTGAGTCAGAACTACCATGAAGAACAGTTATCATTAGAACACTGAGTCAGAACTACCATGAAGAACAGTTATCATTAGAACACTGAGTCAGAACTAGTATGAAGAACAGTTATCATTAGAACACTGAGTCAGAACTAGTATGAAGAACAGTTATCATTAGAACACTGAGTCAGAACTACGTATGAAGAACAGTTATCATTAGAACACTGAGTCAGAACTAGTCCATGAAGAACAGTTATCATTAGAACACTGAGTCAGAACTAGTATGAAGAACAGTTATCATTAGAACACTGAGTCAGAACTAGTATGAAGAACAGTTATCATTAGAACACTGAGTCAGAACTAGTATGAAGAACAGTTATCATTAGAACACTGAGTCAGAACTAGTATGAAGAACAGTTATCATTAGAACACTGAGTCAGAACTAGTATGAAGAACAGTTATCATTAGAACACTGAGTCAGAACTAGTATGAAGAACAGTTATCATTAGAACACTGAGTCAGAACTACCATGAAGAACAGTTATCATTAGAACACTGAGTCAGAACTAGTATGAAGAACAGTTATCATTAGAACACTGAGTCAGAACTACCATGAAGAACAGTTATCATTAGAACACTGAGTCAGAACTAGTATGAAGAACAGTTATCATTAGAACACTGAGTCAGAACTAGTATGAAGAACAGTTATCATTAGAACACTGAGTCAGAACTAGTATGAAGAACAGTTATCATTAGAACACTGAGTCAGAACTACCATGAAGAACAGTTATCATTAGAACACTGAGTCAGAACTAGTATGAAGAACAGTTATCATTAGAACACTGAGTCAGAACTAGTATGAAGAACAGTTATCATTAGAACACTGAGTCAGAACTAGTATGAAGAACAGTTATCATTAGAACACTGAGTCAGAACTAGTATGAAGAACAGTTATCATTAGAACACTGAGTCAGAACTAGCATGAAGAACAGTTATCATTAGAACACTGAGTCAGAACTAGTATGAAGAACAGTTATCATTAGAACACTGAGTCAGAACTAGTATGAACTATATACCAGAAAAAAATACATGTATTGTACTTGATATAATTTGTTTGGTCTTAAATGGTAATAAAATAAATGTATTTGTTTTAAAGTGTAAATAAAAGACATGTTTTATGAAGCCTTATTGATTACATGAGGTGTGAGTTAGTTGACTCACTGTACGGTTAGACAGTCCTTCAGGGCAGCGTTCTGATCCCGACACTTGAACACCATCGAGGAAGCCAGTCTCTTTACAGCAGTGGTTGAACGCTGAAACCAGATAGATGCAAGGAGACATAGATTTAGCCAGTAAATGACCACCATCAGGAAGCCAGTCTCTTTACAGCAGTGGTTGAACGCTGAAACCAGATAGATGCAAGGAGACATAGATTTAGCCAGTAAATGACCACCATCAGGAAGCCAGTCTCTTTACAGCAGTGGTTGAACGCTGAAACCAGATAGATGCAAGGAGACATAGATTTAGCCAGTAAATGACCACCATCAGGAAGCCAGTCTCTTTACAGCAGTGGTTGAACGCTGAAACCAGATAGATGCAAGGAGACATAGATTTAGCCAGTAAATGACCACCATCAGGAAGCCAGTCTCTTTACAGCAGTGGTTGAACGCTGAAACCAGATAGATGCAAGGAGACATAGATTTAGCCAGTAAATGACCACCATCAGGAAGCCAGTCTCTTTACAGCAGTGGTTGAACGCTGAAACCAGATAGATGCAAGGAGACATAGATTTAGCCAGTAAATGACCACCATCAGGAAGCCAGTCTCTTTACAGCAGTGGTTGAACGCTGAAACCAGATAGATGCAAGGAGACATAGATTTAGCCAGTAAATGACCACCATCAGGAAGCCAGTCTCTTGACAGGGGCTTTTTAAAAAGCAGCCAGGGTAAGAGCCCCAGTCTAAAAAGGTCATGTCTCTTTCAAATCTGTCCCCCTCTGCCAATCTGAGTGTAGCCACAGGCTGAGAGGAGAGAGAGGGGACAGCCAACCATACCGTCTCTGCTAGGCATCTCTGCCACACGGTGACAAGCCTGGTCAAAGTAGATACTACCGTAGTGAGTACTGACAGGCCTCTTATCTTACCAGCCCCAATGTTTCCTCTACCGCCAGGCTGAATGAAAAGACTGACTATCATATGTATTCATACTTGTGGTTGGTGTTTCTGTCCACATTGGCACCAGTGTAACTATCTGGCTGGCATGGCCCATTATAACTGTTCTTCACACAGACCAGGCCTATCTGGCTATTAATATGAATGGAAAAGAGCAGCAATCTAAACTATTCATACAGAGGAGAGGCCATACATGAAGAATAATGCTGAGCCATTAGGGCTTTCTATTCATTCAGAGAGGCCATACATGTAGAATAGTGCTGAGCTATTAGGGCTTTCTATTCATTCAGAGGAGAGGCCATACATGAAGAATAGTGCTGAGCCATTAGGGCTTTCTATTCATACAGAGGAGGAGGAGAGGCCATACATGAAGAATAGTGCTGAGCCATAAGGGCTTTTTGAGGTTGGTTCGAGTTTCAGTTCCATTTTTTTTTTTTATTTTTTTTTTATCATCACGGTTTTCGATTTCGGTTTTGATAATGTATTATGAAATAATGATGTTATAATGATTTGAGAGCTTTTAAAATAGAAAAATAGAAAATTCAATTTCCAAAACATTGAAAATGTTATATTGTCTCTGTCAGGCCCACATTGGGTAGACATCAATAGAACAGGAAATTACTAGGAAATAATACAATATTTCAGTTGCGTATTTTAATTGGTTTTTATTTGATGACTTTATTCTTTTTCATTCCTTAAAGTAAAATCATCTGATCTCTGCTCAGACAGAAGCAGCCAGCCAGGCCATCTAGCGCTATGTGCTCCCCATACTGTACGGTCTTTAGTCACCCTATTTAGCTAGCCTGCCTAAGTACACTGCAGAGCGGTCTGCTCAAATCATTTGACTAGTTCTTCAAAAGAAGATAAGGCATACTTTCACTAACTGTCTCTACCTCCTCTCCTAGTTGTGTTGTGTACAGTCCTCTGTCATGTGGTCTATGCGGTCTGTGTGTATCTAACGTAACATAGCAGGCGTAATGCTCATATCGCTGCCCTAACAAAATGGGAGTGTTTGTCCCAAAGGCGGGAAGGCTTAGGTCCAAAAATAAGCTCATTGAAACGCATTGGGATTCATTTTAGACAGATTTTAGTGAAGAGTGAAACGTCTCGCTTCGCCTCTTTCATCCGTCTCTGTGCCATAAAAATAAAAAATGGTGCAATGGATTATGGTCATTATACACTGAACAAAAATATAAAAACGCAACAATTTCAAGATTTTACAGAGTTACAGTTCATATAAGGAAACCAGCCAATCAGAATGAGTTTTTTTCCCCCACAAAAGGGCTTTATTACAGATAGAAATACTCCTGAATTTCATCAGCTGTCCTGGTGGCTGGTCTCAGACGATCCCTGGGACGGAGTGGTTACACATGGTCTGTGGTTTTTAGTCCGGTTGGACGTACTGACAAATTGTCTAAAACGGCGTTGGAGGTGGCTTATGGTAGAGAAATGAACATTCAATCTTCCGGCAACAGCTTTGGTGGACATTCCTGCAGTCAGCATGTAAATTGCGCGCTCCCTCAACATGAGACATCCATGGTATTGTGTTGTTTGACAAAACTGCACATTTTTGAGTGGCCATATATTGTCCAAAGCACAATATGCCACATCGGTAAGGTGGACGGATTATCTTGGCAAAGGAGAAATGCTCACTAACAGGGATGTAAACCAATTCTTGCACAACATTTTAGAGGAATAAGCTTTTTGTGTGTATGGGATATTTTATTTCAGCTCATGAAACCAACACTTTACATGTTGCGTTTATATTTTTTGTTCAGTATAGTTAATTACCATGTTTCTGCGCTGAACTTAGTTTGAATATTTACTTATGAAAACTACAACTCCCTTCAGCCCAGCTTCCCACATCGTTATTGACTTGATTTCTCTCATGAATTATTTGGGCTCCCAAAAAAACTAACTAAATGGAATTCAAGTAATTGAACCGACATCGGTCAAGTAGCTGTTTAATAACCGGAAGAAATAGGAAACGGACGTTAAATCGCTCAACACTAATGATCTATGAATAACATGCTAACTCTAAACCAACCAGGTCTATATTTACTCTGAATAACTTACTCTGAATAACATGCTAACTCTAAACAACCAGGTCTATATTTACTCTGAATAACATACAGAACTCTGTAAACCAACGAGGTCTATATTAATTCTGAATAACATGCTAACTCTAACCAACCAGGTCTATATTTACTCTGAATAACATACAGAACTCTGTAAACCAACCAGGTCTATATTTACTCTGAATAACATACAGAACTGTGTAAACCAACCAGGTCTATATTAACTCTGAATAACATACAGAACTCTGTAAACCAACCAGGTCTATATTAACTCTGAATAACATACAGAACTCTCTAAACCAACCAGGTCTATATTTACTCTGAATAACATACAGAACTCTCTAAACCAACCAGGTCTATATTTACTCTGAATAACATACAGAACTCTCTAAACCAACCAGGTCTATATTTACTCTGAATAACATGCTAACTCTAAACCAACCAGGTCTATATTAACTCTGAATAACATACAGAACTCTGTAAACCAACGAGGTCTATATTTACTCTGAATAACATGCTAACTCTAAACCAACGAGGTCTATATTTACTCTGAATAACATGCTAACTCTAAACCAACCAGGTCTATATTTACTCTGAATAACATACAGAACTGTGTAAACCAACCAGGTCTATATTAACTCTGAATAACATACAGAACTCTCTAAACCAACCAGGTCTATATTTACTCTGAATAACATACAGAACTCTCTAAACCAACCAGGTCTATATTAACTCTGAATAACATACAGAACTCTGTAAACCAACCAGGTCTATATTTACTCTGAATAACATGCTAACTCTAAACCAACCAGGTCTATATTTACTCTGAATAACATGCTAACTCTAAACCAACCAGGTCTATATTAACTCTGAATAACATGCTAACTCTAAACCAACCAGGTCTATATTTACTCTGAATAACATACAGAACTCTGTAAACCAACGAGGTCTATATTAACTCTGAATAACATGCTAACTCTAAACCAACCAGGTCTATATTTACTCTGAATAACATACAGAACTCTGTAAACCAACCAGGTCTATATTTACTCTGAATAACATACAGAACTGTGTAAACCAACCAGGTCTATATTAACTCTGAATAACATACAGAACTCTGTAAACCAACCAGGTCTATATTAACTCTGAATAACATACAGAACTCTCTAAACCAACCAGGTCTATATTTACTCTGAATAACATACAGAACTCTCTAAACCAACCAGGTCTATATTTACTCTGAATAACATGCTAACTGTAAACCAACCAGGTCTATATTAACTCTGAATAACATACAGAACTCTCTAAACCAACGAGGTCTATATTAACTCTGAATAACATGCTAACTCTAAACCAACCAGGTCTATATTTACTCTGAATAACATGCTAACTCTAAACCAACCAGGTCTATATTTACTCTGAATAACATGCTAACTGTAAACCAACCAGGTCTATATTTACTCTGAATAACATACAGAACTCTCTAAACCAACCAGGTCTATATTTACTCTGAATAACATGCTAACTGTAAACCAACCAGGTCTATATTAACTCTGAATAACATACAGAACTCTCTAAACCAACGAGGTCTATATTAACTCTGAATAACATGCTAACTCTAAACCAACCAGGTCTATATTTACTCTGAATAACATGCTAACTCTAAACCAACCAGGTCTATATTTACTCTGAATAACATGCTAACTGTAAACCAACCAGGTCTATATTAACTCTGAATAACATGCTAACTCTAAACCAACCAGGTCTATATTTACTCTGAATAACATACAGAACTCTGTAAACCAACCAGGTCTATATTTACTCTGAATAACATGCTAACTCTAAACCAACCAGGTCTATATTTACTCTGAATAACATGCTAACTGTAAACCAACCAGGTCTATATTTACTCTGAATAACATGCTAACTGTAAACCAACGAGGTCTATATTGACTCTGAATAACATACAGAACTCTCTAAACCAACGAGGTCTATATTGACTCTGAATAACATGCTAACTGTAAACCAACGAGGTCTATATTAACTCTGAATAACATACAGAACTCGGTGTGTCTCTTTTAGTTTGACCGTAGAAGACACATTTAGGGCTGAGATGGTCGACTTAACAAGGATTCTCCTTTCTAACCATTTCCTAAAAAAGACATGATGTTTGGCAAGCAGTTGAGACCCTGACAAACAGCTGAGTGCAAGGTGAATCACACAGAGATGGAGTTAGCCATTAGGCCTAACTGCGTTAAGACTACAGAGATAAAAAATAAATAAACAAGGTATTTTCCTTTCAATCCTTTAACTGATATCAAGGTGTTGTGGATGAAAGGTGCCATTGTGTTGGTGGTGCTAAAGAGGTGCTGAAGGGTCCTGGCCTTGTCTCTCACGCTGTTAGCCAGGTCTTTGGTAGACTTTAATTAGCCTCGTTCGTCCCCCGTCCCCCCCCCCCCCCCGTCTCCAGCGTCTCATAAACAACCATGGGATACATCCCAAAATTGACAATGTACCCTAACCCTACGAAGTGCACTACTTTTTCTTTTGACCAGAGCCTTGCTCAACAGTAGTACACTGTATAGAGAATAGGGTACCATTTGGGATGCAAACCCATCATCATAATCTCCCTGTTATGATCAGCGTGATTATCACCACGACTTGCTTTCATCCGAACGCAGAAAACCTGCAGAAGCAATTTGAAGAGGCAGAACAGTGTGACTAATCTAAATCAGTAGAACAGAAACACAGAGGACTGTACTGGGGCCTGACACCGCCGCTGGTATCCCATCACACATCAGCAGTCACCCAACACAGTCACAGAAAAGACCATAGTGACAATGATCTCAGAGGTAGCCTCCCAACTGACACCCTATTCCCTATATAGTGCACTACTTTTGACCAGGGCCCATTAGGGAATAGGGTGCCACGTGGGACGCGCCCATTATCCAGTGATCTCCACTAGAGACGACGTGGTAGTGAGAGGGAGGGGACTTCAGGAGGAGGTATGGAGTAGTGAGGGATTATTCCCCCCCCCCACTAAAATGATAATCTCCTAATCCGAGTCCCCAGATGAAACTGACATTAAATCGACTCTACAGAATAATCTATGTGATGATGAGATATGGAGAGCTGACTGTTCTGAAGTAGCTGATCAAATCAGTGCAGTAGTAAGGACACGTGTCTTAGAAAAGGGCATGGGTTTGGAGAGGTGATGTCATTCTGGTAGACTAGTGGGGAAAGAAGATGCTGCACGACGGGTCGTCATCAGATCAGATCAGAGTAAACACCGAGAAAAACACACCGTCTCTGGTCAGAGTAAACACCGAGAAAAACACACCGTCTCTGGTCAGAGTAAACACCGAGAAAAACACACCGTCTCTGGTCAGAGTAAACACCAAGAAAACACACCATCTCTGATCAGAGTAAACACCGAGAAAACACACCGTCTCTGGTGAGAGTAAACACACCGCTTCTGGTCAGAGTAAACACCGAGAAAACGCACCGTCTCTGGTCAGAGTAAACACACCGCTTCTGGTCAGAGTAAACACCGAGAAAACGCACCGTCTCTGGTCAGAGTAAACACACCGTCTCTGGTCAGAGTAAACACCAAGAAAAACACACCGTCTCTGGTCAGCATAAACACCAAGAAAACACACCGTCTCTGGTCAGAGTAAACACCAAGAAAACACACCGTCCCTGATCAGAGTAAACACCAAGAAAACACACCGTCTCTGATCAGAGTAAACACACCATCTCTGGTCAGAGTAAACACCAAGAAAACACACCGTCCCTGATCAGAGTAAACACCAAGAAAACACACCGTCTCTGGTCAGAGTAAACACCAAGAAAAACACACCGTCTCTGGTCAGAGTAAACACCGAGAAAAACACACCGTCTCTGGTCAGAGTAAACACCAAGAAAAACACACCGTCTCTGGTCAGAGTAAACACCGAGAAAAACACACCGTCTCTGGTCAGAGTAAACACCGAGAAAAACACACCGTCTCTGGTCAGAGTAAACACCGAGAAAAACACACCGTCTCTGGTCAGAGTAAACACCGAGAAAAACACACCGTCTCTGGTCAGAGTAAACACCAAGAAAAACACACCGTCTCTGGTCAGAGTAAACACCGAGAAAAACACACCGTCTCTGGTCAGAGTAAACACCGAGAAAAACACACCGTCTCTGGTCAGAGTAAACACCGAGAAAACACACCGTCTCTGATCAGAGTAAACACACCGTCTCTGATCAGAGTAAACACACCGTCTCTGATCAGAGTAAACACACCGTCTCTGATCAGAGTAAACACACCGTCTCTGGTCAGATGTTTTATGGAACTGTATTTAACTAAACAACATTACATAACATACACGCATGCACAAACACACAGGTCAGAGCAAACAGCCACTGCAAGCATCAGTAATACAAATAGGGTAGTATGCAGGCAATACAGCAGCTAGGGCTGGGGTGGAGGTGTGAAAAGGAGGGGGCAGAGAGGAGACCAGAAGGGGATTTCCACAGCCCTGTCACCTCGAGGGCTAGGCTGTGTCTCTCTGGGCGAGCAGCAGCAGGCGTGCAGCCTCAGAGGATGAAGAGGACTTTAGGCCTAACCACAATCGAAGTACCTATGCAGCACCGAGAGTTGCTGTTGGGCAATCCCAAAGTAACAGAATGATGCAGAGCCGTTTTCACTTTAAAATGGACGCCAAAACAAAAACCAATGATTGTCAACTTAAAACAAACAATACAACTCCATGCACAATTACTTTTAACAACTTTCAAATAACATTTTACCAAAAAAAACACATTTACTTGAACAATGCAGATGTACATTTTGGTAACAGAATGACGGTTTGTGCAGCTGGTGCCATGCCAAAATGGTGCATCTGCACTGTTCATCCATAAAATGTGTTTATGTAAAAAAAATAAAAAAATGGTGGAAATTGTTAAAAGTAGTCTTTATGCATAGAGTTGTATGGTTTGTTTAACTTTGCAAAAAAATTGTTTTTTGTTTGACATACATTTTAAAGTGAAATATCTGAGTCTCAGCATCATTCCGTTGCCGTGGAATTGCCCTGCAACATTTACATTTTAGTCATTTAGCAGACGCTCTTATCCAGAGCGACTTACAGTGGTGAATGCATACATTTCATAGATTTTGAAAAACTTTTTCCCCCAGTACTGGTCCCCCGTGGGAATCGAACCCACAACCCTGGCGTTGCAAACACCATGCTCTACCAACTGAGCCACACGGGACCACAACATTAGAGCAGCGGCTCAGAGTCTTCGTAAGGTTCAAAAATAAATCAAATGTTGATGTCAGCAGCATAAAGTGAATTTAGAGATGTTAGTAACAAAAACATTCAACTGCAGTCTGTTTCAAGTATCTTCCTGTAAAAAGGAGAACATTTGCCAAGTTTCTGTTAGGCCTACATGTTGAGCAATAACGAGATCAGATCAGCAGTCTACACTCCTTATAATACAGATACCATAAACACTGCTAGAAAAAGGACATTGGAGGCAGAAAAGAGGAAGTTCATTGTATCAAGTGGTATATTCATATTTAACCACCATATCAGGTTTGATCTTGACTGTATTTTTTTCTTCATCGGGTCATCTACTTCTGACTGGTTTTCAGACAGGGCATGACAGCCAGATCAACGCAACAGAAAAACACAAATATACATAACAGGGGAGGTATCCATTAATACTCTGTCATGGCTCAGGGCATTAACAGGGCCTTTGCTTGAGATTGTAACTGGGAAGGTGCATAGAGACTTCAACAATACAATGTGTATAAACAGCGAAGGTGAACGGTGGATATATCTCTGTGAGCATCTTGGGTTCCAGATCATATATCCTGGGAGCCACAAGACTGTAAGCCCGCTGTGACCTAAAGCATTTGTTCAGGGAACTAACACATGTGTTTTATTAATCTCAGATATTCACCTGTAACCTTTTCAGCACAGAGCTCCTTGGCTTTCTCCCTCATCATCTTGGGTATGAGTACATCTGTCTCCACATGCCTCAGGAAAGGCTCCTCTGGCACACACACACACACACACACACACACACACACACACACACACACACACACACACACACACACACACACACATCAGTCATAGCTACCCTGCTGTACCAGGGCTAGCATATCCATCAAACTAGCTAGCTAGTTAGACACAGTAAACGCTAGGTAACTATAGCTAACAACATCTAGGTAACCCAGTTGTTTCTGAGCTCGCAAGCGATGAACGTGGAAGATTAGAAGTATGACAGCTAAGTTAGCTAGTATGTCAGGAAAACAGTTTAAAGTTAAACGTTTAATCGGCTACGACACTTGCTCACCGTGATAGTTAGCTAGCCAATTGAATGACATGTTGACTGTACTGAAGCTAGCTTAGTTAGCCCTGGCTAGCGACGTCTAACTGCTAATGCTAGCATGCTTTACAACTAGTAAAGAACAAGACCCCGCACTGTTGAAGCTCCCAATTCACCGCTTTACTGACAACGTTTCGATTCGACGAAGATCCGTGTCGGGATCGAAACTTTGTCAATAAAGCGGTGAATTGGGAGCTTTAACAGTGTGCTTGGGCCTTCTTGTTCTTTACCTAGACTTTGTTAGTCCAGAACCTAACGTTATGTTTTTAAGGATGTGCGTATGATAACACACTTTTCTATAGATGCTTTACAACTATAACAATGCCGTAAGAGCGACATAGGATAATGATACTCAACATATTGTCTATACAATACCTGCTTTGGTTGCTTCCATAATTATCAGCAGTGTTGCTGAATCAAAACATTACAAAACTGAAGCAAAGTCACCTCTCTTCATCATCACGTTACTTCCGCGTGCGTCACTCAACTGTGGAACGAACTACAATCCCCACAGTTCTCCACAACTTTGAACTACAAAGGCCTGTTTTTTTATATTGATTTATTGATTTAACCTTTATTTAACCAGGTAGGCAAGTTGAGAACAAGTTCTCATTTACAATTGCGACCTGGCCAAGATAAAGCAAAGCAGTTCGACACATACAACAACTCAGAGTTACACATGGAGTAAAACAAACATACAGTCAATAATACAGTAGAAAAATAAGTCTATATACAATGTGAGCAAATGAGGTGAGATAAGGGAGGTAAAGGCAAAAAAGGCCATGGTGGCAAAGTAAATACAATATAGCAAGTAAAACACTGGAATGGTAGATTTGTAGTGGAAGAAAGTGCAAAATAGAAATAGAAATAATGGGGTGCAAAGGAGCAAAATAAATACAGTAGGGGAAGCGGTAGTTGTATGGGCTAAATTATAGATGGGCTACAGGTACAGGTGCAGTGATCTGTGAGCTGCTCTGACAGCTGGTGCTTAAAGCTAGTGAGGGAGATAAGTGTTTCCAGTTTCAGAGATTTTTGTAGTTCGTTCCAGTCACTGGCAGCAGAGAACTGTAAGGAAAGACGGCCAAAGGAGGAATTGGCTTTGGGGGTGACCAGAGAGATATACCTGCTGGAGCGCATGCTACAGGTGGGTGCTGCTATGGTGACCAGCGAGCTGAGATAAGGGGGGACTTTACCTAGCAGGGTCTTGTAGATGACCTGGAGCCAGTGGGTTTGGCGATGAGTATGAAGCGAGGGCCAGCCAATGAGAGCGTACAGGTCGCAGTGGTGGGTAGTATATGGGGCGTTGGTGACAAAACGGATGGCACTGTGATAGACTGCATCCAGTTTATTGAGTAGAGTGTTGGAGGCCATTTTGTAAATGACATCGCCGAAGTCGAGGATCGGTAGTATGGTCAGTTTTACGAGGGTGTGTTTGGCAGCATGAGTGAAGGATGCTTTGTTGTGAAATAGGAAGCCAATTCTAGATTTAACTTTGGATTGGAGATGTTTGATGTGAGTCTGGAAGGAGAGTTTACAGTCTAACCAGACACCTAGGTATTTGTAGTTGTCCACATATTCTAAGTCAGAACCGTCCAGAGTAGTGATGCCGGACGGGCGGGCAGGTGCAGGCAGCAATCGATTGAAGAGCATGCATTTAGTTTTACTTGTATTTAAGAGCAGTTGGAGGCCACAGAAGGAGAGTTGTATGGCATTGATGCTCGTCTGGAGGGTTGTTAACACAGTGTCCAAAGAAGGGCCAGAAGTATACAGAATGGTGTCGTGTGCGTAGAGGTGGATCAGAGACTCACCAGCAGCAATAGCGACATCATTGATGTATACAGAGAAAAGAGTTGGCACAAGAATTGAACCCTGTGGTACCCCCATAGAGACTACCAGAGGTCCGGACAACAGGCCCTCCGATTTGACACATTGAACTCTATCAGAGAAGTAGTTGGTGAACCAAGCGAGGCAATCATTTGAGAAACCAAGGCTATTGAGTCTGCCGATGAGGATGTGGTGATTGACAGAGTTGAAAGCTTTGGCCAGGTCAATGAATACGGCAGCACAGTATTGTTTCTTATCGATGGCGGTTACGATATCGTTTATGACCTTGAGCGTGGCTGAAGTGCACCCATGACCAGCTCTGAAACCAGATTGCATAGCGGAGAAGGTACGGTGGGATTTGAAATGGTCGGTTATCTGTTTGTTGACTTGGCTTTCGAAGACCTTAGAAAGGCGGGGTAGGATGGATATAGGTCTGTAGCAGTTTGGGTCAAGAGTGTCGCCTCCTTTGAAGAGGGGGATGACAGCAGCTGCTTTCCAATCTTTTGGAATCTCAGACGACACGAAAGAGAGGTTGAACAGGCTAGTAATAGGGGTTGCAACAATTTCGGCAGATCATTTTACAAAGAAAGGGTCCAGATTGTCTTGCCCAGCTGATTTATAGGGGTCCAGATTTTGCAGCTCTTTCAGAACATCAGCTGACTGGATTTGGGAGAAGGAAAAATGGGGAAGGCTTGGGCGAGTAGATGTGGGGGGGTACAGTGCTGTTGACCGCGGTAGGGGTAGCCAGGTAGAAAGCATGGCCAGCCGTAGAAAAATGCTTATTGAAATTCTCAATTATAGTGGATTTATCAGAGGTGACAGAGTTTCCTATCCTCAGTGCAGTGGGCAGCTGGTTTGGAAGCGTGTACACTTTAAAATGTGTATTACATTGTCCATCACGCATAACTGTCAAGTTAAAGAGTGGTTCAATGATCTGTTTGAATGAGACTGGATCTACCAAGTGAATAACTTAATGTATTGTCTTCAACAACAAATGAAGAGATGACAGTGGCAGCTTACCTGACATGCAACCGGCTTTCATCCTACAAAAAAAACTTGGTATACGATAGAAATAACAACATTCACCTAGATGTACTTCAGCTTTGACCACAGCTGCATTCAAGGTGGTGCTGGAGTCTCTTCTCACAGCCGCTGTGCAACATGCTGGATGCTGACCACAATCACCTGTGAAGTGTAGGCCTATTGTAGACTCTAGACTGGCAGTCTGGAATTCATGTGAGGCCCACAGGTGTTTGTGTATCAGTGTCTGGTCTATCTACGACAGGTCTGATATGTAAGTATGTAACACCTGGACCACCACAACAACAGATAGAAGCAGAGGACCCGTCTGTTTGTCTGTCTGTCTCTCTGCCGTCAGTTCTCACACTGTCCTCTAACATTAAACACCACGTCTCCTTTCAGCCCACTAGAAGAGGAAAGGTGGCAGAGTTGTTTTTCTTCTTCCCCTTCTTCCGTCCATCAAAAGAAAATACCAGAGAGAGAAATCAAAGAGAAACGTGCAGCTGCTTTTTTTTGAGACGACCATGAGACAAGGAGCTGGGTGCAAAATGGGACCACAGCAAGTCTGTCACCTCCACTGGTAGATGGGTATATATGTGTGTGTGTGTGTGTGTGTGTGTGTGTGTGTGTGTGTGTGTGTGTGTGTGTGTGTGTGTGTGTGTGTGTGTGTGTGTGTGTGTGTGTGTGTGTGTTGTCTGCAGAATGGTTGCAGAGCAGTGAGTTGATGAGATCGTGTGTGTGTGTGTGTGTGTGTGTGTGTGTGTGTGTGTGTGTGTGTGTGTGTGTGTGTGTGTGTGTGTGTGTGTGTGTGTGTGTGTGTGTTTGTTTGTTTATCTGTAGCCTGGTTGCGGAGTAGTACGTTGGTGAGATCATGTGTGTGTGCAGAGGCTGTAGGTTCAGACATAAACAGCTGTAGGTTCAGACATAAACAGCTGCAGGTTCAGACATAAACAGCTATCAGACAGAGGCTGTAGGTTCAGACATAAACAGCTGTAGGTTCAGACATAAACAGTTATCAGACAGAGGTTGTAGGTTCAGACATAAACAGCTGTAGGTTCAGACATAAACAGTTATCAGACAGAGGCTGTAGGTTCAGAGATAAACAGCTGTAGGTTCAGACATAAACAGCTGTAGGTTCAGACATAAACAGCTGTAGGTTCAGACATAAACAGCTGTAGGTTCAGACATAAACAGCTGTAGGTTCAGACATAAACAGCTGTAGATTCAGACATAAACAGTTATCAGACAGAGGCTGTAGGTTCAGACATAAACAGCTGTAGGTGCAGACATAAACAGCTGTAGGTTCAGACATAAACAGCTGTAGGTTCAGACATAAACAGTTATCAGACAGGAGGCTGTAGGTTCAGACATAAACAGCTGTAGGTTCAGACATAAACAGCTGTAGGTTCAGACATAAACAGCTGTAGGTTCAGACATAAACAGCTGTAGGTTCAGACATAAACAGTTATCAGGCAACATAAAATATCCGGTGTTGCTGTGGCTAGGTTGCGCGTCCTTTGATTTCTGCTATTGTCCCTGTCATTGGACAACAGTCTCACCGCTCAATACTTGATTGGGTAAAATGACAGTTCCTCCTCGTATGGAGACTTCTCCACGTTCCCAGAAACATTCTCCCAGATGTGATTCCTCTCCCTCTGTTCTGTATAGTTGAGACCATAGTCTAGATGAGACAATATTAGAGCCATGCGCCATACTGGGACGACCTGGCTTGACACCTCAGTGGCCTCAACCTGTTGGTGGAACACTCAGCTGTGTGTGTGTGTGTGTGTATGTGTGTGTGTGTGTGTGTGTGTGTGTGTGTGTGTGTGTGTGTGTGTGTGCGTGTGTGTGTGTGCGTGCGTGTGTGCGTGCCGCTGGGAATTGCCAAGGACGTCAAAAATACGATATTATCACCATACTTAAGTGGTGATACAATATTTATTGCGATTCTAGATATACAGTCGGAAGAAAAAGTATGTGAACCCTTTGGATCTGATCTTCATCTAGGCCACAACAATAGACAAACACAGTCTGCTTAAACTAATAACACACAAACAGTTATACGTTTCCATGTCTTTATTGAACACACCGTGTAAACATTCACAGTGCAGGGTGGGAAAAGTATGTGAACCCTTGGATTTAATAACTGGTTGACCCTCCTTTGGCAGCAATAACCTCAACCAAACGTTTTCTGTAGTTGCGGATCAGAGCTGCAAAACGGTCAGGAGGAATTTTGGATCATTCCTCTTTACAAAACTGTTTCAGTTCAGCAATATTCTTGGGATGTCTGGTGTGAACTGCTCTCTTGAGGTCATGCCACAGCATCTCAAATCGGGTCGAGGTCAGGACTCTGACTGGGCCACTGCAGAAGACGTATTTTCTTCTGTTGAAGCCGTTCTGTTGTTGATTTACTTCTGTGTTTTGGGTCGCTGTCCTGTTGCATCACCCAACTTCTGTTGGGCTTCAATTGGCAGACAGATAGCCTTACATTTTCCTGCAAAATGTGTTGATAAACTTGGGAATTGATTTTTCTGTCAATGATAGCAAGCTGTCCAGGCCCTGAGGCAGCAAAGCAGCCCCAAACCACGATGCTCCCTCCACCATACTTTACAGTTGGGATGAGGTTTTGATGTTGGTGTGCTGTGCCTTTTTTCTCTCCACACATAGTGTTTTGTGTTCCTTCCTTCCTTCCTTCCTTCCTTCCTTCCTTCCTTCCTTCCTTCCTTCCTTCCTTCCTTCCTTCCTTCCTTCCTTCCTTCCTTCCTTCCTTCCTTCCTTCCTTCCTTCCTTCCTTCCAAACAACTCAACTTTAGTTTCATCTGTCCACAGAATATATTGCCAGTAGCGCTGTGGAACATCCAGGTGCTCTTTTGCGAACTTCAGACGTGCAGCAATGTTTTTTTTGGACAGCAGTGACTTCTTCCGTGGTGTCCTCCCATGAACACCATTCTTGTTTTGTGTTTTACGTATCGTAGACTTGTCAACAGAGATGTTAGCATGTTCCAGAGATTTCTGTAAGTCTTTAGCTGACACTCTGGGATTCATCTTAACCTCACTGAGCATTTTGCACTATGCTCTTGCAGTCATCTTTGCAGGACGGCTACTCCTAGGGAGAGTAGCAACAGTGCTGAACTTTCTCCATTTATAGACAATTTGTCTTACCGTGGACTGATGAACATCAAGGCTTTAAGATATATTTTTGTAACCCTTCCCAGTTACAATTCAAGTCAACAATTCATAATATTAGGTCTTCAAACATCTCTTTTGTATGAGACATGGTTCACATCAGGCAATGCTTCTTGTGAATAGCCTTTTTTATATGGCAGGGCAGCTCTAACCAACATCTCCAATCTCATCTCATTGATTGGACTCCAGGTTAGCTGACTCCTGACTCCAATTAGCTTTTGGAGAAGTCATTAGCCTAGGGGTTCACATACTTTTTCCAACCTACACTGTGAATGTTTAAATTATGTATTCAATATAGACAAGAAAAATACAATAATGTGTATGTTATTAGTTTAACCACACTGTGTTTGTCTGTTGTTGTGACTTAGATGAAGATCAGATCAAATTTTATGTCCAATTTATGCAGAAATCCAGGTAACTACAAAGGGTTCACATACTTTTTCTTGCCACTGTATCATGATTTATCATGCACGATTCAATATGTATTGCAATTTGATATTGCAATTCAATGTTCCAAACATATTGCTCACCATATGTCTGCTGCAGAGAGGCTAGAGAGCATGAGAAAACGAGTTTTGGTCAGTCATGGTCACGGAAATAAAAGTGCTGAAAACATGACTCACCAGACCTGAGCCTCCCCTCCCCTCCCCATCCCATCCCATGGCCAGACCTGAGCCTCCACTCCCCATCCCATCCCATGGCCAGACCTGAGTCTCCCCTCCCCATCCCATCCCATCCCATGGCCAGACCTGAGCCTCCCCTCCCCATCCCATGGCCAGACCTGAGCCTCCCCTCCCCATCCCATCCCATCCCATGGCCAGACCTGAGCCTCCACTCCCCATCCCATCCCATGGCCAGACCTGAGCCTCCCCTCCCCATCCCATGGCCAGACCTGAGCCTCCCCTCCCCTCCCCATCCCATGGCCAGACCTGAGCCTCCCCTCCCCATCCCATCCCATCCCATGGCCAGACCTGAGCCTCCCCTCCCCTCCCATCCCATGGCCAGACCTGAGCCTCCCCTCCCCATCCCATCCCATCCCATGGCCAGACCTGAGCCTCCCCTCCCCATCCCATCCCATGGCCAGACCTGAGCCTCCCCTCCCCATCCCATCCCATGGCCAGACCTGAGCCTCCCCTCCCCATCCCATCCCATCCCATGGCCAGACCTGAGCCTCCCCTCCCCATCCCATCCCATGGCCAGACCTGAGCCTCCCCATCCCATCCCATGGCCAGACCTGAACCTCCCCTCCCCATCCCATCCCATCCCATCCCATGGCCAGACCTGAGCCTCCCCTCCCCATCCCATCCCATCCCATGGCCAGACCTGAGCCTCCCCTCCCCATCCCATCCCATGGCCAGACCTGAGCCTCCCCATCCCATCCCATGGCCAGACCTGAGCCTCCCCTCCCCATCCCATCCCATCCCATGGCCAGACCGGAGCCTCCCCATCCCCTCCAAATCCCATGGCCAGACCTGACCTGGCATTAGCCTGCCCTTGTCTTTAGCAGGCTGACAACAGACTCATCCGTCACAGGTTTGTAATCAAGAAGTGTACCCCCCACCCCCTCCCTCCCTCCCTCCCCCCTCCCTCCCCCCTCCCTCCCCACCCCTCCCTCCCTCCCTCCCCACCCCCCTCCCTCCCCACCCCTCCCTCCCCACCCCTCCCTCCATGGCTAACTCTTCCGGCTGATTACTCGTAATGTAATTTTAATTAAAAACTGCGGTGTCAAAGGGTTTAGTGGGCTTGAGAAGTGGGCCCAGATTGCAGCGCTGTGGTAAACCCCCCTCACTTGGTTGGAGAGGAAATGCATCCTGACACCAACCTGTGTGACCTGGACGACCTACGACAACATGAACAAAAGGCAGTCTACTGTACAGGGCCGAGGGCACGGTCTGGCCACGGGGCACGGTCACAATGAGAGGATAGTCACCATGGGTAGAGAAGGTGCTTTCCTATATTACTGTCACTTGTAATTATAATTCATTAATACGATATTAATATAGCAGTAGAATAGGAGGAACACAGAAGGTGTGGAGTGTCTGGGGAAGGGTGGAGGTGAAGGTGTGGGGGTGAAAACTAAAAGGGTTGTGCTCGCTCCTAACTGACAGTTTAAAGCCACATTCCTGAATTTATGTTCCAGCCTAAACGGAATGCTTGGTTTAGCATTAAACTAATTTTAAAAGGTATATGGAACATGCATTAAAACTTTGGAGAAAAACCTTTAAATTGTCTCTTTGGAAAGAAGAGATTTAACAAGACAAATCCCTGGTATAGAATCAACAGTTGAAGTCCTCTGGTAGTTGGTAATCCCTTCACCTGGAACGGTTTGATTATCTCCTCTCCATCGACCCTGAAACGGATCCCCCCCCCACTGCTCCCTGCGCCCAGACTAAACCACTCTCCTCTCTAAAAGCCCATCTCAACCCCATCTGCTGAGACATTACTGAGATCCCCCTCACTCACAGCCTGGAAGAATGGCCAAGGAGGGGATGTAGGGATGGCTACACAGGGGGGAGGAGGGGATGTAGGGATGGCTACACGGTGGGGGAAGGAGGGGATGTAGGGATGGCTACACGGTGGGGGGAGGAGGGGATGTAGGGATGGCTACACGGTGGGCCAAGGAGGGGATGTAGGGATGGCTACACGGTGGGGGAAGGAGGGGATGTAGGGATGGCTACACGGTGGGCCAAGGAGGGGATGTAGGGATGGCTACACGGTGGGCCAAGGAGGGGATGTAGGGATGGCTACACGGTGGGGGAAGGAGGGGATGTAGGGATGGCTACACGGTGGGGGGAGGAGGGGATGTAGGGATGGCTACACGGTGGGGGAAGGAGGGGATGTAGGGATGGCTACACGGTGGGCCAAGGAGGGGATGTAGGGATGGCTACACGGTGGGGGGAGGAGGGGATGTAGGGATGGCTACACGGTGGGGGGAGGGGGGGATGTAGGGATGGCTACACGATGGGCCAAGGAGGGGATGTAGGGATGGCTACACGGCGGGGGGAGGAGGGGATGTAGGGGTGGCTACACGGTGGGCCAAGGAGGGGATGTAGGGATGGCTACACGGTGGGGGGAGGAGGGGATGTAGGGATGGCTACACGGTGGGGGGAGGAGGGGATGTAGGGATGGCTACACGGTGGGGGGAGGAGGGGATGTAGGGATGGCTACACGGTGGGGGAAGGAGGGGATGTAGGGATGGCTACACGGTGGGCCAAGGAGGGGATGTAGGGATGGCTACACGGTGGGGCAAGGAGGGGATGTAGGGATGGCTACACGGTGGGGGGAGGAGGGGATGTAGGGATGGCTACACAGTGGGGGGAGGAGGGGATGTAGGGATGGCTACACGGTGGGGGGAGGAGGGGATGTAGGGATGGCTACACGGTGGGGGGAGGGGGGGATGTAGGGATGGCTACACGGTGGGGGAAGGAGGGGATGTAGGGATGGCTACACGGTGGGGGGAGGAGGGGATGTAGGGATGGCTACACGGTGGGGGGAGGAGGGGATGTAGGGATGGCTACACGGTGGGGGGAGGAGGGGATGTAGGGATGGCTACACGGTGGGGGGAGGAGGGGATGTAGGGATGGCTACACGGTGGGGGAAGGAGGGGATGTAAGGATGGCTACACGGTGGGGGGAGGAGGGGATGTAGGGATGGCTACACGGTGGGGGGAGGAGGGGATGTAGGGATGGCTACACGGTGGGGGAAGGAGGGGATGTAGGGATGGCTACACGGTGGGGGAAGGAGGGGATGTAGGGATGGCTACACGGTGGGGGGAGGAGGGGATGTAGGGATGGCTACACGGTGGGGGAGAGGAGGGGATGTAGGGATGGCTACACGGTGGGGGGAGGAGGGGATGTAGGGATGGCTACACGGTGGGGGGAGGAGGGGATGTAGGGATGGCTACACGGTGGGGGGAGGAGGGGATGTAGGGATGGCTACACGATGGGGGGAGGAGGGGATGTAGGGATGGCTACACGGTGGGGGGAGGAGGGGATGTAGGGATGGCTACACGGTGGGGGAAGGAGGGGATGTAGGGATGGCTACACGGTGGGCCAAGGAGGGGATGTAGGGATGGCTACACGGTGGGCCAAGGAGGGGATGTAGGGATGGCTACACGGTGGGGGAAGGAGGGGATGTAGGGATGGCTACACGGTGGGGGGAGGAGGGGATGTAGGGATGGCTACACGGTGGGGGGAGGAGGGGATGTAGGGATGGCTACACGGTGGGGGGAGGAGGGGATGTAAGGATGGCTACACGGTGGGGGGAGGAGGGGATGTAGGGATGGCTACACGGTGGGGGGAGGAGGGGATGTAGGGATGGCTACACGGTGGGGGGAGGAGGGGATGTAGGGATGGCTACACGGTGGGGGAAGGAGGGGATGTAGGGATGGCTACACGGTGGGCCGAGGAGGGGATGTAGGGATGGCTACACGGTGGGGGGAGGAGGGGATGTAGGGATGGCTACACGGTGGGGGGAGGAGGGGATGTAGGGATGGCTACACGTGGGGGGAGGAGGGGATGTAGGGATGGCTACACGGTAGGGGAAGGAGGGGATGTAGGGATGGCTACACGGTGGGCCAAGGAGGGGATGTAGGGATGGCTACACGGTGGGCCAAGGAGGGGATGTAGGGATGGCTACACGGTGGGGGAAGGAGGGGATGTAGGGATGGCTACACGGTGGGGGGAGGAGGGGATGTAGGGATGGCTACACGGTGGGCCAAGGAGGGGATGTAGGGATGGCTACACGGTGGGGGAGGAGGGGATGTAGGGATGGCTACACGGTGGGGGAGGAGGGGATGTAGGGATGGCTACACGGTGGGGGGAGGAGGGGATGTAGGGATGGCTACACGGTGGGGGAGGAGGGGATGTAGGGATGGCTACACGATGGGCCAAGGAGGGGATGTAGGGGTGGCTACACGGTGGGCCAAGGAGGGGATGTAGGGGTGGCTACACGGTGGGCCAAGGAGGGGATGTAGGGATGGCTACACGGTGGGGGGAGGAGGGGATGTAGGGATGGCTACACGGTGGGGGGAGGAGGGGATGTAGGGATGGCTACACGGTGGGGGAAGGAGGGGATGTAGGGATGGCTACACGGTGGGGGAAGGGGGGGATGTAGGGATGGCTACACGGTGGGGGGAGGAGGGGATGTAGGGATGGCTACACGGTGGGCCAAGGAGGGGATGTAGGGATGGCTACACGGTGGGGGAAGGGGGGGATGTAGGGATGGCTACACGGTGGGGGAAGGGGCCTTTGGAGAGGCTCTGACTGACTGACATAAAACTGGACAAGACGCCTTATGAACATCCTGTCCTTCCCAGATTTGGTCACTATCTGTAGGACCGTATCCATCTAATGAAAAATGTTGGTCTTTGGGGAAGGTAGGTGGGTAGATACCAGATCGGCTAATAGTTGGCTTTGTAAGGTTTTAGGGGCACAAGGACGCAGTGACCCTTTAACACTCTCTGACAGGGGCCTTGTGTTCCTGCCCAGCCTTCACTGGACAGACAGTTGGAGTGGACCGCAGTTGGCCTGGTCAGTGACGCGTGGACAGACAGTTGGAGTGGACCGCAGTTGGCCTGGTCAGTGATGTGTGGACAGACAGTTGGAGTGGACCGCAGTTGGCCTGGTCAGTGATGTGTGGTCTAATAGGGTTTAACTTTTCTAACCTCCCTTCTGCCAGGGCCAGGGAGACCTGCTGCTACTTATATTGACCTGGTGTGTGTGTGTTTGTGTGTGTGTGTGTGTGTGTGTGTGTGTGTGTGTGTGTGTGTGTGTGTGTGTGTGTGTGTGTGTGTGTGTGTGTGTGTGTGTGTGTGTGTGTGTGTGTGGCCTGGTGGGTCATATCAGATGGGGAGGCCTGGTGGAGACCTGCTGCTCCTTATATTGGCCTGGTGGGTCATATCAGATGCTCAGAGCTCCAGCCTCCTGCCTACTCCTCCTGCTATCTCTTATAGTCGCCTGCTATCTCCTACAGCCTCCTGCTATCTCTTCCAAAATCCTGCGAATTCCTCCTGCTATATCCTCCTGGTATCTCCTTGTGCCATTTCCTCCTGCCTCCTGCTATCTCCTCCTGCTATCTCCTCAAGCCTCCTGATATCTCCTCCTTCTATCTCCTGCCTCCTGCTATTTCCTCCGGCCTCCTGCTATCTCCTGCCTCTTGCTATCTCCTCCTGCTATATCCTCCTGCCTCCTGCTATCTCATCCAGCCCCCTGCTATCCTCCAGCCTCCTGCTATTTACTCCAGCCTCCTGCTATCTCCTCCTGCAATTCCTCCTGCCTTCTGCTATCTCCTCTAGCCTCCTGCAATCTTTTCCTGCCTTCTGATTTCTCCTCCAGCCTCTTGCTATTTCATCATGCCATCTCCTCCTGCCTCTTACTATCTTCTCCTGCCTCCTGCATTTTCCTCCAGCCACTTGCTATATCCTCTTTTAATATCCTCCTGCTATCTTCTCCAGCCTCCTGCTATCTCCTCTATCCTCCTGCTACATCCTCCTGCCTCCTAAGTACTCCTGCGAACTTCTCCAGCCTTCTGAAATCTCCTCCAGCTTCTTGCGAACTCCTCCAGCCTCCTGCTTTTTCCACCTGCTATCTCCTCATCTGTCCACAGAACATTTTGCCAGTAGCGCTGTGCAACATCTAGGTGCTCTTTTGCGAACTTCAGACGGGCAGCAATGTTTTTTTGGACATCAGTGGCTTCTTCCGTGGTGTCTTCCCATGAACACCATTCTTGTTTAGTGTTATACGAATCGTAGACTCGTCAGAGATGTTAGCATGTTCCAGAGATTTCTGCAAGTCTCAAGCCTCCTGCTATCTTTTATAGCCTGCTATCTTTTATAGCCTCCTGCTTTTTCCTCCTGCTATCTCCGCCCGCCTCCTGCTATCTCCTCCAGACTCCTGATATCGCCTCCTGCTATATCCTCCAGCCACCTGCTTTTTCCTCCAGCCTCCTGCTATCTTTTCCAGCGTCCTGCTTTTCCTCCTGCTACTTCCTCCTGCTATCTCCTCCAGCCTCCTGCAATCTCTTCCAGCCTCCTGCTATCTCCTCCAGCCTCTTGCTATCTCTTCCAGCCTCCTGCTATATCCTCCTGCCTCCTGCTAGCCTCTCTCTTCCAGCCTCCTGCTATTTCCTCCAGCCATCTCCTCCTACTATCTCCTTCTGCTATCTCCTCCTGCTCCAGGCATTAAAGGAGCTTCCTCCTAAAGGAGGCCGTTTAATATTTGGACATTCGTCCCAAATGGCACCCTCTTCCCTTTATTTATTGATTTAACCTTTATTTAACCTGGTAGGCAAGTTGAGAACAAGTTCTCATTTACAACTGCGACCTGGCCAAGATAAAGCAAAGCAGTTCGACACATACAACAACACAGAGTTACACATGGAATAAAAAAACATACAGTCAATAATACAGTAGAAAAACAAGTCTATATACAGTCAGTGCAAATGAGGTGAGATAAGGGAGTTAAGGCAATAAATAGGCCGTGGTGGCAAAGTAATTACAATATAGCAATTAAACACTGGAATGGTAGGTGTGCAGTAGATGAATGTGCAAAGTAGAAAAACTGGGGTGCAAAGGAGCAAGATAAATAAATAAATACAGTAGGGGAAGAGGTAGTAGTTTGGGCTAAATTATAGATGGGCTATGTACAGGTGCAGTAATCTGTGAGCTGCTCTGACAGCTGATGCTTAAAGCTAGTGAGGGAGATAAGTGTTTCAAGTTTCAGTGATTTTTGTAGTTCGTTCCAGTCATTGGCAGCAGAGAACTCGAAGGAGAGGCGGCCAAAGGAGGAATTGGCTTTGGGGGTGACCAGTGACATATACCTGCTGGAGCGCGTGCTACGGGTGGGTGCTGCTATGGTGACCAGCGAACTGAGATAAGGCGGGGCTTTACCTAGCAGGGTCTTGTAGATGACCTGGAGCCAGTGGGTTTGGCGACGAGTATGAAGCGAGGGCCAGCCAACGAGAGCGTACAGGTCGGAGACACCTGAAACCCCACCTCTTTAAGGAATACCTGGGATAGGATAAAGTAATCCTTCTAAACCCCCCCCCCCTTAAAAGATTTAGATGCACTATTGTAAAGTGTTCCACTGGATATCATAAGGTGAATGCACCAATTTGTAAGTCGCTCTGGATAAGAGTGTCTGCTAAATGACTTAAAAATGTAAATGTAAATGTAAATGTCGCAGTGGTGGGTAGTATATGGGGCTTTGGTGACAAAACGGATGGCGCTGTGATAGACTGCATCCAATTTGTTGAGTAGAGTGTTGGAGGCTATTTTGTAAATGACATCGCCGAAGTCGAGGATCGGTAGGATGGTCAGTTTTACGAGGGTATGTTTGGCAGCATGAGTGAAGGATGCTTTGTTGCGAAATAGGAAGCCAATTCTAGATTTAATTTTGGATTGGAGATGTTTGATGTGAGTCTGGAAGGAGAGTTTACAGTCTAACCAGACACCTAGGTATTTGTAGTTGTCCACATATTCTAAGTCAGAACCGTCCAGAGTAGTGATGCTGGACGGGCGGGCAGGTGCGGGCAGCGATCGGTTGAAGAGCATGCATTTAGTTTTACTTGTATTTAAGAGCAGTTGGAGGCCACGGAAGGAGAGTTGTATGGCATTGAAGCTCGTCTGGAGGGTAGTTAACACAGTGTCCCAAGAAGGGCCAGAAGTATACAGAATGGTGTCGTCTGCGTAGAGGTGGATCAGAGAGTCACCAGCAGCAAGAGCGACATCATTGATATATACAAAGAAGAGAGTCGGCCCGAGGATTGAACCCTGTGGCACCCCCATAGAGACTGCCAGAGGCCCGGACAACAGGCCCTCCAATTTGACACACTGAACTCTATCAGAGAAGTAGTTGGTGAACCAGGCGAGGCAATCATTTGAGAAACCAAGGCTGTTGAGTCTGCCAATAAGGATGTGGTGATTGACAGAGCCGAAAGCCTTAGCCAGGTCGATGCACCCTCGACAACCACTGTGATTATAATTATTTGACCCAGCTGGTCATCTATGAACATTTGAACATCTTGGCCATGTTCTGTTATAATGTCCACCCGGCACAGCCAGACGAGGACTGGCCACCCCTCATAGCCTGGTTCCTCTCTAGGTTTCTTCCTAGGTTCCGGCCTTTCTAGGGAGTTTTTCCTAGCCACCGTGCTTCTACACCTGCATTGCTTGCTGCTTAACCAAGGCCCAGCTCTGGTCAAAAGTAGTGCACTATATAGGGAATAGGGTGTCAAAAGTAGCGCACTATATAAGGAATAGGGTACCAAAAGTAGTGCACTATATAAGGAATAGGGTGTCAAAAGTAGTGCACTATATAGGGAATAGGGTGTCAAAAGTAGTGCACTATATAGGGAATAGGGTGTCAAAAGTAGTGCACTATATAGGGAATAGGGTGTCAAAAGTAGTGCACTATATAGGGAATAGGGTGTCAAAAGTAGTGCACTATATAGGGAATAGGGTGTCATTAGGGACGTAAACACTGTGTTGCTGGCCATGGGAGATCTGATGTTATTAAGACCCCCCTCTGCTCTCTGTTACGGTGTCAGATGGGATGAATAAACAGAGAGGACCAGCGTCTGGCAGGTGTTACGAGGAGCTGGCAGGAAGTGACACGGAGGGGCTCCTAAAAGGAGGACTCACCCTCAGGTGGAGCCAGCAGGGAGAGACGCTTCAGCACCTTCAGTCACGACACACTCACACAGAGGCATGCAGACACACACACACACACACACACACACACACACACACACACACACACACACACACACACACACACACACACACACACACACACACACACACTGTCAGTTTACATGATGGAGAGCAGCATTAATAGCGTAACTCCTGGGCATAAGGAAACAGAGATGCTTCTCTGATTTCAGCTTGAGGTTTTGTTCCCCGCTACGACACTATGATCTGTTCTGAGATCTGTCAGATACAGCCAGACTCTGGGCTCTGAGACACACACCGTTTCCTGGAAACCATTGTCCGGGGTCCTGCCCGTCCGGGGTCCTGCCCGTCCGGAGTCCGGGGTCATGCCCGTCCGGGGTCCTGCCCGTCCAGGGTCATACCTGCTATAACCTCCAGTACAGGGACAGGTACGTTTCCCAGGGCTGTGTCACAACTTCTCCACAGAACAAAGCACAGAAAATGTGTCATCCTAAAGACAAGGAGTTGACGGTTAGTGTCTTTAAGGGTTTAGGAAGGTGACTGAATCCATTTATCATTGAACTCAAGGAAAAATATACTGGCGGAGGAAAAACCTCCCATTTCAGAAGAGGATATTGGTAAACAGCTGAGGGATTGGGGCCGGAGAAATGTAACCACTCTCAAATTCATAGTCAGGGCTGTGAATGTAAGGACCGGCCATTTATGATATCAAAAGTATAGTTTTAACCATGTTTTGAGGCTATACAGTGTTTGTTTACAAACATTGGAGTAAAACAGGCTTATATTTTGGGAATCTGATTGGGGAGGGGGAGGAATTTATACGAATATATTATTGAAGAATCAATGGGTACAAATCATACATGTATTACTCCAAAACAAACTGCAGACTGCCCCTTTAACTGTATGTATTGTTCGTATTCTAGAACTACATTATCTGCAGATAATGTATAACAACTGGAAAACTGTCCCCAATCTGTACGCTATATAGTGTAGTTACTGTGTACAACAAGTTGCACCCCGAGATCATCATGTCTGACAGAAGGGAAACTGGGAGGTGGTGAGACAAAATGGCTGTTTTTTTTTTTTTGCCACTGCGTCGTCAGGGAGAAAGTGGGGAAGAAGAAGAAGAAATGTTAATATGACTTCCATCTTGGAGAGAAGAAGAGAGAGGAGACGGGGGGAAAGAAAGGTACAAAGCAGCCTCCTGGGTTCTCACTTGAGGGACCACTCACCCAGGTAATTAAGGAGCTTCAGGAGAGCACACAGGAAAAGTGGACGAAAAAGAAGAAGCCACAAAGAGAATGGCTGGAAGAAAATTACTTTTCCTGCCTTGTGCTTTTCTGGCTTTAAGGCTGCAACAAGAGATCGGCATCAGATGGTCCTTCTTCAACAGGCTGCCTGAGGGGCGGGCTGCCTACCTGGGGGGCGGGCTGGGGGGGCACGAGGCATGGGGAACAAAACAGACCATTCAGTCTATCTCTCTCTCTGTCATGATTAAACTATTCATTAAGACAGTCTGTCTGTCTGTCTGCACTCCAGCCTACCTATCCCAGAGTTGTCTCATTATGAGGTACAGTGTTTAAACTGGTCAGTCAGTCAGTCAGTCAGTCAGTCAGTCAGTCAGTCAGTCAGTCAGTCAGTCTGTCTGTCTGTCTGTCTGTCTGTCTGTCTGTCTGTCTGTCTGTCTGTCTGTCTGTCTGTCTGTCTGTCGGTCTGTCTGTCTGTCTGTCTGTCTGTCTGTCTGTCTGTCTGTCTGTCTGTCTGTCTGTCTGTCTGTCTGTCTGTCTGTCTGTCTGTCTGTCTGTCAGTCAGTCTGTCTGTCTGTCTGATCTCCGACCTACCTATCCCAGAGTTGTCTCATTATGAGGTACAGTGTTTAAACTGGTCATTAAGACAGTCAGTCTGTCTGTCTGTCTGTCTGTCTGATCTCCGACCTACCTATCCCAGAGTTGTCTCATTATGAGGTACAGTGTTTAAACTGGTCATTAAGACAGTCAGTCAGTCTGTCTGTCTGATCTCCAGCCTACCTATCCCAGTGTTGTCTCATTATGAGGTACAGTGTTTAAACTGGTCATTAAGACAGTCAGTCTGTCTGTCTGTCTGTCTGATCTCCGACCTACCTATCCCAGTGTTGTCTCATTATGAGGTACAGTGTTTAAACTGGTCATTAAGACAGTCAGTCTGTCTGTCTGTCTGTCTGATCTCCGACCTACCTATCCCAGTGTTGTCTCATTATAAGGTACAGTGCTGCTCACTCCAAAGTGTTAAAAGGACGAAGCTGGGGAGGAGGAAGAGGAGGGAGATGAAGATGTTGTTTGAATGGGACTTCATATAGAATCCAGGAAGAGCACTAAACGGCTCCACAGAGAACATCTTCACCTTTCTCTTCTCTCTTCTCTCCAGGAGTATACTTCTTTTGGCTTCTTCATTTTGGCGAACCACTGAGTGCTTGAATTCAGTTAATTACAAGAAAGAAAACTTTGTACCTGTTGAAAAGATCCCCTTTTTGGTTCGTTGGCTTGTTAATGCCAACAAAGGCGAGATACAGCGGATAGCCGGAGAGAAAACCATACAGAGCTTTTCAGAGAGATACATCTCTAATAAGAATGCTGAGATGAGAGAGAGTTCCTCTGAAAGCAGGCATGTGAAAGGAAGAAAGAAAAAAACCTATTTAACTTTTCTCATCCATAATTACTGTACATATCATGAAGAATAGGCTGACAGCCTTTCCTTTATCACAGAGACAAATTATCAACATCTCCATCTCCCATAGATAAAATAAAGATTGATGGATACCTTTTTAATGTAAAGTCAAGAGTAATTCGTTTTTTGGAACCTTTCAGAAGTAACTGTGTGTGAGTGTGTGTCAGAGTCCACTAGTTGACTTGACAGTGGCTCTCTTTCTATGTGGCTCTATACAGCCTAGCTCTGTGACTCTACAGACTAGCTCTGTGGCTCTACAGCCTAGCTCTGTGGCTCTACAGCCTAGCTCTGTGACTCTACAGCCTAGCTCTGTGGCTCTACAGCCTAGCTCTGTGGCTCTACAGCCTAGCTCTGTGGCTCTACAGCCTAGCTCTGTGACTCTACAGCCTAGCTCTGTGGCTCTACAGCCTAGCTCTGTGGCTCTACAGCCTAGCTCTGTGGCTCTACAGCCTAGCTCTGTGGCTCTACAGCCTAGCTCTGTGACTCTACAGCCTAGCTCTGTGGCTCTACAGCCTAGCTCTGTGACTCTACAGCCTAGCTCTGTGGCTCTACAGCCTAGCTCTGTGGCTCTACAGCCTAGCTCTGTGACTCTACAGCCTAGCTCTGTGACTCTACAGCCTAGCTCTGTGACTCTACAGCCTAGCTCTGTGGCTCTACAGCCTAGCTCTGTGACTCTACAGCCTAGCTCTGTGGCTCTACAGCCTAGCTCTGTGACTCTACAGCCTAGCTCTGTGGCTCTACAGCCTAGCTCTGTGGCTCTACAGCCTAGCTCTGTGACTCTACAGCCTAGTTCTGTGACTCTACAGCCTAGCTCTGTGGCTCTACAGCCTAGCTCTGTGACTCTACAGCCTAGCTCTGTGGCTCTACAGCCTAGCTCTGTGGCTCTACAGCCTAGCTCTGTGACTCTATAGCCTAGTTCTGTGACTCTACAGCCTAGCTCTGTGACTCTATAGCCTAGCTCTGTGACTCTACAGCCTAGCTCTGTGACTCTACAGCCTAGCTCTGTGGCTCTACAGCCTAGCTCTGTGGCTCTACAGCCTAGCTCTGTGACTCTACCGCCTAGCTCTGTGACTCTACCGCCTAGCTCTGTGGCTCTACAGCCTAGCTCTGTGACTCTACAGCCTATCTCTGTGGCTCTACAGCCTAGCTCTGTGACTCTTCATTCTAGTTCTGTGACTCTACCGCCTAGCTCTGTGGCTCTACAGCCTAGCTCTGTGGCTCTACAGCCTAGCTCTGTGACTCTACCGCCTAGCTCTGTGACTCTACCGCCTAGCTCTGTGGCTCTACAGCCTAGCTCTGTGACTCTACAGCCTATCTCTGTGGCTCTACAGCCTAGCTCTGTGGCTCTACAGCCTAGCTCTGTGACTCTACAGCCTATCTCTGTGACTCTACAGCCTATCTCTGTGGCTCTACAGCCTAGCTCTGTGACTCTACAGCCTAGCTCTGTGACTCTACAGCCTATCTCTGTGGCTCTACAGCCTATCTCTGTGGCTCTACAGCCTAGCTCTGTGACTCTTCAGCCTAGTTCTGTGACTCTACAGCCTAGCTCTGTGGCTCTACAGCCTAGCTCTGTGACTCTACAGCCTAGTTCTGTGACTCTACAGCCTAGCTCTGTGGCTCTACAGCCTAGCTCTGTGACTCTACAGCCTAGTTCTGTGACTCTACAGCCTAGCTCTGTGACTCTTCAGCCTAGTTCTGTATTTGTATTTGTATTTATTATGGATCCCCATTAGTTCCTGCCAAGGCAGCAGCTACTCTTCCTGGGGTTTATTATGGATCCCCATTATTTCCTGCCAAGGCAGCAGCTACTCTTCCTGGGGTTTATTATGGATCCCCATTAGTTCCTGCCAAGACATCAGCTACTCTTCCTGGGGTGTATTATGGATCCCCATTAGTTCCTGCCAAGGCAGCAGATACTCTTCCTGAGGTCCAGAAAAATTATGGCAGTTATACAATTTTAAAAATATTACAATACATTCATAACATCTTTCATAAAACATTAGGTTGTGCCCTCAGGCCACCACTCTACTACCACATATCTACAACACAAAATCCATGTGTACGTGAGTGTATAGTGGGTATGTTATCATGTGTTCGTATACATGTGTCTGTGCCTATGTTTGTGTTGCTTCACAGTCCCTGCTGTTCCATAAGGGGTATTTTTATCGGTTTTTACTTGATGTGGAATAGAGTTCCATGTAGTCATGGCTCTATGTAGTACTGTGCACCTCCCATAGTCTGTTCTGGACTTGGGGACTGTGAAGAGACCTCTGGTGGCATGTCTTGTGGGGTATGAATGGGGTGTCCGACCTGTGTGGTAGTCGTTTAAACAGGCAGCTCGGTGCTTTCAGCATGTCAATACCTCTCATAAATAAAAGTAGTGATGAAGTCAATCTCTCCTCCACTTTGAGCCAGGAGAGATTGACATGTATATTATTAATATTAGCTCTCTGTGTACATCCAAGGTCCAGCCGTGCTGCCCTGCTCTCAGCCAATTTTCATAAGTCCCTCTTTGTGGCACCTGACCACACGACTGAACAGTTTTGTCCAAGTGCGACAAAACTAGGGCCTGTAGGACCTGCCTCTCTGATAGTGTTGTTAAGAAGTCAGAGCAGCGCTTTATTATGGACAGACCTCTCCCCATCTTAGCTTCTGTTGTATCAGTATGTTTTGACCATGACAGTTTACAATCCAGGGTTACTCCAAGCAGTTTTCTCACCTCAATTTTCTCAATTTCCACATTATTCAATTCACAATTTAGTTGAGGTTTAGGCTTTAGTGAATGATTTGTCCCAAATACAATTATTTTAGTTTTTGTAATATTTAGGACTAACTTATTCCTTGCCACCCGTTCTGAAACTAACTTCAGCTCTTTGTTCAGTGTTGCAGTGATTTGAGTTTCTGTAGTAGCTGACGAATCTAGTGTTGAGTCATCTGCATACGTAGACACATTGGCTCAAAGCCAGTGGCATGTCGTTAGTAAAGATTGAAAAAAAGAAAGGGGCCTAGACAGCTGCCCTGGGGAATTCCTGATTCTACCTGGATATTGTTGGAGAGGCTTCCATTAAAGAACACCCTCTGTGTTCTGTTAGATAGGTAACTCTTTATCCACAATATAGCAGAGGGTGTAAAGCCATAACACATCCTTTTTTCCAGCAGCAGACTATGATCAATAATGTCAAAAGCTGCACTGAAGTCTAACAAAACAGCCCCAACATTCTTCTTATCATCATTTTCTCTCAGCCAATCATCAGTCATTTGTGTTAGTGCTGTGCTTGTTGAATGTATTTCCCTATAAGCATGCTGAAAGTCTGTTGTCAATTTGTTTACTGTAAAATAGCATCGTATCTGCTCAAACACAATTTTTTTCCAAAGGTTTACTAAGGGTTGGTAACAGGTCGATTTGTCGGCAATTTGATCCAGTAAAGGGGGCTTTACTATTCTTAGGTGGGGGAATTACTTTTGCTTCCCTCTAGGCCTGAAGCCACACACGATCTAGTAGGCTTAAATTGAAGATGTGGCAAATAGGAGTGGCAATATTGCCAGCTATTATCCTCAGATTTCAAAAATTACAAAGCTTGTCTTTCACAATTTGGTCAAATATACTTGGATGTGTAGTGTCAGCGTTTGTTGCTGGTATGTCATGCCTAAGTTTGCTAATATTACCAATTTTAAAAAATCATTAAAGTAGTTGGCAATATCAGTGGGCTTTCAATGAATGATGGAGCTGAGTTTGCCTTTTTGCCCAAAAATGTAATTTAAGGTGTACCAAAGCTTTTTACTATCATTCTTTAAGTAATTTTTCTTTGTTTCATAGTGTAGTTTACTGACATTATTTCTCAATTTGCAATACATTTGTCAATCGTTTGTGCAGCCAGACTTATTTGCAATTTATTTTCCCTCATCCCTCTCAACCATACAATTTTTCAATTCCTCATCAATTCAAGGGAATTGAGGAGGAGAAGGAAATGGAGATGTCTTCCTTGGAAGGCAAGTTCCAGGCTCTACAGCCTAGCTCTGTGGCTCTACAGCCTAGCTCTGTGACTCTACAGCCTAGCTCTGTGGCTCTACAGCCTAGCTCTGTGGCTCTACAGCCTAGCTCTGTGGCTCTACAGCCTAGCATTGTGACTCTACAGCCTAGCATTGTGACTCTACAGCCTAGCTCTGTGGCTCTACAGCCTAGCTCTGTGGCTCTACAGCCTAGCATTGTGACTCTACAGCCTAGCTCTGTGACTCTACAGCCTAGCTCTGTGGCTCTACAGCCTAGCTCTGTGGCTCTACAGCCTAGCATTGTGACTCTACAGCCTAGCTCTGTGTCTCTACAGCCTAGTTCTGTGGCTCTACAGCCTAGCTCTGTGGCTCTACCGCCTAGCTCTGTGGCTCTACAGCCTAGCTCTGTGACTCTACAGCCTAGCTCTGTGGCTCTAGAGCCTAGCATTGTGACTCTACAGCCTAGCTCTGTGACTCTACAGCCTAGCTCTGTGGCTCTACAGCCTAGCTCTGTGGCTCTACAGCCTAGCATTGTGACTCTACAGCCTAGCTCTGTGACTCTACAGCCTAGTTCTGTGGCTCTACAGCCTAGCTCTATGGCTCTACCGCCTAGCTCTGTGGCTCTACAGCCTAGCTCTGTGACTCTACAGCCTAGCTCTGTGGCTCTACAGCCTAGCTCTGTGGCTCTACAGCCTAGCTCTGTGGCTCTACAGCCTAGCTCTGTGGCTCTACAGCCTAGCATTGTGACTCTACAGCCTAGCTCTGTGACTCTACAGCCTAGCTCTGTGACTCTACAGCCTAGCTCTGTGGCTCTACAGCCTAGCTCTGTGACTCTACAGCCTATCTCTGTGACACTACAGCCTAGCATTGTGACTCTACAGCCTAGCTCTGTGACTCTACAGCCTAGTTCTGTGGCTCTACAGCCTAGCTCTGTGGCTCTACCGCCTAGCTCTGTGGCTCTACAGCCTAGCTCTGTGGCTCTACAGCCTAGCTCTGTGACTCTACAGCCTAGCTCTGTGGCTCTACAGCCTAGCTCTGTGGCTCTACAGCCTAGCTCTGTGGCTCTACAGCCTAGCATTGTGACTCTACAGCCTAGCTCTGTGACTCTACAGCCTAGCTCTGTGGCTCTACAGCCTACATCTGTGACTCTACAGCCTACCTCTGTGGCTCTACAGCCTAGTTCTGTGGCTCTACAGCCTAGCTCTGTGACTCTACAGCCTACCTCTGTTCAGCCCATGCTGAGGGAAGGATAGGGAAGAGATAGCGTGACAGCAGTCTGTCTGTGCCCCTGGTTGACCCTGAGTGACAGGTAATCTTGTGCTGTAAAGGGCCTTAAATGTTTAACACGTTGCCTGGTGATATTGGTGCTAGGGTCTTGGCTGAGAGCGCTCCTGAATAGACGGTGGTGTACTTGTCATATCACAGTGCCTCCATGTACCCCCTGACTCCTCTGTGAACCCTACTCATCCAACCAACACTCTGTGTGCCCCACTCACAACGCCACGGTCCCCCCGCCCCCCTCGTCTCAGCCAAGTGAGAAACGAAGATGACATCAGATCTATTGACACTTCTAGAGAGAGTGTGTCAAAGCTTAGACAGCGTCCTGTCCTGAGTGCTCAGATTGTCACTAGAGAGGATTTGGGATAAGAGGGTGATATACGGTGTGTTGCTGTTGTTGTCCGTGGTTGTCCGTTCTATACCGGAGAATGAGAGCAGTTCAGAGGTATTGTATTTATTAGGGATCTCCATTAGCTGCTGCCAAGGCAAGTCTGTGGGCCTCCAATAGCCTGTTCTGGACTTGGGGATTGTGACGAGATTGGTGGCAGGTCTTGTGGAGGTATGGATGGGTGTCTGAGCTGTGTGCTAGTCGTTTAAACAGACACCTCGGTACATTCAGCTTGTCAACACTTCTTACAAAAAACAAGTAGTGATGAAGTCAATCTCTCTTTCACTTTGAGCCATGAGAGATTGACGTGCATGTCATTAATGTTAGCTCTCTGTGTACTTTTAAGGTCCAGCCGTGCTGCCCTGTTCTGAGCCAATTGTCATTTTCATAAGTCCATCTTTGTGGCAGCTGATCACATGACTGAACAGTAGTCCGGGAGTGACGAAACTAGGGCCTGTATGACCTGCCTTGTTGATAGCCTCTTGGACCTGCCTTGTTGATAGCCTGTAGGACCTGCCTTGTTGATAGCCTGTAGGACCTGCCTTGTTGATAGCCTGTAGGACCTGCCTTGTTGATAGCTGCCTGGACCTGCCTTGTTGATAGCCTCCTGGACCTGCCTTGTTAATAGCCTGTAGGACCTGCCTTGTTAATAGCCGCCTGGACCTGCCTTGTTGATAGCCTCCTGGACCTGCCTTGTTAATAGCCTGTAGGACCTGCCTTGTTAATAGCCGCCTGGACCTGCCTTGTTGATAGCCGCCTGGACCTGCCTTGTTGATAGCCTCCTGGACCTGCCTTGTTGATAGCCTCCTGGACCTGCCTTGTTGATAGCCTCCTGGACCTGCCTTGTTGATAGCCTGTAGGACCTGCCTTGTTGATAGCCTCCTGGACCTGCCTTGTTGATAGCCTCCTGGACCTGCCTTGTTGATAGCCTCCTGGACCTGCCTTGTTGATAGCCTCCTGGACCTGCCTTGTTGATAGCCGCCTGGACCTGCCTTGTTGATAGCCTGTAGGACCTGCCTTGTTGATAGTTTTGTTAAGAAGGCAGAGCAGGGCTTTATTATGGACAGACTTCTCCCCATCTTAGCTTCTGTTGTATCAACATGTTTTGACCAGGACAGTTTACAATCCAGGGTTACTCCAAGCAGTTTAGTCATCTCAACTTGCTCAATTTCCACATTATTTAATACAATATTTATTTGAGGTTTTGGGTTTAGTGAATGATTTGTTTCAAATACAATGCTTTTAGTTTTATAAGTACTTAGGACTAACTTATTCCTTGCAACCCATTCTGAAACTAACTGCAGCTATTTGTTTAGTGTTGCAGTCATTTCAGTAGCTGTGGTAGCTGACGTGTTTAGTGTTGAGTCATCCGCATACATAGACACACTGGCTTTACTCAGAGCCAGTGGCATGTCGTTAGTAAAGATTGAAAGGGGCCTAAACAGCTGCCCTGGGAAATTCCTGATTCTCCCTGGATTTTGTTGGAGAGGCTTCCATTAAAGAACACCCTCTGTGTTCTGTTAGATAGGTAACTCTTTATCCACAATATAACAGAGGGTGTAAAGCCATAACACATACAGTACGTTTTTCCAGCAGCAGACTATGTCTAACAAAACAGTCCCACAATCTTTTTATCATCAATTTCTCTCAGCCAATCATCAGTGATTTGTGTAAGTGCTGTCTGTGCTTGTTGAAGGTATTTCCCTATAAGCGTGAAGAAAGTCTGTTGTCAATTCGTTTACTGTTAAAATAGCATTGTATCTCGTCAATAGTTTTCTAAGGGTTGGTAACAAGCTGATTGGTCGGCTGTTTGAGCCAGTAAAGGGGGCTTTACTATTCTTGGGTAGCGGAATGACTTTTCTAGTAGGCTTAACTTAAATATATGACAAATAGGAGTGGCAATATCATCCTCTATTATCCTCAGTCATTTTCCATCCAGGTTGTCAGACCCCGGTGGCTTGTCATTGTTGATAGACAACAATCGTTGTTTTCACCTCTTCCACACTCACTTTTCGGGAATTCAAAAGTACAATGCTTGTCTTTCAGAATTTGGTCAGATATACTTGGATGTGTAGTGTCAGCATTTGTTGTTGGCATGTCATTCCTGAGTCTGCTAATCTTGCCATTGAAAAAAATCATTAAAGTATTTGGCATTATCAGTGAGTTTTGTGATGAATCAGCCATCTGATTCAATGATTGATGGAGCGGATTTTGCCTTTTTAAATCAAAAACATAATTTAAAGGTGCTCCAAACTTTTTACTATCATTCTTTAAATCATTTATTTTTCTTTCATAATACAGTTTATTTTTTTATTTAGTTTAGTCACATGATTTCTCACTTTTCGGTGTGTTTGCCAATCGGTTGTTCTGCCACACTTATTTGCCATTCCTTTTGCCTCATCCCTCTCAACCATACAATTTGTTTATTTTTATGAATCAATCCAAAGGGGATTCAACCGTTTTTACAGTTATTTTCTTAATGGGTGCATGCTTATTAGTAACTGGAATAGGAAATGTCATACATGTGTAAAAGTGTAGCGTCTGGTTGCTCCTCAATACACACCACAGACCAGCAAATATTCTTTACATCATCAACATATGAATCACTACAAAACGTATTGTATGACCTCTTATACACTATATTAGGCCCAGCCTTTGGAACTTTGGTTTTCCTAGATATGGCTGCTATATTGTGATCACTAAATCAAGAGGATCTGGATACTGCTTTCAAGCTCATTTCTGCAGCATTAGTAAAGATGTGATCAATACATGTTGATGATTTAATTCCTGTGCTGTTTGTAACGACCCTGGTAGGTTGACTAATAACCTGAACCAGGATGCCGACACTAGTTACAGTTTGAAGCTTTCTCTTGAGTGGGCAGCCTGACAAAAGCCAGTCAATACTTAAATCACACAGAAAATATTCTTCTCTGTTGATATCACATACATTATCAAGCATTTCACACATGTTATCCAGATACTGACTGTTAGCACTTGGTGGTCTATAGCAGCTTCCCACCAGAATGGGCTTTAGGTGAGGCAGATGAACCTGTAGCCAGATTACTTCAACAGTATTTAACATGAGATCCTCTGTAATCTTTACAGGAATGTGGTTCTGAATATAGACCGCAACACCTCCACCTTTGGCATTTCTGTCTCTTCTGTAGATGTTATAACCATGTATTACTACCACTGTATCATCAAAGGTATTATCTAACTGAGTTTAAGAGATAGTCAGAATATGAATGTCATCTGTTACAAACTAGTTATTGACTTCATTAACCTTTTTTCTTAGGCTACATATGTTAATATGGGCTATTTTAACACTTTTCTGGGTTGCTTGAATGTTTTCAATGCTTTACTGGGAAGCTTATCAGAAGTAGACTTGGACGGACTGCTGACTGATTTCTAATCTTCTGTGTAGTAAAGGTGCACTGACAAATGTGAAGCACAAGACCTCTTCCTTGACTGAGGGCTTTAGATCAGGGCTCAGATCAGGGCTTCAGAGCGGGGCTTCAGAGCAGGGCTTCAGAGCAGGGCTTCCCAACTTCTTTGGCCCACAACTCCATTCTGATATCTGAAAATGTGCGAATGATGTCTGGAGCCCCAGGCTATCCGTAAAAAAAATAAAAAATAAGAAAAGAAAATGGTGCCATTTGGTTTGCTTAATATAAGGAATTTGAAATAATTTATACTTTTACTTTTGATACTTCAGTATATTTAAAACCAAATACTTTTAGAATTTTACTGAAGTATAACAATCGGTTACTTTTTCCACCACTGGAAGGGGGCAGGGTTCGCTTTCGAAGGACTCTCTCCGATAAGAATTCCTTCCTTTTAATCCCCTGATTCGGTCAATGATCTGTAGAATGTTGTTGTATTTCCCCTGCATGCTTGCATTCAGTTCGTTCAGTTTCCCAAATATGTCTGTTACATAGGCAAGGAGAGACATTTTATTTAACCAAGTCATTATTTTATTTTTTCCATCAATTGTGAATAACAACAGCTCCTCTCTCAACGCAAAAAAATCTTTCCAACACTCCCCCTCGATAACAACCAAGCCTGGGTGTGAAATAGAGCATTGTCATGCTCAGTGGGGATTTTAGCATGTCAGTCTTGGTGGGGCAATTTTTTTTTGGGGGGGGGGGGGGTGAATACCAGCTAAGCAACTACACAGATTTTGAGGTGACGTGGTGTCCCCATGAGTGACAAAACAGTGAGCCAAGAAAATGCCCAACCCCCCTACGCTCCGTATTTTCCCCTGGCTGCCCCACCACCACAGAAAGCACTGAGCTGGGCTGAAACACCTGCATTTTGGAGCTGCCTTGCGAAAACAAAACAAAAAAAGAGACCATTTTTGTATGTGGCTTTATTAACTCAATTATATAGATTATTTTTTACATTGTTTGCAAACTGATATGTGACACATATTAATGCCAAAATAACACATTTTTTATTTGATTTTTTAAAATATTTTTTATTATTATTTAAAAAAATGTTTTTACACATTTTTAGTTAAACAGCTGTGACTCCAAACAGGCCGTGAACAACGTGTCGCTACTGGTCCTGCTCTGATCCCGTGTCTCCACATAGTTCTGAACGACGGGTCGCTACTGGTCCTGCTCTGATCCCGTGTCTCCACATAGTTTTGAACGACGGGTCGCTACTGGTCCTGCTCTGATCCCGTGTCTCCACATAGTTTTGAACGACGGGTCGCTACTGGTCCTGCTCTGATCCCGTGTCTCCACATAGTTCTGAACGACGGGTCGCTACTGGTCCTGCTCTGATCCCGTGTCTCCACATAGTTCTGAACGACGGGTCGCTACTGGTCCTGCTCTGATCCCGTGTCTCCACATAGTTCTGAACGACGGGTCGCTACTGGTCCTGCTCTGATCCCGTGTCTCCACATAGTTCTGAACGACGGGTCGCTACTGGTCCTGCTCTGATCCCATGTCTCCACATAGTTCTGAACGACGGGTCGCTACTGGTCCTGCTCTGATCCCATGTCTCCACATAGTTCTGAACAACGTGTCGCTACTGGTCCTGCTCTGATCCCGTGTCTCCACATAGTTCTGAACGACGGGTCGCTACTGGTCCTGCTCTGATCCCGTGTCTCCACATAGTTCTGAATGACGTGTCGCTACTGGTCCTGCTCTGATCCCGTGTCTCCACATAGTTCTGAACGACGGGTCGCTACTGGTCCTGCTCTGATCCCGTGTCTCCACATAGTTCTGAACAACGTGTCGCTACTGGTCCTGCTCTGATCCCGTGTCTCCACATAGTTCTGAACGACGGGTCGCTACTGGTCCTGCTCTGATCCCGTGTCTCCACATAGTTCTGAACGACGGGTCGCTACTGGTCCTGCTCTGATCCCGTGTCTCCACATAGTTCTGAACGACGGGTCGCTACTGGTCCTGCTCTGATCCCGTGTCTCCACATAGTTCTGAACGACGGGTCGCTACTGGTCCTGCTCTGATCCCGTGTCTCCACATAGTTCTGAACGACGGGTCGCTACTGGTCCCGCTCTGATCCCGTGTCTTCACATAGTTTTGCGAACATGCGTGTGCGATGCAGGATATCTCAGAGTTCTGTGCTCAGCTCTTTTGCCTCCAGTTGCTCTCTGTGTTTCATACAATGAGTCCATATGGCAGAGAGAGACAGATTCAGAGGCCTGCCCACCGTTCCACCATAGATGGAGCCTCATCTGTACAAAAGTCCACCATTCCATCCCCATGGAATCTGTTTTTCCATCATTTGGGGAGGGCGGGCTCGTGGTAATGTCTGGAGCGGAATCAGTGGAATGGTATTAAATACATCCAACACATGGTTTCTAGGTGTTTGATGCCGTTCCAGATATTATTATGAGCTGTCCTCCCAACAGCAGCCTCCTGTGATAGCCACGCAGCACACTGAACATCCCCTGTGTTCGTTTCCTGTTCGGGAATCGTGAGACAGAACAATATGTCCTCGTGAATAGCGTTCCCCCCCCCCCCCCCCCCCGACATGTATAGCGAACAGAAGTCAATGCATGGGGCGTCTCGGCCCTCACAGCTAACGTCCATTTGGAGAGCAGAAGCTGGGGAGTTTTTGTGTCGTTCAGTCAGTTTGCTGTTGATTGTTAGCTATAGTATCAATTCTTAGTTTAACCGTTTTATCTGACGAAAGGTATTGATGTGTGTTTCTTTGTCTCTTCTTTGTCTCGGACTTATAACCGAAAGGTTGCAAGATCGAATCCCTGAGCTGACAAGGTAAAAAAAAACTGTCGCTCTGAACAAGGCAGTTAACCCACTAACCAGTGTCCTAACCAGTGTCCTAGGCAGTCATTGAAAATAAGAATTTGTTCTTAACTGACTTGACGAGTTAAATAAAATAAAAAAACACATTGCTTTCACCATAACAATTGCATCTGGTTTTATAAAAGTCTCTGCAACAGTGTGTGGTTTAATAGCATAGTGTCCTAACCATTCACCGTGGGAATGATTCAATACTGTGTGGTTTAATAGCATAGTGTCCTAACCATTCACCGTGGGAATGATTCAATACTGTGTGGTTTAATAGCATAGTGTCCTAACCATTCACCTTGGGAATGATTCAATACTGTGTGGTTTAATAGCATAGTGTCCTAACCATTCACCGTGGGAATGATTCAATACTGTGTGGTTTAATAGCATAGTGTCCTAACCATTCACCGTGGGAATGATTCAATACTGTGTGGTTTAATAGCATAGTGTCCTAACCATTCACCGTGGGAATGATTCAATAGTGTGTGGTTTAATAGCATAGTGTCCTAACCATTCACCGTGGGAATGATTCAATAGTGTGTGGTTTAATAGCATAGTGTCCTAACCATTCACCGTGGGAATGATTCAAGTGCAATGAATGGTTAAGTGTGGCCTTTTCCCACGATCTAACGCAATCTCTGGTTGAAATGTATCTTTTAGATTTTAATACATTTTAGTTTGATTTTTAAGGTTAACCACATTACAATGATTTTGACATACAAAGACGATATTATAATAAATATATTTTTGTATGCATACATATATATATTTATTTCAGAATTTGGGAAATTCGCGCAACCCCATTTTCATACCAGGCGACTCCACATGGGGTCGCGACCCCTAGTTTTAGGAACTGCTGCTTCAGAGCCTTGTGACCCAATTCTCAGTCCATTATGACAAGAACAGGATGGTCTATGGGTCTTTATTATCTAACGAATGATGAACCTAAAGATGAGAAAACACTCCTCAACAACACCTCTACAGGGACGATGGACCCATGATTCATAATATCACATCTAAAAGCAGCAGGTTATTTCAGCAGTCGCTAGCTTTTCTAATTCCTACTGGCTCCTATTTATCCTGAATCGTGGAGCAGATCACAGAAGAGAGGACAAGCTTCAGAGGAAAAGGTGCTAAAATATACAGCGAGGGGAGAAAAAAAAACTCCCAATGTGATAGAGAGGAGTAGAGAGCAAGCAGAAGGAGGAGAGGAAACATATGGGGGAAGAAGGAGGAGAGGGGGTTGATTTGGGTTTCAGTTCTGTGAGACTACACCAATCTGCCTTCACTCTCAGGGGAAATTCTCCTCTGAGCAGTTTTTTATTTACATCTAAGGTTGTTTTCTATATGATGTTGTCTTCATCAAAGGAATTGAGGAGGCTACCAAGGTCAGATAGAGAGATATGGAGGAGGCTACCAAGGTCAGATCCAGAGATATGGAGGAGGTTACCAAGGTCAGATAGAGAGATATGGAGGAGGCTACCAAGGTCAGATCCAGAGATATGGAGGAGGCTACCAAGGTCAGATCCAGAGATATGGAGGAGGTTACCAAGGTCAGATCCAGAGATATGGAGGAGGTTACCAAGGTCAGATCCAGAGATATGGAGGAGGTTACCAAGGTCAGATCCAGAGATATGGAGGAGGTTACCAAGGTCAGATCCAGAGATATGGAGGAGGTTACCAAGGTCAGATACAGAGATATGGAGGAGGTTACCAAGGTCAGATCCAGAGATATGGAGGAGGCTACCAAGGTCAGATACAGAGATATGGAGGAGGTTACCAAGGTCAGATCCAGAGATATGGAGGAGGCTACCAAGGTCAGATCCAGAGATATGGAGGAGGTTACCAAGGTCAGATCCAGAGATATGGAGGAGGCTACCAAGGTCAGATCCAGAGATATGGAGGAGGTTACCAAGGTCAGATACAGAGATATGGAGGAGGCTACCAAGGTCAGATCCAGAGATATGGAGGAGGTTAACAAGGTCAGATCCAGAGATATGGAGGTTACCAAGGTCAGATACAGAGATATGGAGGAGGTTACCAAGGTCAGATACAGAGATATGGAGGAGGTTACCAAGGTCAGATCCAGAGATATGGAGGAGGTAACCAAGGTCAGATCCAGAGATGGATTGTGGAGATCGTAGATCCACTGACAGCGACCACAACGATCACGATCATCACAGTGTTGTGAACGTCTTATTGAGGTGTTTCTTCCATCTCGCTTTCTTTTTTCTTTCTTTCTTTCTTCCTTTCTTTCTCTGTGTTTACTGGCTCCCTATTCTCTCCCTCCATCCCCATCTCCTCCTCTCTCCTCTCCATCTCTCCATCCAGCCCCATCTTCTCCTCTCTCCTCTCCATCTCTCCACCCAGCCCGATCTCCTCCTCTCTCCTCTCCATCTCTCCACCCAGCCTCATCTCCTCCTCTCTCCTCTCCATCCCCATCTCCTCCGCTCTCCTCTCCATCTCTCCACCCAGCCTCATCTCCTCCCCTCTCCTCTCCATCCCCATCTCCTCCTCTCTCTCCTCTCCATCTCTCACTCCATCCCCATCCCCATGCTCCTCCTCTCTCCTCTCCATCTCTCCATCTCTCCCCCCAACCCCATCTCCCCTTCTCTCCTCTCCCAAGCACAGGGAGCAGAGCAGCAGCCTCTCAATTAACGACCTCTCCTCACAGCTCCTCACAGCTCCTCACAGCTCCTCACACCTCGTCTGTTTCTGTTAATCACAGGATTAGTGACTCTGATTAAGATGCATTTAACCCACAGCACCAGCTACCATTCAACCACCATTAAAAACCCTATTAAATGAAGCAGGGTCCTCAATTAGTGACAGACAAAGGCCACAGCACCTAAAGTGTGTGTGTGTGTGTGTGTGTGTGTGTGTGTGTGTGTGTGTGTGTGTGTGTGTGTGTGTGGTGTGTGTGTGTGTGTGTGTGTGTGTGTGTGTGTGTGTGTGTGTGTGTGTGTGTGTGTGTGGTTTACCTATCCTTATGAGGACCACAAGATTCAGGGTTGAGGGGGTGGCGTTGATGGGAGCAGGGGGGATACCCTTGTATTTAGCATCTGCCCCAGCAGCTTGGGGGGGGGGGGGGGGGGGAGTAGGAACATAAAAAAGGAGGTAACATGTTTCCGCCTGCGGGTGGGAACCAATTTCCATGACGATTTGTTTTTTGTTAATCTTTGAGCAGCCGAAAGGAATAAAATGGTTAAATGATATGTGTGGCTTCGAATACCCCTTATTTCTCAAGAGCATTTCTAATGTAATTAATTTAGAAAAGGGGTTTAAAAATATAACTTTACATCTCTAAAGTCTGATCACATTTATCTTGTTCGACCTTTGATTTGACGTGAATGCTTCATATTCCTACTCTGTCTGTAGTCCACCTCAGATTCATGGGAACATTTCTACTTCCTTTAAAACTTCTCCCAAAGCCCGTGATGATAACGATCTAGAGTTTACATGATTTATTCATTTAGCAGACGCTCTCATCCAGAGAGACTTACAGTTTGGACAGTTGGGACAGGTCAGACAGGTGGGACAGGTTGGACAGGTAGGACAGTTGGGACAGGTAGACATGTGGGACAGGTGTTAAGGTGGGACAGGTAGACCAGGTGGGACAGGTTGGACAGGTAGGGCAGTTGGGACAGGTAGACATGTGGGACAGGTGTTAAGGTGGGACAGGTAGAACAGGTGGGACAAGTGGACAAGTGGGACAGGTAGACGGGTAGGACTGGTGGGCCATGTAGGACAGGTAGGGCAGTTGGGACAGGTAGACATGTGGGACAGGTGTTAAGGTGGGACAGGTAGAACAGGTGGGACAAGTGGACAAGTGGGACAGGTAGACGGGTAGGACTGGTGGGACATGTAGGACAGGTGGGACAGGTGGACAGGTAAGACAGGTAGAACAGGTAGGACAGCCACATATCACAGGCATAGTCAGTACATGGCCTCCTAGGACGCTTGTTATTTCACTGCTGCTGTTTAATTATTTGTTACTTTTATTTTTTTCTATTTTCAATTTTTTACTTAACACTTATTTTTTATTAACTTCTTAAAGCTTCATTGTTGATTTAAGGGCCTGTAAGTCAGCATTTCACTGTAAGGTGAATGTGAGAAATAAAATTGGATTTAATTTTATTACATTTTTCCTCAATAAAGTAGTTACCAGCAAGGTCAGAGTTAATCGGGGGGGTCAAGGTCAGAGTTAATCGGGGGGGGTCAAGGTCAGAGTTAATCGGGGGGGGGTCAAGGTCAGAGTTAATCGGGGGGGTCAAGTGTGAGTGTTCGTTCACTAAGGGGGGGGGGGGGGCTGTGGGCTTATTTAAGATACACTGAAGAGGTAGGGTATCAGTTATTTTTCTGAAGCTGGCCAGGGACTCCACCAATGGAGTGCCAGGACAGAAAAGAGCTTGGACTCGGCTGAGCGGGAACCCGGGGGTTTGGCCGGGAGTACCGAGAGACCAGAGGCGGTAGAACAGAGTGCTCGAGTTAGGGAGATCTGTACCCCTTCCCCCGTGCCGCCGCTGGGAAACTTAAGGAGCTTACCCATTACCCCCCCTGGGGAAGTGATTAGCCACAGAACCGATAACAGTACATCAAATCAATGAATCCCAACGAAGCCTGAGCATCTCCACTGCTTATTATCTATGTGCTCTGATTACCAATCATCTGTGGAAAAACAATGAAAACAACACAAGAGTCCTTTGCAGGTTGTTAATCCTAAATGTGAGGACAGACTCAGCACATTCCACACCAGAGGCAGGCGTCTTTAGCTCTGAACCGCAATAAGGGCAATAGTAATACCACTCTCCATTTCCTCAGATAATGTATTGTAGGAGCTATTCCTTGGTGGTCACAAGATACATTCTAATTGATATGTATGGGATTGTGTTGACGTTTCTTTGTCTCTCTCTGTCTCTCTGTGTTCTTGTGACAATGAGTAAGTTTGACAATATTTCACTTGTGAGTTGAGCGCTTAGATCAAAATCAAGGAAAATTTAAGACAAAGTTGTTTAATTCAAATGTTTTTTTTTTTTTTTGCTTGATGTGAGTGATTTTAATTGATTTGATATTTTAATCTAAGAGCTCTGTTCAAATCTCTCGATTTGTCTTCAGGTAACTCAAGTTTTTGACGTGACATCTCCTCGCATATCGTCCCGGATTTAACGGCAGTAAATAACATCAGCATCGGGTTTTTTTCTCGACAGACGTTCAAATTCACTACCTTCTAAAAGTGTGTTGCATCTAAAAAAGAATTATGCTAATAGAATCTAATTAGCAAATGCAAAAGGAGAAAAGCTGAGATGTTCAGCGAGGCAGAAGAGGAGCTCCACAGGAGACCTGGAACATGTCAGCTCGACCACCCACCCCCCCCACGATGGGCACCAAATGTGATGGTCCGCTCCTGCTGCTGCTCTGCACAGGACACTGGACTCTACCATTAACAGAAAGGCGGGGGGGGGGGGGGGGGGGGAGAAGAGGGGAAGAGGGTCACTGGAGTTCTTCACCTTCTGGCATCCGTACCTTCCCTCTCCAAAATGTCCCCATGGTACATTTGACTGCATGGAGGGGTTTATGTACTGTTATTCACATTCCAATAATTGTATGTAAAACTGTACACCCCTGAGTCAATCTGAATTCCACTATTTGCTGAGCATCAGATGGTAGGTCTTCCCACTGCCAAATCAGGTTGACAGTTCTAGAAGCAAATCAGAGCTGCGGAGAAAGATGGAACTCACCATTCCACCAATCGCAGCCTCTCACCGGCCCCTGTCATTATGACATCATGAGGAGCGTTGGAGCGTGGTGTTCCTGGCATGGCGCAGGGGGACCGGACCTTCTGCTCTCCGCAGGGTGGGATTGGCCTCACCCTCGGCAGCGGTGGCCTGGGTCACAAGCTCTTTCTTCCTGCCTGGGCACGGCGGGGGGAGGGGGGGGGGGGGCAGGATGGCAAGGTGTCAGAAACAACCCTTTAGACGTGTCAAAAAGAAAACACAGGGGAAGCTGCTCATCAAGCGTGACGGTCGAGATAATCTCCCTTCCAAGACTGTCCACCCTGCATTCAGGAACTCTACTGTTACCCTGTTACATGTCATGTTATCTTAGGTCTCTTTTTATGGTCTCTCTTTATGTAGTGTTGTGTTGTCTCTCTTGTCGTGATGTGTGTTTGTCCTATATATATATATTTATTTGTTTACATTATTATAATCCAAGCCCCTGTCCCCGCAGGAGGGTTTTTGCCTTTTGGTAGGCCATCATTGTGTCACGTCCTGACCAGCAAAGGGGTCATTTTGTTTGTTTTGTGTGTTTCGGGGTTTTTGGTGTATGTTCTATGTTTTCTATTTCTATGTGGGTTTTCTAGTTTTTCTATTTCTATGTTAGTTTTGGGAACGACCTCCAATTAGAAGCAGCTGGTTGTCGTTGCTTCTAATTGGAGGCCATATTTAAGTGGGTTTATTTTCTCTTGTGCTTGTGGGTGGTTGTTTCCATGTTTAGTCATAGTACCTTACAGGACTGTCGTTTTGGTTCAGTGTTCACCAGTAAATAAAAGTATACTTACCACGCTGCGTATTGGTCCGATAATTTCTCCTCTTCAGACGATGAAGAATATGACACATTGTAAATAAGAATTTGTTCTTAACTGACTTGACTAGTTCAATAAAAAAATAAAAATAAAATGGAGGTACAGACCAGATAACATTACACATTATGGAGGTACAGACCAGATAACATTACACATTATAGAGGTACAGACTAGATAACATTACACATTATGGAGGTACAGACCAGATAACATTACACATTATAGAGGTACAGACCAGATAACATTACACATTATAGAGGTACAGACTAGATAACATTACACATTATAGAGGTACAGACCAGATAACATTACACATTATAGAGGTACAGACCAGATAACATTACACATTATAGAGGTACAGACCAGATAACATTACACATTATAGAGGTACAGACCAGATAACATTACACATTATAGAGGTACAGACCAGATAACATTACACATTATGGAGGTACAGACTAGATAACATTACACATTATAGAGGTACAGACCAGATAACATTCCACATTATAGAGGTACAGACCAGATAACATTACACATTATAGAGGTACAGACCAGATAACATTACACATTATAGAGGTACAGACCAGATAACATTACACATTATAGAGGTACAGACCAGATAACATTACACATTATAGAGGTACAGACTAGATAACCAATAATGAATGTTGGTTTAAAGGTTTTCCTTCACAAAATGGTTGTAATTTATTAGTTATACTTTACATAGGCAGATCAAATGAATATCAAAATGAACTTGGTTCTGTCAGAGTTGTGATGGGAACATGCAGTAAATCTGTCCCCTCCTGTTGTTACGCTCGTCGTAAACATTGGACCAAGGTGCAGCGTGGTAGACGAACATTTTACTTTTATTTAAAATGAACACCGACAAAACGACAAAATACCAAACGAACGTAAAGTTCTACAGGCTACACAGCAACTATGCAAAAACAAGATCCCACAAACTAAGGTGGGGGAAAAAGGCTGCCTAAGTATGATCCCCAATCGGAGACAACAATAGACAGCTGCCTCTGATTGGGGACCATACCCGGCAAACAAAGAAATAGAAAACTAGAATGCCCACCCAAATCACACCCTGACCTAACCAAATAGAGAAATAAAAAGGCTCTCTAAGGTCAGGGCGTGACACCTGTCCCCTTCTGCCCCTCCCCCTCCTGTCCCTGTTTGCCCCTCTGTCCCCTCCCCTCCTGTCCTATCCAGTCCCCGTCTGCCCCTCCCCCTCCTGTCCCTGTTTGCCCCTCTGTCCCCTCCTGTCCTATCCAGTCCCCGTCTGCCTCTCTGTCCCCTCCTGTCCCCTTCTGCCCCTCCCCCTCCTGTCCCTGTTTGCCCCTCTGTCCCCTCCTGTCCTATCCAGTCCCCGTCTGCCTCTCTGTCCCCTCCTGTCCCCTTCTGCCCCTCCCCCTCCTGTCCCTGTTTGCCCCTCTGTCCCCTCCTGTCCTATCCAGTCCCCGTCTGCCTCTCTGTCCCCTCCTGTCCCCTTCTGCCCCTCCCCCTCCTGTCCCTGTTTGCCCCTCTGTCCCCTCCAGTCCCCGTCTGCCTCTATGTCCCCTCCTGTCCTATCCAGTCCCCGTCTGCCTCTCTGTCCCCTCCTGTCCCCGTATGTTCCCTCTTGTCCCCGTCTGCCTCTCTGTCCCCATCTGCCCCTCTGTCCCCTCCTGTCCCCATCTGCCTATCTGTCCCCTCCTGTCCCCGTATGTTCCCTCCTGTCCCCGTCTGCCTCTCTGTCCCCTCCTGTCCCCTCCTGTCCCTGTCTGCCCCTTTGTCCGCTTCTGTCCCCGCCTGCTCCTTTGTCCCCGTCTGCCCCTTTGTCCCCTCCTTTCCCCGTCTGTTCCTCTGTCCCCGTCGTCCCCTCCTGTCCCCGTCTGTCCCCTCTCTCTGTCGCTTTCTCTCGCTACAAGAGGTGTTGAGGGGGCAAGAGGTGTTGAAGGGGTCTGAGCTATGAGAGCGAGGAGAGCCCACCTCTTCACACCTGTGGCTGGCAGCAGAAAGAGTCAATGAGTCACTGAGAACAGCCAATACTCCCACATCTTGAACACACACACGCACACACACACACACACACACACACACACACACACCTATATACCCCCCACACACAAACACACACACACACACACACACACACACACACACAAACACACACACACACACACACACACACACACACACACACACACACACACACACACACACACACACATACCCCCCACACACAAACACAGACACACATTGTTGCCAACCAACACTTGTTTATCCGTTTGTGTACATGCATCTGTGCGTACATCCTGATGTTTGTGTTCTACTGTCTGTGTGAAGACAGTGATCAAGTGTGTCTTTCGTATCTTCGCTTGAGAACCAAACCCACAAAAACTACATAACCCATCACAACCTGGGCCACACCAGGGGAAGCCAAACCACATGTCTGGCGGCCGACCCAGGGTTTCTCTCTATCTCTCTCACACACTCTCTCACACACACGCACACAGACGCACGCACACACACACAGACGCACACACACACACACACTCACACACACTCACAGACGCACACTCGCACACACAAACCCACACACACACACACACACTCACAGACGCACACACACTCACAGACGCACACTCGCACACACGCACACACAAACCCCCACACACACTCACACACATTTTGCAGTACAATCAATCTCTACAGAGAACAACAAATCAAATCAAAGTTTATTTGTCACGTGGGCCGAATACAACAGGTATAGACCTTACAGTGAAATGCATACTTACAGGCTCTAACCAACAGTGCAAAAAAAAGTATTAGGTTTAGAATTCTTATAAAAAAATATAATTAAAATCATGTGATAATTGTATTTATTTTTGTTAAATCTTGGAGCATTTTGAAGTACAGGGTTTGCAGACAGCGTTCTGACTCCAAACACCTCCATCTTGGTCTGAGAAGACAGTGATGCAACATCAGGAGTCACTTCTACTGAGGAGGGGGAAGAAAAACGCTTTTTCAAACTCCACATTGGAGCAGGAGTTGGATCTGGGTGTAATGTGGGATGTCTATGTGTGTGTTCCTGAGAGAAAGACGGAGATAAAGAGAGGCCGGAGAGAAGCAAAGCCTTATCAAGGCTGTATCAAAACCGGCCGTGATTGGGAGTCCCATAGGGGCGGAGCACAATTGGCCCAGTGTTGTCTGAGGTGGGCCGTCATTGTAAATAAGACTTGCCTAGTAGCCTTGTGGTTAGAGTGTTGGACTAGTAACCGGAATGGTTGCAAGATTGAATCCCCGAGCTGACAAGGTAAGAATCTGTCGTTCTGCCCCTGAACAAGGCAGTTAACCCACTGTTCCCCGGTAGGCCATCATTGAAAATAAGAATTTGTTCTTAACTGATTTGCCTAGTTAAATAAAGGTCAAATACAAATTACGGTCACAGGACAAGCACAAGAAATGGCAGGCTACTCAGAGTTTGATCAAAACACATATTCATCAGATGAATATACCTTGATAAACACCGTCCTGAAAAGGGGACCGTTTTAACTGGATGCCGTTCAGATTGAATTTAAATTGGTTTTATTAAAACAGGATAAATGAAAAGATAGAGTCTCTGTGGAGTTGATTTGAGGTGGGACAGCTACACTAATCTCTTCACCATCAGCCTGTCTTTCACATGTAAAAGACCCAGTAAGCAGCGTCTGGAGGTTTGACTGTGGCCTTGAAGTTCATGTTGTGACAGGATGTGTTTCAGAGGGTCTTTAAGCTGCTATCAGCTTAAAGAACCCCAACAGATCAACAGATGACCCCCCCAACAGATCAACAGATGACCCCCCCAACAGTTTCACAGATGACCCCCCCCCCAACAGATCAACAGATGACCCCCCAACAGATGACCCTCCCACCAACAGATTCACAGATGACCCCCCCAACAGATTCACAGATGACCCCCCCCCAACAGATCAACAGATGACCCCCCCCAACAGATGACCCCCCCCAACAGATTCACAGATGACCCCCCCAACAGATTCACAGATGACCCTCAGCCCCAACAGATCAACAGTTGACCCCCCCAACAGATCAACAGATGACCCCCCCAACAGATCAACAGATGACCCCCCCAACAGATCCAGAGATGAATGATCATCGTCAACACACACCAACACAGTCGTAAAGACCCCTTTTCCCCCTCAGGAGGCTGAAAATACTTTTCATGGGCCCTCATCCTCAAAAAGCTATACAGCTGCACCATTGAGAGCATCTTGACCGGCTGCATCACCGCCTGGTATGACAATTGCTTGTCATCCGATGGCACAGAGGGTAGTGCGTACAGTCGAGTACATCACTGGGGCCGAGCTCCCTGCCATTCAGGACCTCTATACCAGGCGGTGTCAGAGGAAGGCCATAAAAATGATCAAAGACTCCAGCCACCCAAGTCATAAACTGTTCTCTCTGCTACCATACAGCAAGCGGTACCGGAGCACCAAGTCTGGAACCAACAGGATCCTGAACAGCTTCTACCCCCCCAAGCCATAAGACTGTTAAATAGTTAGTTAAATAGTTAACCAATAGCTACCCGGACAGTCTGCATTGACCCTTTTTGCACTAACACATATAGTATACTGCTGTTAATGTTTATTATCTATCCTGTTGTCTAGTCACTTTACCCCTACCTATACATACAGTACATATCTACCTCCATTACCTCGTACCCCTGCACATGGACTCGTACCACATGTATATAGCCATGTTATTACCTCGTACCCCTGCACATGGACTCGTACCACATGTATATAGCCATGTTATTACCTCGTACCCCTGCACATGGACTCGTACCTCGTGTATATAGCCATGTTATTACCTCGTACCCCTGCACATGGACTCGTACCCTGTGTATATAGCCATGTTATTACCTCGTACCCCTGCACATGGACTCGTACCTTGTGTATATAACCATGTTATTACCTCGTACCCCTGCACATGGACTCGTACCCTGTGTATATAGCCATGTTATTACCTCGTACCCCTGCACATGGACTCGTACCTCGTGTATATAGCCATGTTATTACCTCGTACCCCTGCACATGGACTCGTACCGCGTGTATATAGCCATGTTATTACCTCGTACCCCTGCACATGGACTCGTACCTCGTGTATATGGCCAAGTTATTACCTCGTACCCCTGCACATGGACTCGTACCTCGTGTATATGGCCAAGTTATTACCTCGTACCCCTGCACATGGACTCGTACCGCGTGTATATAGCCATGTTATTACCTCGTACCCCTGCACATGGACTCGTACCACGTGTATATAGCCATGTTATTACCTCGTACCCCTGCACATGGACTTGTACCATGTGTATATAGCCATGTTATTACCTCGTACCCCTGCACATGGACTCGTACCGCGTGTATATAGCCATGTTATTACCTCGTACCCCTGCACATGGACTCGTACCTCGTGTATATAGCCATGTTATTACCTCGTACCCCTGCACATGGACTCGTACCCTGTGTATATAACCATGTTATTACCTCGTACCCCTGCACATGGACTCGTACCGCGTGTATATAGCCATGTTATTACCTCGTACCCCTGCACATGGACTCGTACCCTGTGTATATAACCATGTTATTACCTCGTACCCCTGCACATGGACTCGTACCTCGTGTATATAGCCAAGTTATTACCTCGTACCCCTGCACATAGACTCGTACCTCGTGTATATGGCCAAGTTATTACCTCGTACCCCTGCACATGGACTCGTACCTTGTGTATAGAACCATGTTATTACCTCGTACCCCTGCACATGGACTCAGTACTGGTACCCTGTGTATATAGCCAAGTTATTACCTCGTACCCCTGCACATGGACTCAGTACTGGTACCCTGTGTATATAGCCAAGTTATTACCTCGTACCCCTGCACATGGACTCGTACCTCGTGTATATATGGATATCATAAGGTGAATGCACCAATTTGTAAGTCACTCTGGATAAGAGCGTCTGCTAAGTGACTTAAATGTATACAGCCAAGTTATCGTTACTCAGTGTGAATTTATTCCTCATGCTATTATTTTTCTGTTATTTCTCTATTTTTTTTTATCTCTGCATTGTTGGGAAAGGCCTGTAACTAAGTATTTCACTGTTAGTCCACATATGTTGTTTACGAAACATGTGACAAACACAATTAGATTTGATTTATTCATCATGATGGGATCCAATCACAGCGTGATCAATCTGTTGGTCTTTGATCAGGAAAAGGCCATCACAAAGAGAAACCAGCTCTCAAACAACTTCTACAAGTTTATCCATTGGCAGCAATGATCAACCATGTCCCTGATACTACCCTGTCTACCCAAAAGCATATATTCTACCGTTAACCTAAACAAAGATATCTGTACCACTAATCTCATCATGTACAATGGACCACTGGTTTATAAAAATCAAATCAATTCACATGTTATTTGTCACATACCCATGGTTAGCAGATGTTAATGCGAGTGTAGCGAAATGCTTGTAAATAATATATATCAAGTCATCTCAGGTTACACAGACCCACAAAGAATTAGAAAACAAACCCAATTTTGATAAACTCCCATATCTACTGGGTGAAATACCACAGTGTGACATCACAGCAGCAAGATGTGTGACCTGTTGTCACAAGAAAAGGTCAACCAGTGAAGAACAAACACCATTGTAAATATAACCATATTTATGTTTATTTATTTTCCCTTTTGTACTTTAACTATTTGCACATCGTTACAACACTGTATATAGACATAATATGACATTTTAAATGTCTCTATTCCTTTTGGGAGTGTAATGTTTAATGTAAATTTTTTAATTTTTATTTCACTTTTGTTTATTATATATTTCACTTTGGCAAGAGAGAGAGAGAGCGAGAGAGAGGGAGAGAGAGAGCGAGACAGAGAGAAAGACATCAAGTACCAAGTAGTTGATTGGTGTGTGATAATGAATTTCAGTCTGATATGACGTGGATGGATGTCAGTCCCCAGTCATGTGCAGGTTTGTGCCTCTAAATACGCCTCATCAGTTGACTAGGAGCATCCTGGCCGTTTCATTACCCCCTATTACTGATGTGTTTTCCCGTTCTGCTCCGACCTTCTACAATCTAACACAACTACAATTAATTAAGCCTGAAATTATACGACTATTCAGGGGGCCGCTAATGAGTATCACCGAGTGAAACAATCGCTACAGCATAACGTGCGTTATTGCTGGCAGCGTGTTTCTCGTGTTGTAGGCCTATATTCTGTATATATTCTGCTTGCCCAGTCACTCTTGGGAATCGAAAGCTACATTTATAAGAGGCTGCTATGTGCGTAACTTCGACACAAGAGAGCGCTCCTAAACGGGGGACGGTTGCAGCTGAACCGCAAGAAAGGATTGTAGACCCAGTAGTCTACATATAAGCGCATACTTTTAACCATCTCCTTCAAAACAAGGAGAGGAGAGAAGATGCGTTGAAATACTTACAAATTAACGTTCTCTCTTATTTTCATTATTGTGATTGAAAACAAAATATATGTCGCGTATTTATTTATTTCCAAATTGCAGCCTATATTTCAATATTTGTTTATTTTTATGTATTAGCTATATATATTAGCCTCATTTGAAAACGAAGTAGGCCAAACAAGGACCAAGATTGGTAAGTTTGTTCTATTGATTTGTATATAATATAAATCGACTAACCCTATTTAAACATATGTATCGGTATAGATTCATGCATTAACAATTCGTAGGCTATATGTTTTTTATTTTATTGTTTTATTTTACCTTTATTTAACCAGGTAGGCAAGTTGAGAACAAGTTCTTATTTACAATGTTACAAGATAAGTTACAGAAATTATATTTTAAGAATTTCATTTAAAAATATATATTCTGTCAGTGAAATCAGTGCACTATATTTGACTGATCACTGCTGCTACAATTCAGTCGGAGCTTTGTGTCACCAATATGCTTGTATCTGTATAGCAGTTCCTACAGCAGTTCCTACAGCAGGCTGTCGGTTCGGCAATACATCACAGGCTTCTTCAAACGGAAAGATAATTGACCGTTTCCACTCTGTTCACAAAGGGCAGTCCGGTGGGACAGAATAACGTGAACTCGTCTCTCTGGGAAATTAATGCAAATTCATGACTCTAAATTTATTGTGAACTCCGGATGTGAAAATATATTAATTAAATTATCTTAAAATTGAAGGAAATATAGTAAATTATAGCCATAGTCTAAACAAACTGTTTGGAAAATAATTTCTAAAATGATCTAATAATTGTCTGAACAATCCGTTTAGGCTAGCCCTATAGCCTAATCATTTTATAGACAAAAAAAATTACAATTAACAAAATTAAATAGAAGAAAAAAAAAACATTGAAAACATTACAGGCCTAGTTAATATATCAGGGAACATAACAAGTCAAACCTTTGTCGCCCAAACGTGATTCCGTGGCGCTACATGAGAAATACCGTGGAAAGCGTGAACACAAAAAATACTAGTAGCTGTTTCGATGAGGGTGACAACTTTCCATAGAGCGTTTTCACACCTTTATACAAACCCTCAGCTCTCGGCTTTTCTGAAAACAAATCTACAATTCGTCATGTGGTTTACAAGAAAACGAATAGTTAAGTGAAAGGTATAAATACCAAGCGATGCAATATTTTACCGTAGCTAATTCCTCTTTATAGGTCTAACAGACGAATTTTACTACAAATATCTTTGCTATCAATTGAATTGCTACACCATAATTAAATTGTTTTTATCATATTGCTGTTATAAATCAGTCTGCCAGAAAAGAGAGCTTAAACAAACATTTAGATGTACCGCGGGGCCCCGGGAGGTAAATCCTATATGTCTTAGTGAAGGCTTCCTTAATGAGGTGATAATTGTCGCTCATCAGCCGGTCAGTGACCTGATGGGCTGTAGAGAGATGGTTCGGCGAGCGTTGTCTGCCGGGAATACACAAATAACTAGAGAGATGGGGGGTGGGGGGACACGGGAAACCTGGATGTACATTTTTATTTAGGATGTTACAAAAAAACAGACACAACATTTACTCCAAGAAGTTCAAATATATAACAAGAAAAAAGACTTTCGTGAACATTCGCACTTGACCCCCCCCCCCCCCCCCCCCCCCCTCTTACTAACTCTGACCTAGCTACTTTATGAGGACAAATGTACTGACTACGACTGTGATATGTGGTTGTCCCACCTAACAATCTGTAGATTAATACACTGACTATAAGTCACTCTGGATAAGACCGTCTGCTAAATGAATAAAATGTATTCAAATAATAATAATAATAATAATAATAATAAAAAGCCAAATATAGGCTAGCCATGGGAAGTAGGTTACTCCTTTATTAATAAAATGTACAGAGCAGAATAAGAATCCTTCCTCTCTGACAGGGTCCTTATCTGGGAGATATAGTGCAGCGCAAAGTTTCACTATCAGTCTTACTGCGCAATAATATATTTTATGAACTAAAACATGTTTTTTTATCAGTTAATATCCCACCCCCAAAATGGTAAATCTATGTGGACTGAGCCATCTATCACGATCCATCCTAAAAGCCACACCCATGGCCTTCACAGCAGATTGGGAGTGTGAAACGGGAATCACGTAATCACCCGTGCAGGTTATCACAGGAGATCAGCACGTCAGTCTCCACAGTGGTAACTCAGTGCACACGGCCAGCCAGACTGGCAGGAGGACTTCCCTGCCTCTTGATTTACAGCCTTTAGCCACTTAGCCCGTTTGAGAGTATAGGTCTATAGCCTATGCGATTCTAATTAGGATATTTTTGGATATACTTAAAAACAAAAAATAATTGTACTTTTATTTCTCAAAAGGATGCAGAACTTTTCAGGAAGATCTCTGGTTCCGGTTCGTCTCCAATCCTTCTGACAGAAGCCCCGGACAAGAATAAAAAAGACCGTGGGACCGAATAACATTTAATCTTGCCTGACAAAAATTACCATGCTCGGAGAGGGAGAGAGCAACACCTTTCCTTCCCCCAAGGACGCCCCCCGCCCGGAGGAGAGGAGAAAGTCCCCGGTGGTGGGTGCAGATGACCCGGCTATGGCCGGCAGCGCTAGCCGATACACCGACGGACTCGGGCCGGACCGCTATTATATCTCACCCTCATCCAAACAAACTGGAGACATGGCGAGTCCATGTTCGTTATTCCCTTATTCCCAGTCCGGTACCGTTTACACGGCATCCGGCGGATCCAGATATTCGACATCTCTTCACTTCAGCTCGGTGTTGCCTCCCACGGGATTCTCCTCGGCGGTGTGCGCGGGGCGTAATCAGTTCGGCTCGGCCTACCAGTTAGGACAGGGTGGATGTCTCTACCCTCCATACAGCAGCGGGTCCGGGATCGGCTCGGTGCCCCTACCCTCAGGCACGGGGGTGAGGGCTCAGGTCTACCTCTGTAACCGGCCTCTCTGGCTCAGGTTCCATCGGCATCAGACTGAAATGATCATCACCAAGCAGGGCAGGTGAGTGCGATGTGGCCAACCGCTAAACCGAATGCTTCGGTTCCGCGGGTGCGGAGTGAGCTTTTAAACTCCGTTTAAAATATAGGAAACGGCTCCTGCATGCTGAAAAGGATGCCATCATCAGTTCGATTTTATTTATATTCGATGTTGTGAAACTGTATTCTCTGAAACGCACCCACACATTCATTTGTTGTCAAATTCTCACCAGATCTGGCACATTTAAAAATACACACACACACATTTGAATCCCTGTCTGTTTATCAGGCGGATGTTCCCGTTCCTGAGTTTCAACCTGATGGGTCTGAATCTCTCTGCTCATTACAACGTGTTTGTGGAGGTCATGCTCGCTGACCCCAACCACTGGAGGTTCCAAGGCGGGAAATGGATCACCTGTGGAAAAGCGGACAATAATATGCAGGGTATGATCCTAGAAAGTATAGGCAGTATAAAGATTATAAACTATTTCTAAATAGTTGTTTTTTAAATTACATTAACCACAGCAATTAATAAAACATTTTTTAATTATGAAACAATTTATTTTTTATACCCATTTTCCTTGTTTAGGAAACAAAATGTACGTCCACCCTGAATCTCCCAACACGGGAGCACACTGGATGAGACAGGAGATCTCCTTCGGCAAACTGAAGCTCACCAACAACAAGGGAGGCAGTAACAACAACGCACAGGTGATGCGGTTTATATACCACCTGCATGGGGGATCATTTTAATAAGGAAAAAATATAGATATTCTAATAAGCCTGGGAATGTATTGATTTATGTACAAAATATTTTCATCATTTAAAAGTAAAAAAGTAAAAAAAATCTTCCTACTGTGGTTAATGTGTAACTTCTAGACTCACCCACAATGTTTTAAATGCAAAACAAAATAAACACCTATTTATTTTATTGTTATTATTATGAAGATCATCCATACATACATAGATATCTTGATTAAGTCAAATCCTGAAAACTTTCGCATAAAATTGCATTGATGTCAGTGGTATGTGTCAATATTTTTTTAAATGTATTTTACCTTTAATTTAACCAGGCAAGTCAGTTAAGAACCAATTCTTATTTTCAATGATGGCCCCTGAACAGTGGGTTAGCTGCCTTGTTCAGGGGCAGAACGACAGATATTTACCTTGTCAGGTCTGGGATTCGATCTAGCAACCTTTCGGTTACTGGCTCTAACCACTAGGCTACCTACCTGCCCCACCACCTGCACCTGTATAGGATTTGGCCCACAAATAAGTCTTGTCCATTGACTTTCTGTTCTGTTTTTCTGTGTACAGATGATAGTCCTTCAGTCTCTTCATAAGTATCAGCCGCGGCTGCACATTGTTGAGGTGACAGAGGGGCTGGAGGACATGAGCAGTGACCCAAAGACCCAGACCTTCACCTTCCCTGAAAACCAGTTTATAGCCGTCACTGCTTATCAGAACACTGATGTAAGAATGCATCTTTCACTCTCTCTCTCTCTCTCTGTCCTCTCCCTCTGCTTTCTCTCTCGTTCTCCCTCTGCTTTCTCTCTCGCTCTCTCTCGTTCTCTCCTCTCCCTCTTTCTCTCTCTCGCTCTCTCTCACTCTCTCCCTTTCTCTCTGTCCTCTCTCTCTCTGCTCTCTTTCTCTCTCTCTGTCCTCTTTCTCTCTCTCTCTCAATGTTTATCTCATTATAAGACATTGAGTTTTCTAACTGCTTCTCTCTTTTTCCATAGATCACACAACTGAAAATTGACCACAACCCTTTTGCAAAAGGATTCAGGGATAACTATGATTCGTGAGTATCTTCAATATTTATATTCACTTACAATGACTGTAACACAACAAAGGTTTTTGCGTGATGTCTTATCCCTGTCACATTTCCTTATACACAGAGTGTACAAAACATTAAGAACACCTTCCTAATATTGTGTTGCAGACCCTTTTCCCAGTCTCAATTTGTCAGGACATGGATTCTACAAGGTGTCGAAAGCGTTCCACAGGGATGCTGGCCCTTGTTGACTCCAATGGTTCCCTCAGTTGTGTCAAGTTGGCTGGATGTCCTTTGGGTGGTGGACCATTCTTGACACACACAGGAAACTGTTGAGTGTGAAAAACCCAGCAGCGTTGCAGTTCTTGACACACTCAAACTGGTGTGCCTGGCACCTACTACCATACCCCGTTCAAAGCCACTTGAGTCTTTTGTCTTGCCCATTCACCCTCTGAATGGCACACATACACAATCCATATATCAAATGTCTCAAGGCTTAAAAATCCTTCTTTAACCTGTCTCCTCCCCTTAACCTGTCTCCTCCCCTTAACCTGTCTCCTCCCTTAACCTGTCTCCTCCCTTAACCTGTCTCCTCCCCTTAACCTGTCTCCTCCCCTTAACCTGTCTCCTCCCCTTAACCTGTCTCCTCCCCTTAACCTGTCTCCTCCCCTTAACCTGTCTCCTCCCCTTCATCTACACTGATTGAAGTGGATTTAACAAGTGACATCAATAAGGGATCATAGCTTTCACATGGATTCCCCTGGTCAGTCTATGTCATGGAAAGAGCAGGTGTTCCTAATGTTTTGTATACTCAGTGTACATTCTCCATCTCTCTTCTCCTGTGGTATTGTAGGATGTACACAGCTCCAGAGGGTGACCGACTGACCCCCTCCCCCACTGACTCCCACCGCTCCCACCAGATCGTCCCAGGTGCCCGCTACGCCATGCAACCTTTCTTCCAGGACCAGGTCATCAACAACCTGCCCCAGAACCGCTTCTACAGCGGTGAGAGGACAGTACCCCAGACCAACAGTCTCTTTTCCCCCCAGCCAGAGGACAGCGCCTCCCAGAGGTGGTTTATCTCCATGCAACAGGGAGGAGCTGGCCCCAACAAGCTGGATCTCAGTTCCTATGAAGGGGACTACTCTAGCAGCCTGCTCCCTTATGGTATTAAGTCCCTGCCTCTACAGAACTCCCACGGTCTCACCTACTACCCGGACTCTCCCTTCACTTCCATGGCAGCAGGATGGGGCTCTAGAGGATCTTATCAGAGAAAGGTGACCACAGGCTTGCCCTGGTCCCCTAGACCCAGCCCCACTGGGTTCCCAGAGGACCAGCTGTCTGTGCCTGACAAAGACAAGGCTCAGGGGGAAGAGATCAACAGCAGTAGTGTTGGTAACATAGCTTCAACGTGGACTGATACTCAGTCTTCCACGCTGAGCCTGGAGAAAGCTGACTCTGGGGCCATGGTGTGTAAAAGGAGACGAGCGTCTCTGAATGGACCCGGCCCAGAGAACTCCTCCACTATAAAGTGTGAGGATCTGACTGCTACTAACACCTACAGCAAAGAGTCCTCTGTTTCTAAAAGCATGGCTTACTATTCCTTCTACACAAGCCCTTAATTAGCTTGTTTCTTGTCACCTTTAAAAAAAAATCATCTTTGATGCCAGATTTCCCCCTTTTCGTATTTGTTGGAAGTTCCAAGTCGGTTGATATTCTGCCAAACCAGTGCTACCTGTACCAACCGTACTCACCAGGTGTTTAACAACATGTGACTGGACGGTGTGATTTTTCTTAAAGGGCCAGAGTACTCGATACACCCAGTGGGTTGTGCTCTAATGTGTATTGTCCTTCAATGTACCCAGTGATGTGTGTTTGTACAAAATATGCCTTCACATTGAAGTTTTGTTTACATATGTGACTAATTTATTGAAGGCTTGTGAATAGGATATTTGTGCACTGTAAAATGTGAGGGATCTTGTATCAAATATACTGTACATTGCAATGCTAAGAAGTTTTTTGGTTTTTTTTTGTAATAAAAAACGCTTCAAGCTTCGTTATCCAACTACTGAAAGAATAGAAGTCTTTGGTCCATCAGAGAAGCGGATTAAGATAACAGCATAAATCATCGACTATACCATCGACTCTATATCTACAACACAATACGGTCTCCATCTGTACCATTTATATTCTATTTAACTAGGCAAACCATTTAAGAACAAATTCTTATTTACAATGATGGCCTTCCCAGGGAACAGTGGGTTAACTGCCTTGTTCAGGGGGCAGAACGACAGATTTTTACCTTGTCAGCTCGGGGGATTCGATCCACCAACTGTTTTGGTTACTGGCCCAACGCTCCGACCACTAGGCTACCTGCCGACCACTAGGCTACCTGCCGACCACTAGGCTACCTGCCGACCACTAGGCCACCTGCCGACCACTAGGCCACCTGCCGACCACTAGGCTACCTGCCGACCACTAGGCTACCTGCCGACTACTAAGGCTGGGTTGGAATGCGGGTGCAGTGAAATGGGTTGTTTTACAGGGTCGGCCATAGTAGTATTATAGGTGCAGTGAAATGTGTTGTTTTACAGGGTCGGCCACAGTAGTACAACGCTCCTGGAGCATATTGGCACGTTATAAAGAGGCAATAGGCTGGATTTGACTCTGATCATCAGTCAGAGCAATGGTCACCAACCTTTTCGGAGTCAAGGTCACCTTCGGAGTCAAGATCACCTTCGGAGTCAAAAAGCAAGCCGAGATCTACCACTCAGATGATTTTTTTTAACCCTGTTGAGTGGATTTCCCAGAAGCCTCAGCAGACTGTCATGAAGGTAGCCCGGTACCAGTTAAAAACGTTAATGGAAGTAGTTTAGTGTCTAAAAAAGGGGTTAAATATGTTTAAAGAAAGCCGTTTCCAGATCTTTCTTATATCTCTGAGATATCAGACAGACGCTTCAAAAAAAACTTCCTTTAGATTTGTTTTTACTATCTGTGTTTCAATGTATGAATCTGTTATTCAATGTGTTTCTATGGGCTAATAGCAGTAAGGCCAATGTTTCATCAAATAATTTGTTAATATATAAATATATTTTATACCTAAAGGGGTCCTAAAATTCAAAATACAGCAGTAGCCCAGGTGAGAGCCCTCCTGGACATCAGCGTGGTGAGAAAGGCTATATTGGAATCCTCCTGGACATCAGCGTGGTGAGAAAGGCTACATTGGTGTCCTCCTGGACATCAGCGTGATGAGAAAGGCTATATTGGAGTCCTCCTGGACATCAGCGCGATGAGAAAGGCTATATTGGAGTCCTCCTGGACATCAGCGTGATGAGAAAGGCTATATTGGAGTCCTCCTGGACATCAGCGTGATGAGAAAGGCTACATTGGAGCAATCCGAGGGGAAGGAGGAGGGCTGAAGCTCGATAATGAGGGCACGCTGAGCTAGGCTAGTATCAAACTTTACTGTTCTCTTTGACAGTCTATCTCTGGTCATGGTTTGAAAGGTTATTAAATCTCACCTAGGCTAGTATCAAACTTTGCTTTGGGGTCGTGGAAGTTGTAGGCACTGTGATTTGAGCTATCTGATTGGCCAGCGCGGTAGGCGTATTTTATTTAGCTCTCCTGGTCACCTGGGTAACCAGGATGTTTATCCCATCAGACAAATGAAATGGTTGAAAATGGGAACACTTTTCCTACCAGGCGCGCAGGGCTTCTGAATGAAGTACACCTACCACCAACAAACCAAGACAAATAGAAAAACAAAATCGGCTTTATCGTTGGCTTTTCCATAGAAATGTTTGGTGATCGACTAGTAATGCCTTGAAGATCGACCAGTCGATCATGATCCACTGGTTAGTGACCACTAAGTCTGAGAGTTTGTCAAACACAAAATAGTATCCTGTATCTGGTAAAGCAAAGCAATCGCTGAAAGAGACTTTCAATAACTTATTTTCTGAAATAATCAGTGTCAGGGAATACTTTATAATCGCTGGATTTCGAACCATGATCAGAATGAAAGGCCGAGGACAATCCTATGTAAATGGAAAGCTCTGAGCCTATCCACAAACAATCACATCCCTCCATTGAGAACAATGAGGGGATTTGAATGAGTCTGTTCCGGGCACGGGTGAAAGTTAATTGCATTGGTTTTGGAACCGGACTGCTTCCAGGGCTTGAACCAGGTTCCCCGCTCTGGCCCACGGTGAACTCTGCTCAAAGGGATGTAAAGGAGAGAACATCATTTATAATAAGGGTTACATGAAGAATATCACACCTCTCTGAAATGAAAATGGATGACCCTCTCTTCAGCAAAATATATTTTACCCAATCCCTCCCTGAATGCTTGGTGGGTGGAAAAAACAAGTGACCCTCCCCTACACCCAAAATAACAATTAAAACAAAGTGGATAGCAGAGAGCGTCTACCATTTAACCTCACGTCTTGGACAGACCAGAGCCGTAGATACGCAGTTTTAGAAAGCGTTCTTCATCCTGTAAGCATTACATGGCAACAAAGGAATTTTGACAGCGCAAACAGGGCTGCGGGCCAGAAGGTTCTGGGTTCGCAGACCACTATGGACAAGAGTAGGTGGTGGAAAGAATCTGCTTAAATATTTAAAAGCATTGCATGAATCTATCATCGTATTTGTAGGTCCAAGAATTTATAAACATTTCAGGGAAATCTAGGTCATTTTACATATTAGCGGAATCTTCCAGGCTAAGAACGGACAGAGAGATAAACCTATGTGTTCATCTGATCATATTTCTCCAAGGCCAAATCACTGTGTCTTGTTTGCAACGCAACTGTCCCCATTTGCAAATAATTAAATCTAAGACTTCATTATGAATCTGAGCATGGTACTTTCAAAAGTACGGCCTACCATTCCACCCCAGACAGAGTAGGCCTACCATTCCTCCCCAGACAGAGTAGGCCTATCATTCCTCCCCAGACAGAGTAGGCCTACCATTCCACCCCAGACAGAGTAGGCCTACCATTCCTCCCCAGACAGAGTAGGCCTACCATTCCACCCCAGACAGAGTAGGCCTACCATTCCACCCCAGACAGAGTAGGCCTACCATTCCTCCCCAGACAGAGTAGGCCTACCATTCCTCCCCAGACAGAGTAGGCCTACCATTCCACCCCAGACAGAGTAGGCCTACCATTCCACCACAGACAGAGTACGCCTAGAACCTTCTGGCCCGCATTCCACCCCAGACAGAGTAGTCCTACCATTCCTCCCCAGACAGAGTAGGCCTACCATTCCTCCACAGACAGAGTAGGCCTATCATTCCTCCCCAGACAGAGTAGGCCTACCATTCCTCCCCAGACAGAGTAGGCCTACCATTCCACCCCAGACAGAGTAGGCCTACCATTCCTCCACAGACAGAGTAGGCCTACCATTCCTCCCCAGACAGAGTAGGCCTACCATTCCTCCCCAGACAGAGTAGGCCTACCATTCCTCCCCAGACAGAGTAGGCCTACCATTCCTCCACAGACAGAGTAGGCCTATCATTCCTCCCCAGACAGAGTAGGCCTACCATTCCTCCACAGACAGAGTAGGCCTATCATTCCTCCACAGACAGAGTAGTCCTATCATTCCACCCCAGACAGAGTAGGCCTACCATTCCTCCCCAGACAGAGTAGGCCTACCATTCCTCCCCAGACAGAGTAGGCCTACCATTCCTCCCCAGACAGAGTAGGCCTATCATTCCACCCCAGACAGAGTAGGGCTACCATTCCTCCCCAGACAGAGTAGGCCTACCATTCCTCCCCAGACAGAGTAGGCCTACCATTCCACCACAGACAGAGTAGGCCTATCATTCCACCCCAGACAGAGTAGGGCTACCATTCCTCCCCAGACAGAGTAGGCCTACCATTCCACCACAGACAGAGTAGGCCTATCATTCCACCCCAGACAGAGTAGGCCTACCATTCCACCCCAGACAGAGTAGGCCTACCATTCCTCCCCAGACAGAGTAGGCCTACCATTCCACCACAGACAGAGTAGGCCTACCATTCCACCACAGACAGAGTACGCCTAGAACCTTCTGGCCCGCATTCCACCCCAGACAGAGTAGTCCTACCATTCCTCCCCAGACAGAGTAGGCCTACCATTCCTCCACAGACAGAGTAGGCCTACCATTCCTCCCCAGACAGAGTAGGCCTACCATTCCTCCCCAGACAGAGTAGGCCTACCATTCCACCACAGACAGAGTACGCCTAGAACCTTCTGGCCCGCATTCCAACCCAGACAGAGTAGTCCTACCATTCCTCCCCAGACAGAGTAGGCCTACCATTCCTCCACAGACAGAGTAGGCCTACCATTCCTCCCCAGACAGAGTAGGCCTATCATTCCACCCCAGACAGAGTAGGGCTACCATTCCTCCCCAGACAGAGTAGGCCTACCATTCCTCCCCAGACAGAGTAGGCCTACCATTCCTCCCCAGACAGAGTAGGTCTACCATTCCTCCCCAGACAGAGTAGGCCTACCATTCCACCACAGACAGAGTAGGCTTACCATTCCACCACAGACAGAGTAGGCCTAGAACCTTCTGGCCCGCATTCCACCACAGACAGAGTAGTTCTACCATTCCTGGAATCCACTGGAATCCTCATCTCTCCCAAGTGGACATTCTCTCTTTCTCCCCTGACCCATTTGTCTATCTCCTCATTTGAATTCCATGCTGTCACAGTTACCAGCCCTTTCAAGCTTAACATCCTTATCATTTATCGCCCTCCAGGTTCCCTTGGAGAGTTCATCAATGAGCTTGACGCCTTGATAAGTTCCTTTCCTGAGGATGGCTCACCTTTCACAGTTCTGGGTGACTTTAACCTCCCCACGTCTACCTTTGACTCATTCCTCTCTGCCTCCTTCTTTCCACTCCTCTCCTCTTTTGACCTCACCCTCTCACCTTCCCCCCCTACTCACAAGGCAGGCAATACGCTTGACCTCATCTTTACTAGATGCTGTTCTTCCACTAATCTCATTGCAACTCCCCTCCAAATCTCCGACCACTACCTTGTATCCTTTTCCCTCTTGCTCTCATCCAACACTTCTCACTCTGCCCCTACTCGGATGGTATTGCGCCGTCCCAACCTTCGCTCTCTCTCTCCCGCTACTCTCTCCTCTTCCATCCTATCATCTCTTCCCTCTGCTCAAACCTTCTCCAACCTATCTCCTGATTCTGCCTCCTCAACCCTCCTCTCCTCCCTTTCTGCATCCTTTGATTTTCTCTGTCCCCTATCCTCCAGGCCGGCTCGGTCCTCCCCTCCTGCTCCGTGGCTCGACGACTCACTACGAGCTCACAGAACAGGGCTCCGGGCAGCCGAGCGGAAATGGAGGAAAACTTGCCTCCCTGCGGACCTGGCATCCTTTCACTCCCTCCTCTCTACATTCTCCTCTTCTGTCTCTGCTGCTAAAGCCACTTTCTACCACTCTAAATTCCAAGCATCTGCCTCTAACCCTAGGAAGCTCTTTGCTACCTTCTCCTCCCTCCTGAATCCTCCTCCCCTCCCCCCCTCCTCCCTCTCTGCGGATGACTTCGTCAACCATTTTGAAAAGAAGGTTGACGATATCCGATCCTCGTTTGCTAAGTCAAACGACACCGCTGGTCCTGCTCACACTGCCCTACCCTGTGCTTTGACCTCTTTCTCCCCTCTCTCTCCAGATGAAATCTCGCGTCTTGTGACGGCCGGCCGCCCAACAACCTGCCCACTTGACCCTATCCCCTCCTCTCTTCTCCAGAACATTTCCGGAGACCTTCTCCCCTTCCTCACCTCGCTCATCAACTCATCCTTGACCGCTGGCTACGTCCCTTCCGTCTTCAAGAGAGCGAGAGTTGCACCCCTTCTGAAAAAACCTACACTCGATCCCTCCGATGTCAACAACTACAGACCAGTATCCCTTCTTTCTTTTCTCTCCAAAACTCTTGAACGTGCCGTCCTTGGCCAGCTCTCCTGCTATCTCTCTCAGAATGACCTTCTTGATCCTAATCAGTCAGGTTTCAAGACTGGGCATTCAACTGAGACTGGTCTTCTCTGTGTCACGGAGGCTCTCCGCACTGCTAAAGCTAACTCTCTCTCCTCTGCTCTCATCCTTCTAGACCTATCTGCTGCCTTTGATACTGTGAACCATCAGATCCTCCTCTCCACCCTCTCCGAGTTGGGCATCTCCGGCGCGGCCCACGCTTGGATTGCGTCCTACCTGACAGGTCGCTCCTACCAGGTGGCGTGGCGAGAATCTGTCTCCGCTCTCACCACTGGTGTCCCCCAGGGCTCTGTTCTAGGCCCTCTCCTATTCTCGCTATACACCAAGTCACTTGGCTCTGTCATATCCTCACATGGTCTCTCCTATCATTGCTATGCAGATGACACACAATTAATCTTCTCCTTTCCCCCTTCTGATAACCAGGCGGCGAATCGCATCTCTGCATGTCTGTCAGACATATCAGTGTGGATGACGGATCACCAGCTCAAGCTGAACCTCGGCAAGACGGAGCTGCTCTTCCTCCGGGGAAGGACTGCCCGTTCCATGATCTCGCCATCACGGTTGACAACTCCCTTGTGTCCTCCTCCCAGAGTGCTAAGAACCTTTGCGTGACCCTGGACAACACCCTGTCGTTCTCCACTAACATCAAGGCGCTGACCCGATCCTGTAGGTTCATGCTCTACAACATTCGCAGAGTACGACCCTGCCTCACACAGGAAGCGGCGCAGGTCCTAATCCAGGCACTTGTCATCTCCCGTCTGGATTACTGCAACTCGCTGTTGGCTGGGCTCCCTGCCTGTGCCATTAAACCCCTACAACTCATCCAGAACGCCGCAGCCCGTCTGGTGTTCAACCTTCCCAAGTTCTCTCACGTCACCCCGCTCCTCCGCTCTCTCCACTGGCTTCCAGTTGAAGCTCGCATCCGCTACAAGACCATGGTGATTGCCTACGGAGCTGTGAAGGGAACGGCACCTCCATACCTTCAGGCTCTGATCAGGCCCTACACCCAAACAAGGGCACTGCGTTCATCCACCTCTGGCCTGCTGGCCCCCCTACCTCTGAGGAAGCACAGTTCCCGCTCAGCCCAGTCAAAACTGTTCGCTGCTCTGGCACCCCAATGGTGGAACAAGCTCCCTCACGACGCCAGGACAGCGGAGTCAATCACCACCTTCCAGAGACACCTGAAACCCCACCTCTTTAAGGAATACCTAGGATAGGATAAAGTAATCCTTCTAAACCCCCCCCCCCCCCCTTAAAAGATTTAGATGCACTATTGTAAAGTGGTTGTTCCACTGGATATCATAAGGTGAATGCACCAATTTGTAAGTCGCTCTGGATAAGAGCGTCTGCTAAATGACTTAAATGTAAATGTAAATGTAAATGTAATTCCACCACAGACAGAGTAGGCCTACCATTCCACCACAGACAGAGTAGTTCCACCATTCCTCCCCAGACAGAGTAGGCCTACTGACCAAAAGAATGTAAGCTTTAACTGGCTACTCTTCTTCCGTGGCTGAACCCAACGACAGAACTTAACCCAACGACAGAACTTAACCCAACGACAGAACTTAACCCAACGACAGAACTTAACACAACGACAGAGACAGAACTTAACCCAACGACAGAAACAGAACTTAACCCAACGACAGAAACAGAACTTAACCCAACGACAGAAACAGAACTTAACCCAACGACAGAACTTAACCCAACGACAGAGACAGAACTTAACCCAACGACAGAACTTAACCCAACGACAGAACTTAACCCAACAACAGAAACAGAACTTAACCCAACGACAGAACTTAACCCAACGACAGAACTTAACCCAACGACAGAACTTAACCCAACAACAGAAACAGAACTTAACCCAACGACAGAACTTAACCCAACGACAGAACTTAACCCAACGACAGAAACAGAACTTAACCCAACGACAGAAACAGAACTTAACCTAACAACAGAAACAGAACTTAACCCAACGACAGAGACAGAACTTAACCCAACGACAGAAACAGAACTTAACCCAACGACAGAACTTAACCCAACGACAGAAACAGAACTTAACCCAACGACAGAGACAGAACTTAACCCAACGACAGAAACAGAACTTAACCCAACGACAGAACTTAACCCAACGACAGAGACAGAACTTAACCCAACGACAGAACTTAACCCAACGACAGAACTTAACCCAACGACAGAGACAGAACTTAACCCAACGACAGAACTTAACCCAATGACAGAGACAGAACTTAACCCAACGACAGAGACAGAACTTAACCCAACGACAGAAGGTCACAAATTTTTCCCTAAAAGCTGTCTGGGTTTAAACATCTTCTATTGTACAGGAAGTGAATAGCTTCATCAATTGACAGTGACGGAATTAGATTACTTCCTAGGTCTATTTTTTGTCTCCTCGGCTATAGAAGGTTGTAGCTCAGCCTCTGAACGTCAAAGAAATTAAACAGTGATATTCCCACAATACATCGGAGTCACATCTTTCCCAGGGTACTTTGCAGCTTGTTTCTAGCAGAAAGCATCGCTGGACCAAAGCCCTGTTATTGATCACTTTCTATAATTGGATCTGTATTTAAGCTAACAATGGGTAGGCCTGTGCTTTTTGCCATTTTCTTTCATAAAAAGGTAAGCCTATGGCATAGCCTCTCATAACCCCTCATATTTGAGTCTTGGTTTTAACTTAACAGCCCCTCACTGACATGTAGGTAGGCTGTTTAAAGAGTGTGTGGTGGGTGGAGGAACTGACTGACACATCTCTGGATCAACGGTAGCAGCTTATAGTCTGATTGATTGTCCTGCAGCTGCTGTTTCAAGATTCAGCACCTTAATGTAAGGTACTTGGCTTATTGTGAGGTCAATGACTCTGATAAATACATCATGGGGCAAGAAACATCATTGTTTTTTTAATAAACATCAATTATAGTAGTAGCCAGCTATCAAAGTTGACTTCCAGTCTTCCTTCTCATCTTCGTGCTCTCCTTGTCAAACTGAACAGAACAGCCTATAGGCTAGTCCACGTGGAAGATAGGGAATTTACTTTGGACGGCCTTAATCAAAATAAATAAAATGGGAAGAAACCTTTGATTCTCCTCCTGAACTGCCATCATAGGCAGCACACAGCACAGCCATTGGTTAGACAGCACAGCCATTGGTTAGGCAGCACACAGCACAGCCATTGGTTAGGCAGCACACAGCACAGCCATTGGTTAGGCAGCACACAGCACAGCCATTGGTTAAGCAGCACACAGCACAGCCATTGGTTAAGCAGCACACAGCACAGCCATTGGTTAAGCAGCACACAAACACGTTTTGGATCAGCAAGAGCAGAGCGGGCGGGGCTCAGGGTTGGAATATCCATTTCAGTGTTTAATGCAGCCTAGTTAAGCAATAAGGCACGAGGGGGTGTGGCGTATGGCCAATATACCACGGCTAAGGGCTGTTCTTATGCACGACGCATTGCGGAGTGTTTTTACACAGCCCTTAGCCGTGCTATATTGGCCATATACCACAAAGCCCTTAGGTGCCTTATTGCTACTATAAACTGGTTGCCAATATAATTAGAGCAGTAAAAATAAATGTTTTGTCATACACGTGGTATACGGTCTGATATACCACAGCTGTCAGCCAATCAGCATTCAGGGCTCAAACCACTGTTTATCATTTTATTTATACCATACTAGCAGCTATCTTAGAAGTATAACTTTGCTCTGTGCTTCTCCCAGCATGCACTTCGTACCTTTTAGCCTATATAGGCTATGGATCATTTGATTGAGATCACACTAAATAGCCTACAGGTGAACTTGATATTGTGCACCCAGCAGAGAATCATAGATGAGGTGCGGCATCGGGCACACGTGGATATATAGCCTAATAAGCAACTATTTTTAAAACACTGAGAAATATTTGCATTTAATCAATTACAAATCGCATGACCCTCCACTGGGCTAGATTTGAAGAAAAAAAAATCATAAATCCTCCCATTGACTGAAATTGAAAAAGCAAGACCCTCCCCCATTTTCCTCCATTCTGTATATTTCGACCCATTACCCACTGGACAAAAACTAGTTTAATCAACATTGTTTCTACATCATTTAAATAAATAAAATATATGTAAGGATGTTGAATCAATGTGGAAAACTGATTTGATTTGCAAAACAAATCATCCATGTAAAGGCATGGTGACATTTTTTTGTTCATTTCATGTTGAATTCATGTTAGTTGACAACTCAACCAAATGTAAATCAAAACTAGATGTTGAACTGATGTCTGTGCCCTGTATCTAAGCACGTGGAGTAATGAGGATTCTGTGAATGAGTATTCTGTTTTCACATGAAAAAAGGATTGCTTTTGATAAAAAAACGCTTTGTCTGCCTTGCCAATAAAAACTCGTTTGAAAATTCAAACCTGTATTTTATGGAACAAAGTTATTGTTGCCTATGTTTCTGGACGATGCACCCTGCTGCCTTATTGACAACATGACAGAGTGGCGCAGTGGGAGCTCCTCCCGCACAGTTAAACGCGTTCATGTCACGGGCCATATACCAGATTCCTGCGGCTTAGCATAATCGAATCCCCCCATTGATTTATAAATACAGATACATCATTGCTTGAGAAAGCCAGGACCAAGAGAAGAATGACCATTGAATTGATGGACTCTGCCGCCCTCGAGTGGGAGAAAGTTACAAATGCTAGTTGTACAAGAGAAAACCACTCATTTGTTTTCCCTATGTGGAATATTCACTCTCTGGAAGGGTGGAAGCGTTTACCGGTTAATTTAAAGTAAACACACAGGATATGAGCAATTGTTTACATAAAACTATTTTTGAAAGATTCTTCGAAAAAAAAAAGGAATCATTATTTGACTTCAAACTTCCTGGAACGTAAACATCCTGCAATTTATAGTGCAGCCCTGATTCCTGAAAACACTGGACTGGCAGTCTGCTGATTTGAGCGTCAGTGGCTAACAAAACCAGAGGGAGGGCAGAGTGCAGACAGACAGCTACACACTAACAGCTAGAAGAACAGCTAGAAGAACAACACAAGCTTTTGAGTTACACATTCAATATGGAATATCAGCATTGCCTGACAGGATAATAGACACTGGCAGCAGGACAACATTCTGGGGAACCGTACGAACCTCTTTTGTAAGTCTAGTTAGCTAACTAGGTAATCAATGTTTTTTTATTATCTTGCTAGTTAACAAACACAGAAAAGCCAGAAGTGTAGACATTTTTTTGTAATAAAAAAAAACCCATGACATTTGCTAGCTAGTCACTGTCAACTACTGCGAGTTGTTAGCTAACGTTGGCTAGTTAGTTAGCTTTCTCCAGGTAGCTAGCTAGGTCAAAACAGCTAGCTAACTTTAGCTAGTTGGCTAGCTAACGATAATTTAGCTAGCTAATCTGCCTAAACACCGATATGTGTTCGCTAACTAGTTTACAAACACGAACAATTAGTAAGTCATTAACTAGCAAGTACCATTTGTACGTTTTTAAAATGTTGGCTTTCGTTGAAACAACTAAAAGTTGGATGATGATGATGCTAACTAGGTAGATACAACAATGCTAGTTACAAAACATGCCAGCCACTTGATATCCCGTAATGGCCTAAAATTAATCTTTACAGTCAAGTCTGGCTCTGGGCATTGCTACTTTATCTGTTGTTGTTGAATATCTTGGTTGCTACGGATTAGCAAGCAGTCAGGCGATGAACATGCAAACATGATCACCTTTGAAAAGGCAGTGCCAATGTGGACAGTGTTTTGGATGACAGTTTTTAGATAATAAATAGCTAGCTAGCTATCATGTTTGCCAAGTTAGTTGTACGTTCTTATCAAAGATTGAACACTCGTATCAACAAGTGACCCAGTGTTTCCAAGAAACGTGTTATTTCTAACTTCGGCCTTGGTACAGAATGTGCTTAGTGGGCAGTATCATCAACATTTTATTGGGGGGGGGGGGGGGGGGGGACTAATTCGGGGTCTCAAATTACTGTTGAGTTAGAATAATTAGAATACACAAGGTGCAATTTCGAAAATGTGTTAAGCCCATGTCAGCATTGAAATGTTTTATTGGTATTCCAGGTAATTTATCTAAGATTGTAGTAATGGTTGAATTACCGACAGGGGTGGGGCCATTGATCATCAGTTATTATATTAAAAACGGTAAACATTTGCCTCCACCCTATGGAATTTTTTTGGGTAGAATTGCAGGAAATTAGCTAAAACTGTTTTTTGGCTTGCGGGGATATGCAGACCCATAAGCCACTGCAGCCCCTCATGAAGAGTTCAGTTTTTTTTTGTGTCTCCAACCTCCATCAAAGTTGCCCATCCCTGAGCTAGATGATGAGAAATCTCTAGCTAACACTAGACTGACACAATGTCATGAAACCAGGCCAGATCCAACATACAGCTCCAGACCATTTGACAGTTCTAATAGCTAGGTTACCTGCCACCCGGTATTCATGAATGTTCAATCAGATTTATCATGTCACTCAACTGGACATCTCATGCAGCATCAGGAAAACTAAGGGAACTTCTAAGAATTGTAACTTGTGTTAAGAGACAAACAATGATTACATCTCACCTGCCCAGACCTGCGTGCTGACACCTCCATTCATACTGCCTGCAGTATTGTTTTCCACTTGGCCTTAAATTGTATGAAGTAGTTTTTTCTCGGTTGCCCAGGCTATTTCAATAATTAGATTTGGTCTGTTGTTTCGATGATGATGATGATGATGATGATGATGGTGGATTGATTGACTTCCACATTGTTAGTTAAAGTGATTTTTTTTTCGAGATGAGAAGAGAATCGTCTAGCCCATTGGATATCTCACTAGATCTTTTCACATCCAATATTTTCCAGAAGTGATCTGATTGGTCAAAAGAACAATTAGTGTAGAAAAAAAAAAGATCAGAATTTGTCCGTCTGTGTAAACGAAGCCTAAGAAGTGACTGTTCAACGTTGGTTTGACCAATCGGAATGTATGTTTCCAGATGGACTGGGATGTGATCACGCGGACTGGGATGGGTTCCAGGTTGCCTCTGAGAATAATCATCAATGACGTGAACCCGTGTGGCTCAGTTGGTAGAGCGTGGTGTTTGCAACGCCAGGGTTGTGGGTTCGATTCCCACGGGGGACCAGTATGGGGAAAAAATGAATGAAATGTATGCATTCACTACTGTAAGTCGCTCTGGATAAGAGCGTCTGCTAAATGACTAAAATGTGAAATGTGTACACTGACTCAGTGACTTGAGTTCATCAGGGAGTGCATAGAGCAGTGATCGCCAACCGGTCGATTCAGATCGACTGGCCAATCTTCTTCAAGGCATTCCTAGTCGATCATCAAACATTTCTGTAGAAATGTCTATTTTTCAATTCGTCTTGCGCTGTTTGCGATAGGTGGACTTGATTCTGGATCCCTGGGCGCCTGGTAGGCAGTGTTCCCATTTTTAACCATTTAATCACACAATAAAACCATCAAAACAGCCCCAACAGGTCCCACAATAGAACCATCAAAACAGCCCCAACAGGTCCCACAATAAAACCATCAAAACAGCCCCAACAGGTCCCACAATAAAACCATCAAAACAGCCCCAACAGGTCCCACAATAAAACCATCAAAACAGCCCCAACAGGTCCCACAATAGAATCATCAAAACAGCCCCAACAGGTCTCACAATAGAACCATCAAAACAGCCCCAACAGGTCTCACAATAAAACCATCAAAACAGCCCCAACAGGTCCCACAATAAAACCATCAAAACAGCCCCAACAGGTCTCACAATAGAACCATCAAAACAGCCCCAACAGGTCACACAATAGAACCATCAAAACAGCCCCAACAGGTCCCACAATAAAACCATCAAAACAGCCCCAACAGGTCTCACAATAGAACCATCAAAACAGCCCCAACAGGTCACACAATAGAACCATCAAAACAGCCCCAACAGGTCACACAATAGAACCATCAAAACAGCCCCAACAGGTCCCACAATAAAACCATCACAAGACAATCACATTGAATATGTGGAGGCTGAGCCAAGTAAACAAACATTGTGTAACATGCCTTGGAAGAGTTATACAATAACTTGGTTTGTCACATGAATTCCCAAACGTTAGCTAGTAGCATGTTTTGTAATTTGTACTGTTGAGTGGAGCCGAGGTTTTAATACAGTCTGTGCCTTTGTAAGACGTGACAATGTAGTCCTAGTCGACACTGTGTACATGTCTTTGTAATCTATTACAGTACACATTTGGTACTGTCTCCCACACTCTGTCTGGGTCCTGTCTCCCACACTCTGTCTGGGTACTGTCTCCCACACTCTGTCTGGGTCCTGTCTCCCACACTCTGTCTGGGTCCTGTCTCCCACACTGTGTCTGGGTCCTGTCTCCCACACTCTGTCTGGGTACTGTCTCCCACACTCTGTCTGGGTACTGTCTCCCACACTCTGTCTGGGTCCTGTCTCCCACACTCTGTCTGGGTCCTGTCTCCCACAGCCTGTCTGGGTACTGTCTCCCACACTGTGTCTGGGTACTGTCTCCCACACTGTGTCTGGGTACTGTCTCCCACACTCTGTCTGGGTACTGTCTCCCACACTCTGTCTGGGTACTGTCTCCCACAGCCTGTCTGGGTACTGTCTCCTACACTCTGAGTACTGTAGAGATGTCCCTATTGTGAGCAGGACAGGATGGTAGTAGGAGCCTGTCCGTGCCCACTGCCCTGTGCCTGTGTGCCCACAACGACATAACAACATATGGCATCGGTGGAGTCCAAGTCCACAATGGGTCTTATGGTTAGTCCCAAATGGCACCCTATTCCAGGGTTAACGTCAAAAGTAGTGCACTACATAGGGAATAGGATTCAATTTGAGCCTGGGCACTGGTCTCAGGGTGAGGACAGTTGGCTGAGGGAAGCAGGAAGCCCCTGGTGATACTAGAGGAAGTCTTGTCTCTCTCTCTCTCTCTTTCTCTCTCTCTCTCTCTCCTCATGAGATGAGCTGGCATGGTGAGCCAGTCAGAAAATAGCATTAGCCTTAGCAGAACAACACGGTGTATGGGTGGAAAGGGGACTTGTGTGGAAGCAGCCTCTCCTCTTCCTCAGTTTGGACTTGCAGTTACTCAGTTAGGCTACTCTTCTCCCCTGTTTTTTTGTTGGTAAGTAGGCTGGTTTTGTAGGATTTTATGATATTGTGTTTGTTGTCAGTAGAAAAGCTTGTTGTTAGGATAAATCAGAATGACAGTCTTAGCTAAAGCCATTTTTTTTTCTGGTGAACCGATGTTTGGTTTGAGACATCCTGTTGTTGTTGTCTTGTTGAAATCTGGGTCGCGTTCAGTAGGGACCAATGTTGTGGAATGTAAAGACAGAAATATATATAGCCTAAAACATACATACCTCTGAGTAAAGGAATCATTTAGATTAAAGGAATGTTATTCCATGTGTTGCACCCTCCTGAATGTTATTCCATGTGTTGCACCCTCCTGAATGTTATTCCATGCATTGCACCCTCCTGAATGTTATTTCATGCATTGCACCCTCCTGAATGTTATTCCATGTGTTGCACCCTCCTAAATGTTATTCCATGTGTTGCACCCTCCTGAATGTTATTCCATGTGTTGCACCCTCCTAAATGTTATTTCATGCATTGCACCCTCCTGAATGTTATTCCATGTGTTGCACCCTCCTAAATGTTATTCCATGTGTTGCACTCTCCTAAATGTTATTCCATGTGTTGCACCCTCCTAAATGTTATTCCATGTGTTGCACCCTCCTAAATGTTATTCCATGCATTGCACCCTCCTAAATGCGAGCATGATGTATTGTTATGGTCTGATAGAATCACAAACCTAGCCCAGTTCCATTTCTTTGGCTGCAATTTCTTCTCTATCCTCTCTGTCTGCTCTTAGGCCCAGTTCCATTTCTTTGGCTGTAATTTCTTCTCTATCCTCTCTGTCTGCTCTTAGGCCCAGTTCCATTTCTTTGGCTGTAATTTCTTCTCTATCCTCTCTGTCTGCTCTTAGGCCCAGTTCCATTTCTTTGGCTGTAATTTCCTCTCTATCCTCTCTGTCTGCTCTTAGGCCCAGTTCCATTTCTTTGGCTGTAATTTCCTCTCTATCCTCTCTGTCTGCTCTTAGGCCCAGTTCCATTTCTTTGGCTGTAATTTCCTCTCTATCCTCTCTGTCTGCTCTTAGGCCCAGTTCCATTTCTTTGGCTGTAATTTCCTCTCTATCCTCTCTGTCTGCTCTTAGGCCCAGTTCCATTTCTTTGTCTGTAATTTCCTCTCTATCCTCTCCGTCTGTCCTTTTAGGAGCTTCGATATGCTGTTCTTCTGCAGTTGGTCAGGTTGAATATCACCAAACACCTTCAGGTTGAAGCTCCTCCTGGTAGAATCTGAGGGGCGATGGGGAACACAGCCACTAAGTTCCGCAAGGCTCTGATCAGCGGTGACGAGAGTCTGGCCTATCAGCTGTATGAGGGGAGCCCCCAGTTTAAAGAGAGCCTGGACCCCAACACTTCGTATGGCGAACCCTACCAGCACAACACTCCTCTGCACTACGCCGCCAGGCACGCCATGACACGACTCATCAGGTGAGGACATGACTGATACGTCTCCCTTTTAAAAAAAATATACAGTGTTACCTGACCCTCTGGCCCATCTTAACTCTATGAAGTCATCTGACATTTTGAGTCATGAAATGTGTTAATAACCTGAAATATGAAAACTGTGGAAAGAACCTGGGGAAAAATGTTTTATTTAACAAAGGAGCTCAAAATGTACTTCCCTCTGTGTGATGGGCTTATAGGAAGGTTTCATAACGTGATTTTTATTTTGCCGCCCAAGTTTTCTGAGCAAAAACAAAATATATACAGTACCGGTCAAAAGTTTTAGAACACTTACTCATTCAAAGGTTTTTCTTTATTTTTACTATTTTCTACATTGTAGAATAATAGTGAAGACATCAAAACTATGAAATAACACATATGGAATCATGTAGAAAACCAAAAAAGTGTTGAACAAATCAAAATATATTTGAGATTCTTCAAATAGCCACCCTTTACCTTGATGGCAGCATTGCACACTCTTGGCATTTACTCAACTAGATTCACCTGGAATGCTTATCCAACAGTCTTGAAGGAGTTCCCACATATGCTGAGCACTTGTTGGCAGCTTTTCCTTCACTCCGCTGTCCAACTCATCCCAAACCATCTCAATTGGGTTGAGGTCGGGTGATTGTGGAGGCCAGGTCATCTGATGCAGTACTCCAACACTCTCCTTCTTGGTCAAATAGCCCTTCACAGCCTGGAGGTGTGTTGGGTCATTGTCCTGTTGAAAAACAAATGATAGTCCCACTAATCACAAACCAGGTGGGATGGCGTATCGCTGCAGAATGCTGTGGTAGTCATGCTGGTTAAGTGTGCCTTGAATTCTAAATAAATCCCAGACAGTGTCACCAGCAAAGCACCCCACGCCATAACACCTCTTCCATGCTTCACGGTGGGAACCACACATGCGGAGATCATCCGTTCACCTACTATGCGTCTCAAACCAAAAGTCTAAAAGTTGGACTCATCAGACCAAAGGACAGATTTCCACCGGTCTAATGTCCATTGCTCATGTTTCTTGACCCAAGTAAGTCTCTTCTTATTGGTGTTCTTTAGTAGTGGTTTCTTTGCAGCAATTCGACCATGAAGGACTGATTCACACAGTCTCCTCTGAACAGTTGATGTTGCGATGTCTGTTACTTGAACTCTGTGAAGCATCTATTTGGGCTGCAATTTCTGAGTCTGGTAACTCTAATGAACTTATCCTCTACAGCAGAGGTAACTCTCTGGGTCTTCCATTCCTGTGGTGGTCCTCATGAGAGCCAGTTTCATCATAGCGCTTGATGGTTTTTGAAACTGCATCTGAAGAAACGTTCAAAGTTCTTGAAATGTTCCATATTGACTGACCTTCATGTCTTAAAGTAATGATGGAGTGTCGTTTATCTTTGCTTATTTAAGCTGTTCTTGTCATAATATGGACTTGGTCTTTTACCAAATAGGCCTATCATCTATATACCCTCCTACCTTGTCACAACACAACTGATTGGCTCAAACGCATTAAGATTGAAAGACATTTCACAAATTAACTTTTAACAAGGCACACCTGTTAATTGAAATGCATTCCAGGTGACTACCTCCTGAAGCTGGTTGAGAGAATACCAAGAGTGTGCAAAGCTGTCATCAAGGCAAAGGGTGGCTACTTTGAAGAATCTCAAATATAAAATATATTTTGATTTGTTTAACACTTTTTTGTTGTTGTTGTTGATTACTACATGATTCCATATGTGTTATTTCATAGTTTTGATGTCTTCACTATTATTCTACAATGTAGAAAATAGTAAAAATAAAGAAAAACCCTTGAATGAGTAGGTGTTGTAAAACTTTTGACCAGTAATGTATATATATTTTTGTTGTTAGACATAAAAGACTGTAAAGTGATTTTCATTTTGTAAATCTGTTCCAAAGTATTCCCATGCATAATAGAGATATACACAACATGCTCGTCCAACATCTCATTGCAAAATATGTCCCCCTTTTACTGCTATAACAGCCTCCGCTCTTCTGGGAAGGCTTTCCACTAGGTGTTGGAACATTGCTGCGGGGACTTGCTTCCATTCAGCCTCAAGATCATTAGTGAGGTCAGGCACTGATGTTGAGCGATTAGGCCTGGCTCGTGGTTCGCCTTCCAATTCAGCCCAAAGGTGTTCAATGGGGTTGAGGTCAGGGCTCTGTGCAGGCCAGTCAAGTTCTTCCACTCCGATCTCGACAAACCATTTCTGTTTAGTCCTCACTTTGTGCACGGGGGCATTGTCATGCTGAAATTTGTCCGTCGGATTGCCAGATGGTGAAAGGTGATTCATCACTCCAGAGAACGTGTTTCCACTGCTCCAGAGTCCAGCTTTACACCACTGGAGCTTTACACCACTCCAGCCGATGCTTGGCAATGCGAATGGGGATCTTAGGCTTGTGTGCGGCTGCTTGGCCATGGAAACCCATTTCATGAAACTTTCCGACGAACAGTTCTTGTGCTGACGTTGCTTCCAGAGGCAGTTTGGAACTCAGTAGTGAGTGTTGCGACCGAGGACAGAAGATTTTTTACGCGCTTCAGCACTCGGAGGTCCCGTTCTCCTGAGCTTGTGTGGCCTACCACTTCGAGGCTGAGCCGTTGTTGCTCCTAGACGTTTCCACTTCTTCACAATAACAACACTTACAGTTGACCGGGGCAGCTCTAGCAGGGCAGAAATGTGACGAACTGACTTGTTGGAAAGGCGGCATCCTATGACGGTGCCACGTTGAGTCACTGAGCTCTTCAGTAAGGTTATCCTACTGCCAATATTTTTCTTTGGAGATTGCATGACTGTGTGCTCGATTTTTATGCGTGTCAGCAACGGGTGTGGCTGAAATAGCCGAATCCACTAATTTGAAAGGGTGTCCACTTACTTGTTTATATGTGATCGTATACAAATGTGAGCAAGGTTTGAAATGATTTTTTTTGTTGTCAAATATTACATCTGATTTGGGCTGACCATCCGCGCCAGAAAAAAAAGGACCTGCTGCTGAAATCTAGTTGATGGTCCATGGATTCTAGCATAGATTACCCAGGCCGCTCGCTGGGGAGTGTTCCCGCAGTACCCAGGCCGCTCGCTGGGGAGTGTTCCCGCAGTACCCAGGCTGCTCGCTGGGGAGTGTTCCTGCAGTACCCAGGCTGCTCGCTGGGGAGTGTTCCTGCAGTACCCAGGCTGCTCGCTGGGGAGTGTTCCCGCAGTACCCAGGCTGCTCGCTGGGGAGTGTTCCTGCAGTACCCAGGCTGCTCGCTGGGGAGTGTTCCTGCAGTACCCAGGCTGCTCGCTGGGGAGTGTTCCTGCAGTACCCAGGCCGCTCGCTGGGGAGTGTTCCTGCAGTTTTGTTGTGCAACCTTCCGTTTCGTCCTGAATGTCTTTTGTCTGGACCCAGCAACAAACGGCTTGTTTGGTTTCACCCCTAATTCAATGTGTTTATCTAACCGTTTGTTTAACCTTTTTATTTATCCAGCAACAGCCAGTCAGATGAGATAGTTGCATTTAGGTTACCGTGACGACTTGGAAATGACATTCAGTTGATTTTTTTATTATCTCCAAAAGGACAAAATGGTGGCAGCGAGTTGCACAACAGACAGATGAAAACATGCTTTTTAAAATGTGATTAAATTAAGCGGTTAGTTTTGAAGATGACTTGTCAAGTATTAAAAATGGGGATTGTTTTTCCATTTTTGTTTTCAATGGCTTTTCAAATGGGAGTTATTCACCACTACGTTTATGCTGTAGGAAGCACCTTTTTAGCTGTATAAAGCACCTTTTTAGCTGTATAAAGCACATTTCTTTTAGCTGTATGAAGCCTATGTGGTAGCAGCTATTCCCTGCTCTCTGTGTCCAGGATGGGGGAAGAGTGTTGTGTGTCTCTCTGTCCCATCTGCCCCTGCTAGGAACCATCTGTTAGACACGTCACAGGAATGTTCCACCCTGAGACTGAGCTACAAGCCTCCTTCACTCTCTACCGCTGTAGTTCTTTTGCAGGACACCAACACCTATAAAGCCAGGGTCGTGTTCATTAGGCACCAAAATGGCACCAAACAGGCACCAAACAGAAGAAATCCTACTGAAACAGGAAGTGACTACCTGGACTGTAGGGTTCCACTACTAGTTCCTCCAGTCTCTAACACCAGGGGCCCCTGTTACAATACGTTATAAATCCTACTGAAACAGGAAGTGACTACCTGGACTGTAGGGTTCCACTACTAGTTCCTCCAGTCTCTAACACCAGGGGCCCCTACGTTATAAATCCATCCTTCCTTCCTTGTTGCATTGAGCTAAGCACAGATCTGTAAATGATTTGGACAGGTGGAAACCAAGGTTACCGTTTTATATTACTTCTACCGACCCAGCCAGTTCAGATAGGTGATCACTTCAAAGGAGGGGTCGGCATCGTAGCCTAGTGGTTAGAGCGTTGGGCCAGTTTACCGAAAGGTTGCTAGATCGAATCCCCCGAGCTGACAAAGTATTAATCTGTCGTTCTGCCCCCTGAACAAGGCAGTTAACCCACTGTTCCCCAGTAGGCCGTCATTGTAAATAAGAATTTGTTCTTAACTGACTTTCCTAGTTAAATAATATTCCATTTAAAAACAAAAAGGAAGCACACTAGGCATTTCTGAAGGATTCCAACAGGATGTAGTTCTGTATCAGGGTACCAGTTTCCAGAAAGCTACTACTTAGCTACTACTTAGCTACTACTTATCTACTACTTAGGTACTACTTAGGTACTACTTAGGTACTACTTAGCTACTACTTTTGTACTACTTAGGTACTACTTAGGTACTACTTAGCGCTATACGTTCTATGAAGGTTTAATAGGGCATGAGTGTGTGTGTGTGTGTGTGTGTGTGTGTGTGTGTGTGTGTGTGTGTGTGTGTGTGTGTGTTATTTCTCTAGGACAACTTGCGGCGAACTACATTGACCCGGAAACTCTCATTTTCCCAGCATTCTTCATCATACTGTCATTTACTTAGGCTGTGTCTCAAATGGCTTCCTATCCTCTATGTAGTACACTTCTTTTGACCAGGTCTCCCTACATACACAGACTTGGCGTTATTGGCTGAACCTGTCAGAGTAGCTGTGTGTGTACTCCTGCTTCAGCTCTCTTGAGTTCATCACACGTTCAGAGAGACGTTTATTCTATGCTGTTATTTGTAATCGATTGTTGGCCGTCAATACTGGTGGCCGTGGTCCTCTGTAAACTTGTGGTTGGTTATTGCTGTGGACACGGGGGTTTTCTAGACCATAGAGAGGATAAATGAGTCAAACGGTTAAAGTCAGATAAGAGTGTTTTCATCATAACAACAGTGGAGTTGACAGTAGCCCCTGGCCTAACCATTACTGTAGAGAACAACCTCCATCTTGTCTGTTAACTGTTCCCACAGGACTGCTACTCTGAAAAATGATTTGGTGGTATGTGCTCAGAAATGTTTTTTTTTTTCTTGAAGACAACATTCATTTGCTTTGACTCCAGTGTTCCATGTTGACTCCAGGGGTCCATAGTCCTACATGTTGTTGACTCCAGGGGTCCATAGTCCTACATGTTGTTGACTCCAGGGGTCCATAGTCCTACATGTTGTTGACTCCAGGGGTCCATAGTCCTACATGTTGTTGACTCCAGGGGTCCATAGTCCTACATGTTGTTGACTCCAGGGGTCCTACATGTTGACTCTAGGGGTCCATAGTACTACATGTTGACTCCAGGGGTCCATAGTCCTACATGTTGTTGACTCCAGGGGTCCATAGTCCTACATGTTGACTCCAGGGGTCCATAGTTCTACATGTTGACTCCAGGGGTCCATAGTCCTACATGTTGACTCCAGGGGTCCATAGTCCTACATGTTGACTCTAGGGGTCCATAGTACTACATGTTGACTCTAGGGGTCCATAGTACTACATGTTGGCTCTAGGGGTCCATAGTCCTACATGTTGACTCTAGGGGTCCATAGTCCTACATGTCGTTGACTCTAGTGGTCCATAGTCCTACATGTTGACTCTAGGGGTCCATAGTCCTACATGTTGGCTCTAGGGGTCCATAGTCCTACATGTTGACTCTAGGGGTCCATAGTCCTACATGTTGACTCTAGGGGTCCATAGTCCTACATGTTGACTCTAGGGGTCCATAGTCCTACATATTGACTCTAGGGGTCCATAGTCCTACATGTTGACTCAAGGGGTCCATAGTCCTACATGTTGACTCTAGGGGTCCATAGTCCTACATGTTGACTCTAGGGGTCCATAGTCCTACATGTTGACTCTAGGGGTCCTACATGTTGACTCTAGGGGTCCATAGTCCTACATGTTGACTCTAGTGGTCCATAGTCCTACATGTTGACTCTAGTGGTTCTTCATCTCTCCCGTGACCTATGGGCCAGGGCATTCTTCATCTCTCCCGTGACCTCTGGGCCATGGTTTCTTCATCTCTCCCATGACCTCTGGGCCATGGTTTCTTCATCTCTCCCATGACCTCTGGGCCATGGTTTCTTCATCTCTCCTGTGACCTCTGGGCCATGGTTTCTTCATCTCTCCCGTGACCTCTGGGCCATGGTTTCTTCATCTCTCCCGTGACCTCTGGGCCATGGTTTCTTCATCTCTCCCGTGACCTCTGGGCCATGGTTTCTTCATCTCTCCCGTGACCTCTGGGCCATGGTTTCTTCATCTCTCCCGTGACCTCTGGGCCATGGTTTCTTCATCTCTCCCGTGACCTCTGGGCCATGGTTTCTTCATCTCTCCCGTGACCTCTGGGCCATGGTTTCTTCATCTCTCCCGTGACCTCTGGGCCATGGTTTCTTCATCTCTCCCGTGACCTCTGGGCCATGGTTTCTTCATCTCTCCCGTGACCTCTGGGCCATGGTTTCTTCATCTCTCCCGTGACCTCTGGGCCATGGTTTCTTCATCTCTCCCGTGACCTCTGGGCCATGGTTTCTTCATCTCTCCCATGACCTCTGGGCCATGGTTTCTTCATCTCTCCCGTGACCTCTGGGCCATGGTTTCTTCATCTCTCCCGTGACCTCTGGGCCATGGTTTCTTCATCTCTCCCGTGACCTCTGGGCCATGGTTTCTTCATCTCTCCCGTGACCTCTGGGCCATGGTTTCTTCATCTCTCCCATGACCTCTGGGCCATGGTTTCTTCATCTCTCCCATGACCTCTGGGCCATGGTTTCTTCATCTCTCCCGTGACCTCTGGGCCATGGTTTCTTCATCTCTCCCATGACCTCTGGGCCATGGTTTCTTCATCTCTCCCGTGACCTCTGGGCCATGGTTTCTTCATCTCTCCCGTGACCTCTGGGCCATGGTTTCTTCATCTCTCCCATGACCTCTGGGCCATGGTTTCTTCATCTCTCCCGTGACCTCTGGGCCATGGTTTCTTCATCTCTCCCATGACCTCTGGGCCATGGTTTCTTCATCTCTCCCATGACCTCTGGGCCATGGTTTCTTCATCTCTCCCATGACCTCTGGGCCATGGTTTCTTCATCTCTCGCCTGACCTCTGGGCCATGGTTTCTTCATCTCTCCCGTGACCTCTGGGCCATGGTTTCTTCATCTCTCCCATGACCTCTGGGCCATGGTTTCTTCATCTCTCCCGTGACCTCTGGGCCATGGTTTCTTCATCTCTCCCATGACCTCTGGGCCATGGTTTCTTCATCTCTCCCGTGACCTCTGGGCCATGGTTTCTTCATCTCTCCCATGACCTCTGGGCCATGGTTTCTTCATCTCTCCCGTGACCTCTGGGCCATGGTTTCTTCATCTCTCCCGTGACCTCTGGGCCATGGTTTCTTCATCTCTCCCGTGACCTCTGGGCCATGGTTTCTTCATCTCTCCCGTGACCTCTGGGCCATGGTTTCTTCATCTCTCCCATGACCTCTGGGCCATGGTTTCTTCATCTCTCCCGTGACCTCTGGGCCATGGTTTCTTCATCTCTCCCGTGACCTCTGGGCCATGGTTTCTTCATCTCTCCCGTGACCTCTGGGCCATGGTTTCTTCATCTCTCCCGTGACCTCTGGGCCATGGTTTCTTCATCTCTCCCGTGACCTCTGGGCCATGGTTTCTTCATCTCTCCCGTGACCTCTGGGCCATGGTTTCTTCATCTCTCCCGTGACCTCTGGGCCATGGTTTCTTCATCTCTCCCGTGACCTCTGGGCCATGGTTTCTTCATCTCTCCCGTGACCTCTGGGCCATGGTTTCTTCATCTCTCCCGTGACCTCTGGGCCATGGTTTCTTCATCTCTCCCGTGACCTCTGGGCCATGGTTTCTTCATCTCTCCCGTGACCTCTGGGCCATGGTTTCTTCATCTCTCCCGTGACCTCTGGGCCATGGTTTCTTCATCTCTCCCGTGACCTCTGGGCCATGGTTTCTTCATCTCTCCCGTGACCTCTGGGCCATGGTTTCTTCATCTCTCCCATGACCTCTGGGCCATGGTTTCTTCATCTCTCTCTCTGACCATGCTTAGAATAATGCCTTGTAATGCTTGTTAATGCTTTGTAAGTTAAGCTTTATGCCTTGTATGTGAATCCATTCATTTGACAAAGTAATTAAATACACTTGTATTTAGAATTCCGTTCAGACATTTCTTCATGGTCTATTGCTGTAACTCAGCTCAACTATTGTGTTAGTGATTGTATGTTTTGTTTATTCCATGTGTAACTCTGTGTTGTTGTTTGTTGTGTCGCACTGCTTTGCTTTATTCTTGGCCAGGTCACAGTTGTAAATGAGAACTTGTTCTCAACTGGCCTACCTGGTTAAATAAAGGTGAAATAAAAAATAAAACTGTAGTCTTTTGCATATTGCTATTTATCGTTATGGAGTCAGATAAACATTTTAATAGGCTAGTCTTATTTACGAGTCTCGTGTGTGTGTGTGTGTGTGTGTGTGTGTGTGTGTGTGTGTGTGTGTATACACATCAAATATTACTTCACTATAGTAAAATAGTCTGAGGTACTCACTATGTACTTGTACTTAAAGGGATAGTTCGGGACTTCCGCAGAGTGTGAGAAATTTGTGGATATAATTTTTATGTCTCTGCATCCAGTATGAAGGAAGTTAGAGCTAGTTTCACGAACCAATGCTAACTAGTGTTAGCGCAATGACTGGAAGTCTACAGGAACAGCTAGCATGTTAGCCATTCCCATAGACTTCAAGTCATTGCGCAAACGCAAGTAAGCAATTTTACGCAAACGCTAGTTGGCAACTTCCTTCAACCTGAACGCAGAGACATAAAAAATGGTATCCACAAGTTCATCTGAATCTGGGGAAGTAGACGTAGGGCCTCATTGCCAAAATCCTGAACAATCCCTTTAAGGGTGACGGTGATATTTTTCAAAAGGGTCATATTAGTACCAAGTAAACCGTGTCCCTTTTTCTTCCCTTCCCCCCTCCAGGTCCTTTCTCTTCAGTAAGGACGGAAACCCCAACAAGCGTAACGTTCACAGTGAGACGTCTCTCCATCTCCTCTGTATGGGCCCCCAGATCCTAATGGGGGAGGGGGCTCTGCAGCCGCGGCTGGCCCGGCCTGAGCTGGACGAGATGAAGAGGGCAGAGTGTCTCCAGATCATCCTGAAATGGACCGGAGCCAAGCTGGACCAGGGAGAGTATGAGAACGCTAACCTCCATGCTACTGATAACAAGAAGAATACAGCGCTGCATTACGCAGCCGCCGCAGGGATGAAGAAGTGTGTTGAGGTGCGAACCCCTATAGCCCTAACACTAACCCTTAAACACTTCCCCTACCCCTATAGCCCTAACACTAACCCTTAAACACTTCCCCTACCCCTAAGCCCTAACACTAACCCTTAAACACCCTATAGCCCTAACACTAACCCTTAAACACTTCCCCCACCCCTAAGCCCTAACACTAACCCTTAAACACTTCCCCCTACCCCTATAGCCCTAACACTAACCCTTAAACACTTCCCCCTACGCCTATAGCCCTAACACTACCCCTTAAACACTTCCCCCTACCCCTAACACTAACCCTTAAACACTTCCCCCTACCCCTATAGCCCTAACACTAACCCTTAAACACTTCCCCTACCCCTATAGCCCTAACACTAACCCTTAAACACTTCCCCCACCCCTATAGCCCTAACACTAACCCTTAAACACTTCCCCCACCCCTATAGCCCTAACACTAACCCTTAAACACTTCCCCTACCCCTATAGCCCTAACACTAACCCTTAGACACTTCCCCCTACCCCTAACCCTACCCCTGCCCCTTAGACACTTCCCCTACCCCTATAGCCCTAACACTAACCCTTAAACACTTCCCCTACCCCTATAGCCCTAACACTAACCCTTAAACACTTCCCCTACCCCTATAGCCCTAACACTAACCCTTAAACACTTCCCCTACCCCTATAGCCCTAACACTAACCCTTAAACACTTCCCCTACCCCTATAGCCCTAACACTAACCCTTAAACACTTCCCCCTACCCCTATAGCCCTAACACTAACCCTTAAACACTTCCCCTACCCCTATAGCCCTAACACTAACCCTTAAACACTTCCCCCTACCCCTATAGCCCTAACACTAACCCTTAAACACTTCCCCTACCCCTATAGCCCTAACACTAACCCTTAAACACTTCCCCCTACCCCTATAGCCCTAACACTAACCCTTAAACACTTCCCCTACCCCTAGCCCTAACACTAACCCTTAAACACTTCCCCCTACCCCTATAGCCCTAACACTAACCCTTAAACACTTCCCCCTACCCCTATAGCCCTAACACTAACCCTTAAACACTTCCCCTACCCCTAACCCTAACACTAACCCTTAAACACTTCCCCTACCCCTATAGCCCTAACACTAACCCTTAAACACTTCCCCCTACCCCTATAGCCCTAACACTAACCCTTAAACACTTCCCCTACCCCTATAGCCCTAACACTAACCCTTAAACACTTCCCCCTACCGCCTATAGCCCTAACACTAACCCTTAAACACTTCCCCTACCCCTAACCCTAACACTAACCCTTAAACACTTCCCCTACCCCTATAGCCCTAACACTAACCCTTACACACTTCCCCTACCCCTATAGCCCTAACACTACCCCTATAGCCCTAACACTAACCCTAACCCTAACCCTAGCCCTACCCCTACCCCTGCCCCTTAGACACTTCCCCCACCCCTATAGCCCTAACACTAACCCTTAAACACTTCCCCTACCCCTAACCCTAACAGTAACCCTTAAACACTTCCCCTACCCCTATAGCCCTAACACTAACCCTTAAACACTTCCCCCTACCCCTAACCCTAACACTAACCCTTAAACACTTCCCCTACCCCTATAGCCCTAACACTAACCCTTAAACACTTCCCCCTACCCCTATAGCCCTAACACTAACCCTTAAACACTTCCCCTACCCCTATAGCCCTAACACTAACCCTTAAACACTTCCCCCTACCCCTATAGCCCTAACACTAACCCTTAAACACTTCCCCCTACCCCTATAGCCCTAACACTAACCCTTAAACACTTCCCCTACCCCTATAGCCCTAACACTAACCCTTAAACACTTCCCCCTACCCCTATAGCCCTAACACTAACCCTTAAACACTTCCCCCTACCCCTATAAGCCCTAACACTAACCCTTAAACACTTCCCCCTACCCCTATAGCCCTAACACTAACCCTTAAACACTTCCCCCACCCCTAACCCTAACACTAACCCTTAAACACTTCCCCTACCCCTATAGCCCTAACACTAACCCTTAAACACTTCCCCCTACCCCTATAGCCCTAACACTAACCCTTAAACACTTCCCCTACCCCTATAGCCCTAACACTAACCCTTAAACACTTCCCCCTACCCCTATAGCCCTAACACTAACCCTTAAACACTTCCCCCTACCCCTAACCCTAACACCCTGAACCCCTTAAACACTTCCCCCTACCCCTATAGCCCTAACACTAACCCTTAAACACTTCCCCTACCCCTATAGCCCTAACACTAACCCTTAAACACTTCCCCTACCCCTATAGCCCTAACACTAACCCTTAAACACTTCCCCTACCCCTAACCCTAACACTAACCCTTAAACACTTCCCCCTACCCCTATAGCCCTAACACTAACCCTTAAACACTTCCCCTACCCCTATAGCCCTAACACTAACCCTTAAACACTTCCCCCTACCCCTATAGCCCTAACACTAACCCTTAAACACTTCCCCTACCCCTATAGCCCTAACACTAACCCTTAAACACTTCCCCCTACCCCTATAGCCCTAACACTAACCCTTAAACACTTCCTATAGCCCTAACACTAACCCTTAAACACTTCCCCCTACCCCTATAGCCCTAACACTAACCCTTAGACACTTCCCCTACCCCTATAGCCCTAACACTAACCCTTAAACACTTCCCCCTACCCCTAACACTAACCCTTAAACACTTCCCCTACCCCTATAGCCCTAACACTAACCCTTAAACACTTCCCCCTACCCCTATAACCCTAACACTAACCCTTAAACACTTCCCCCTACCCCTATAGCCCTAACACTAACCCTTAAACACTTCCCCTACCCCTATAACCCTAACACTAACCCTTAGACACTTCCCCTACCCCTATAGCCCTAACACTAACCCTTAAACACTTCCCCCTACCCCTAACCCTAACACTAACCCTTAGACACTTCCCCCTACCCCTATAGCCCTAACACTAACCCTTAAACACTTCCCCTACCCCTATAGCCCTAACACTAACCCTTAGACACTTCCCCTATAGCCCTAACACTAACCCTTAAACACTTCCCCCTACCCCTATAGCCCTAACACTAACCCTTAGACACTTCCCCTACCCCTATAGCCCTAACACTAACCCTTAAACACTTCCCCCTACGCCTAACCCTAACACTAACCCTTAAACACTTCCCCTACCCCTATAGCCCTAACACTAACCGTTAAACACTTCCCATACCCCTAACCCTAACACTAACCCTTAAACACTTCCCCTACCCCTATAGCCCTAACACTAACCCTTACACACTTCCCCTACCCCTATAGCCCTAACACTACCCCTATAGCCCTAACACTAACCCTAACCCTAACCCTAGCCCTACCCCTACCCCTGCCCCTTAGACACTTCCCCCACCCCTATAGCCCTAACACTAACCCTTAAACACTTCCCCTACCCCTTACACTAACCCTTAAACACTTCCCCTACCCCTATAGCCCTAACACTAACCCTTAAACACTTCCCCCTACCCCTATAGCCCTAACACTAACCCTTAAACACTTCCCCCTACCCCTATAGCCCTAACACTAACCCTTAAACACTTCCCCCACCCCTATAGCCCTAACACTAACCCTTAAACACTTCCCCTACCCCTATAGCCCTAACACTAACCCTTAAACACTTCCCCCTACCCCTAGCCCTAACACTAACCCTTAAACACTTCCCCTACCCCTATAGCCCTAACACTAACCCTTAAACACTTCCCCTACCCCTATAGCCCTAACACTAACCCTTAAACACTTCCCCTACCCCTATAGCCCTAACACTAACCCTTAAACACTTCCCCTACCCCTATAGCCCTAACACTAACCCTTAAACACTTCCCCCACCCCTATAGCCCTAACACTAACCCTTAAACACTTCCCCTACCCCTATAGCCCTAACACTAACCCTTAAACACTTCCTATAGCCCTAACACTAACCCTTAAACACTTCCCCTACCCCTAACCCTACCCCGTAGACACTCCCCCTGCCCCTTAGACACTTCCCCTACCCCCACCCCTAGCCCTACCCCTGCCCCTTCGACACTTCCCCTACCCCTATAGCCCTACCCCTTAGACACTTCCCCTATCCCTACCCCTATCCCTACCCCTTAGACACTTCCCCTATCCCTACCCCTATCCCTACCCCTTAGACACTTCCCCTACCCCCATCCCTATCCCTACCCCTTAGACACTTCCCCTACCCCCATCCCTAACCCTACCCCTTAGACACTTCCCATAGCCCTACCCCTGCCCCGTAGACACTCCCCCCCCGTAGCCCTACCCCTTAGACACTTCCCATAGCCCTACCCCTATAGCCCTACCCCTTAGACACTTCCCCTATCCCTAACCCTATCCCTACCCCTTAGACACTTCCCCTACCCCCACCCCTAACCCTACCCCTTAGACACTTCCCATAGCCCTACCCCTGCCCCTTAGACACCTCCCCTACCCCTATAGCCCTACCCCTTAGACACTTCCCATAGCCCTAACCCTACCCCTTAGACACTTCCCCTATCCCTATCCCTAACCCTATCCCTACCCCTTAGACACTTCCCCTACCCCCACCCCTAACCCTACCCCTTAGACACTTCCCATAGCCCTACCCCTGCCCCTTAGACACTTCCCCTACCCCTAACCCCTTAGACACTTCCCCTATCCCTACCCCTAACCCTATCCCTACCCCTTAGACACTTCCCCTACCCCCACCCCTAACCCTACCCCTTAGGCACTTCCCCCCCGGTGCCCTACCCCATTGACACTTGTTCCCTAATGCCCCTTTCCCCTAAGCCAGGGCTCTCCATCCCTGTTCCAGGAGATCTACCCTCCTGTAGGTTTTCACTCCAACCTGATTAAAAAAAATAAACGGTTAATTATTAGAATCAGGTGCGCTAGATGAGGGTTGGAGTGAACCTATAGGATGGTAGTTCTCTAGGAAGAGGCTTGGACAGCCCTGTTCTAGACACCTCTGTAGGGTTGGAGTGAACCAATAGGATGGTAGTTCTCCAGGAAGAGGCTTGGACAGCCCTGTTCTAGACACCTCTGTAGGGTTGGAGTGAACCAATAGGATGGTAGTTCTCTAGGAAGAGGCTTGGACAGCCCTGTTCTAGACACCTCTGTAGGGTTGGAGTGAACCAATAGGATGGTAGTTCTCCAGGAAGAGGCTTGGACAGCCCTGTTCTAGACACCTCTGTAGGGTTGGAGTGAACCAATAGGATGGTAGTTCTCTAGGAAGAGACTTGGACAGCCCTGTTCTAGACACCTCTGTAGGGTTGGAGTGAACCTATAGGATGGTAGTTCTCCAGGAAGAGGCTTGGACAGCCCTGTTCTAGACACCTCTGTAGGGTTGGAGTGAACCAATAGGATGGTAGTTCTCCAGGAAGAGGCTTGGACAGCCCTGTTCTAGACACCTCTGTAGGGTTGGAGTGAACCTATAGGATGGTAGTTCTCTAGGAAGAGGCTTGGACAGCCCTGTTCTAGACACCTCTGTAGGGTTGGAGTGAACCAATAGGATGGTAGTTCTCCAGGAAGAGGCTTGGACAGCCCTGTTCTAGACACCTCTGTAGGGTTGGAGTGAACCAATAGGATGGTAGTTCTCTAGGAAGAGGCTTGGACAGCCCTGTTCTAGACACCTCTGTAGGGTTGGAGTGAACCAATAGGATGGTAGTTCTCTAGGAAGAGGCTTGGACAGCCCTGTTCTAGACACCTCTGTAGGGTTGGAGTGAACCAATAGGATGGTAGTTCTCCAGGAAGAGGCTTGGACAGCCCTGTTCTAGACACCTCTGTAGGGTTGGAGTGAACCAATAGGATGGTAGTTCTCCAGGAAGAGGCTTGGACAGCCCTGTTCTAGACACCTCTGTAGGGTTGGAGTGAACCTATAGGATGGTAGTTCTCCAGGAAGAGGCTTGGACAGCCCTGTTCTAGACACCTCTGTAGGGTTGGAGTGAACCAATAGGATGGTAGTTCTCTAGGAAGAGGCTTGGACAGCCCTGTTCTAGACACCTCTGTAGGGTTGGAGTGAACCAATAGGATGGTAGTTCTCCAGGAAGAGGCTTGGACAGCCCTGTTCTAGACACCTCTGTAGGGTTGGAGTGAACCAATAGGATGGTAGTTCTCCAGGAAGAGGCTTGGACAGCCCTGTTCTAGACACCTCTGTAGGGTTGGAGTGAACCAATAGGATGGTAGTTCTCTAGGAAGAGGCTTGGACAGCCCTGTTCTAGACACCTCTGTAGGGTTGGAGTGAACCAATATGATGGTAGTTTTCCAGGAAGAGGCTTGGACAGCCCTGTTCTAGACACCTCTGTAGGGTTGGAGTGAACCTATAGGATGGTAGTTCTCTAGGAAGAGGCTTGGACAGCCCTGTTCTAGACACCTCTGTAGGGTTGGAGTGAACCTATAGGATGGTAGTTCTCTAGGAAGAGGCTTGGACAGCCCTGTTCTAGACACCTCTGTAGGGTTGGAGTGAACCAATAGGATGGTAGTTCTCCAGGAAGAGGCTTGGACAGCCCTGTTCTAGACACCTCTGTAGGGTTGGAGTGAACCAATAGGATGGTAGTTCTCCAGGAAGAGGCTTGGACAGCCCTGTTCTAGACACCTCTGTAGGGTTGGAGTGAACCAATAGGATGGTAGTTCTCCAGGAAGAGGCTTGGACAGCCCTGTTCTAGACACCTCTGTAGGGTTGGAGTGAACCAATAGGATGGTAGTTCTCCAGGAAGAGGCTTGGACAGCCCTGTTCTAGACACCTCTGTAGGGTTGGAGTGAACCAATAGGATGGTAGTTCTCCAGGAAGAGGCTTGGACAGCCCTGTTCTAGACACCTCTGTAGGGTTGGAGTGAACCAATAGGATGGTAGTTCTCCAGGAAGAGGCTTGGACAGCCCTGTTCTAGACACCTCTGTAGGGTTGGAGTGAACCAATAGGATGGTAGTTCTCCAGGAAGAGGCTTGGACAGCCCTGTTCTAGACACCTCTGTAGATCTGATCAGATTTCACAACAATGAAAATCTGTCTTGTCGATTTTCCTCTAACATCTTATATACAGGTAACTGCCAAGATAAATGAGGGATACAAAGTATATTGAAAAGCAGGTGCTTCCACACAGGTGTGGTTCCTGTGTTAATTAAGCTATTAACATCCCACCATGCTTAGGGTCAGGTATAAAAATGCTGGGCAGGCCATTATTTTTGTCTCCCATGGCTATGTCCCCATAGAATGACAATGCCCCGATCCAGAGGACAGTGATCACTGAATGGTTTGATGAGCATGAATATGATGTAAACCATATGCCATGGTGGCCGTCTGTCACCAGATCTCAACCCAGTTGAACATTTATCTGAGATTCTGGAGCGTCGCCTGACACGGCGTTTTCCACCACCATCAACAAAACACCAAATGATGGAATTTATTGTGGAAGAATGGAGTGGCATCCCTCCAATAGAGTTCCAGACACTTATAGAATCTACGCCAAGGTTCATTGAAGGTGTTCTGGAGGCTGGTGGTGGCCCAACGCCCTATTAAAACACTTTATGTTGGTGTTTCCTTTATAACAGTGACTCTCCTCTCCCTCTAGTTCCCAGGCAAGAGAATCCATCCTGTTTGACTATTCTCTCTTTCCAATGAATGCCATGTCTCTTCTGTCCTCTCTCTAGATTCTAGTAAATAGGGAAGCGGACCTGTTTGCGGAGAATGAGGACCGTGAGACGCCGTGTGACTGTGCAGAGAAGCAGCACCACAAGGAGCTGGCCCTCAGCCTGGAGTCTCAGATGGTCTTCAGGGTGACCCCAGAGGGCGTAGAGACAGAGTACACTGCTCTGGACCACAGAGAGGTAGGCTAGATACTAGATATCTCTACTGTAGAGAGATACTGTAGTTATCTCACCATGTCTTCAGTCTGGCCCCAGATGGCGTAGAGACAGAGTACACTGCTCTGGACCACAGAGAGGTAGGCTAGATACTAGATATCTCTACTGTAGAGAGATACTGTAGTTATCTCACCATGTCTTCAGTCTGGCCCCAGATGGCGTAGAGACAGAGTACACTGCTCTGGACCACAGAGAGGTAGGCTAGATACTAGATATCTCTACTGTAGAGAGATACTGTAGTTATCTCACCATGTCTTCAGTCTGGCCCCAGAGGGCGTAGAGACAGAGTACACTGCTCTGGACCACAGAGAGGTAGGCTAGATACTAGATATCTCTACTGTAGAGAGATACTGTAGTTATCTCACCATGTCTTCAGTCTGGCCCCAGATGGCGTAGAGGCAGAGTACACTGCTCTGGACCACAGAGAGGTAGGCTAGATACTAGATATCTCTACTGTAGAGAGATACTGTAGTTATCTCACCATGTCTTCAGTCTGGCCCCAGATGGCGTAGAGACAGAGTACACTGCTCTGGACCACAGAGAGGTAGGCTAGATACTAGATATCTCTACTGTAGAGAGATACTGTAGTTATCTCACCATGTCTTCAGTCTGGCCCCAGATGGCGTAGAGCAGAGTACACTGCTCTGGACCACAGAGAGGTAGGCTAGATACTAGATATCTCTACTGTAGAGAGATACTGTAGTTATCTCACCATGTCTTCAGTCTGGCCCCAGATGGCGTAGAGGCAGAGTACACTGCTCTGGACCACAGAGAGGTAGGCTAGATACTAGATATCTCTACTGTAGAGAGATACTGTAGTTATCTCACCATGTCTTCAGTCTGGCCCCAGAGGGCGTAGAGACAGAGTACACTGCTCTGGACCACAGAGAGGTAGGCTAGATACTAGATATCTCTACTGTAGAGAGATACTGTAGTTATCTCACCATGTCTTCAGTCTGGCCCCAGATGGCGTAGAGCAGAGTACACTGCTCTGGACCACAGAGAGGTAGGCTAGATACTAGATATCTCTACTGTAGAGAGATACTGTAGTTATCTCACCATGTCTTCAGTCTGGCCCCAGATTGCGTAGAGACAGAGTACACTGCTCTGGACCACAGAGAGGTAGGCTAGATACTAGATATCTCTACTGTAGAGAGATACTGTAGTTATCTCACCATGTCTTCAGTCTGGCCCCAGAGGGCGTAGAGACAGAGTACACTGCTCTGGACCACAGAGAGGTAGGCTAGATACTAGATATCTCTACTGTAGAGAGATACTGTAGTTATCTCACCATGTCTTCAGTCTGGCCCCAGATGGCGTAGAGACAGAGTACACTGCTCTGGACCACAGAGAGGTAGGCTAGATACTAGATATCTCTACTGTAGAGAGATACTGTAGTTATCTCACCATGTCTTCAGTCTGGCCCCAGATGGCGTAGAGGCAGAGTACACTGCTCTGGACCACAGAGAGATACCACTTTACCTTCAGAGGATGTCAGACCCAACCAAGGTCATCTTCAGTGCAACTTAGCAGAAGGTATTTTTCAATACAGGGGACTGTCTTTCACAGCAGTCCAATGTTGTTGTAGGAAATGAGCTGACCACTTGAACAGCCAGGCAGAACTGTCAGCTGCAGGGCTAATGGCCAAACTACAGAAACATTATTAGTGTTGGAGTCCCATGCATGTGACTGTCCTGCTCTCTGTTTTTCTCGTCTCTCTCTCTCTCTCTCTCTCTGTCGCTCTCTGTCTCTGTATCTGTCTCTCTCTCTCTCCCCTCTCTGTGTCTCTCTGTCTCTCTCGTCTCTCTGTCTCTGTCTGGGTGTCGCTCTCTGTCTCTCTGTCTGTCTCTCGTCTCTCTGTCTGTCTGTGTCTCTCTGTCTCTCTCTCTGTCTCTCGTTCTCTCTCTCCCTCCAGCTATACGAGGGTCTGAGGCCTCAGGAGCTGCGTCGTCTGAAGGACATGCTGATAGTGGAGACGGCAGACATGCTGCAGACCCCCCTCTTTACTGCTGAGGCTCTGCTCAGAGCGCATGGTATGGACTACACACACACACACACACACACACACACACACACACACACACACACACACACACACACACACACACACACACACACACACACACACACACACACAAACCCCTTTTGTTATTACACTGCTGCTACTCGCTGTTTATTATCAATGCCTGGTCATTTTACAAATTACCTCGACTAACCTGTACCCCCACACATTGACTCGGTACCTTTTTCTTCCTGTGCAGACAAAAGACTGGCGTAAATGATTGCTTTGCACTAATTTGCAGGTGCTGACCAGATTGTCTCTCTCTGCTGTGCCACAGACTGGGATCTAGAACCTGCTGGAGGATGTAGTGGAGAGTACAGCCTTCAGACTGTAAAGGGTATTACCTAACTAGTGTTTTCTATCTCTCCTGCTGTAGACTGGGACAGAGAGAACCTGCTGGAGGATGTAGTGGAGAGTACAGCCTTCAGACTGTAAAGGGTATTACCTAACTAGTGTTTTCTATCTCTCCTGCTGTAGACTGGGACAGAGAGAACCTGCTGGAGGATGTAGTGGAGAGTACAGCCTTCAGACTGTAAAGGGTATTACCTAACTAGTGTTTTCTATCTCTCCTGCTGTAGACTGGGACAGAGAGAACCTGCTGGAGGATGTAGTGGAGAGTACAGCCTTCAGACTGTAAAGGGTATTACCTAACTAGTGTTTTCTATCTCTCCTGCTGTAGACTGGGACAGAGAGAACCTGCTGGAGGATGTAGTGGAGAGTACAGCCTTCAGACTGTAAAGGGTATTACCTAACTAGTGTTTTCTATCTCTCCTGCTGTAGACTGGGACAGAGAGAACCTGCTGGAGGATGTAGTGGAGAGTACAGCCTTCAGACTGTAAAGGGTATTACCTAACTAGTGTTTTCTATCTCTCCTGCTGTAGACTGGGACAGAGAGAACCTGCTGGAGGATGTAGTGGAGAGTACAGCCTTCAGACTGTAAAGGGTATTACCTAACTAGTGTTTTCTATCTCTCCTGCTGTAGACTGGGACAGAGAGAACCTGCTGGAGGCCTGGATGTCTAACGCTCAGGAATGCTGCCAGCGGTCTGGGGTCCACATGCCCAGTGCTCCTCCTAGTGGGTACAACGCCTGGGACACCCTGCCCTCCCCTCGTACCCCCAGGACCACCCGCTCCTCCATCACCTCCCCTGATGAGATCAGCCTCACCCCCGGGGACGACGGTAGAACACTGGTGAGAGCAGGGAACATCGCGAGAGGAGGAGACACATACAGGGAAACACAACTATAATATAATGTGTTGGTCACATACACGTGGTTAGCAGATGTTATTGGGGGTGTAGCTAAATGCTTGTGCTTCTAGCTCCGACAGTGCAGTAATATCTAACAATTAATATCGAACAGTTTCACAACATATATACCCAAAATACACGTCAATCTAAGTAAGGAATCGATTAAGAATATACACACACACACACACACACACACACACACACACACACACACACACACACACACACACACACACACACACTGGTGCTTATAGATTCATCTAATCAAAGACTGGGGGCATCTCAATAGTGTAGAGTGGCTTCCCTTCCTCTCTTATCTCTGGTGAAAAGGAGACTTACTTATAGTTTCATGTGTCAGAGACAAGGAAAGGAAGCCATGAGTCAGTATTGAGATTTACTCCCAGTTTCATGTGTCAGAGACAAGGAAAGGAAGCCATGAGTCAGTATTGAGATTTACTCCCAGTTTCATGTGTCAGAGACAAGGAAAGGAAGCCATGAGTCAGTATTGAGATTTACTCCCAGTTTCATGTGTCAGAGACAAGGAAAGGAAGCCATGAGTCAGTATTGAGATTTACTCCCAGTTTCATGTGTCAGACACAAGGAAAGGAAGCCATGAGTCAGTATTGAGATTTACTCCCAGTTTCATGTGTCAGACACAAGGAAAGGAAGCCATGAGTCAGTATTGAGATTTATTCCCAGTTTCATGTGTCAGACACAAGGAAAGGAAGCCATGAGTCAGTATTGAGATTTACTCCCAGTTTCATGTGTCAGAGCACAAGGAAAGGAAGCCATGAGTCAGTATTGAGATTTACTCCCAGTTTCATGTGTCAGAGACAAGGAAAGGAAGCCATGAGTCAGTATTGAGATTTACTCCCAGTTTCATGTGTCAGAGACAAGGAAAGGAAGCCATGAGTCAGTATTGAGATTTACTCCCAGTTTCATGTGTCAGAGACAAGGAAAGGAAGCCATGAGTCAGTATTGAGATTTACTCCCAGTTTCATGTGTCAGAGACAAGGAAAGGAAGCCATGAGTCAGTATTGAGATTTACTCCCAGTTTCATGTGTCAGAGACAAGGAAAGGAAGCCATGAGTCAGTATTGAGATTTACTCCCAGTTTCATGTGTCAGAGACAAGGAAAGGAAGCCATGAGTCAGTATTGAGATTTACTCCCAGTTTCATGTGTCAGACACAAGGAAAGGAAGCCATGAGTCAGTATTGAGATTTATTCCCAGTTTCCTACAGAGTCTCTAGTACTTATTGGGTTGTGTCATGGATCGACCAGACAAATAGGATTTGGAGAAAAATCACATATCATCTCTGACATGAAAATGAACTAATAACAATTTATGTCAGACTTTATCAGCAAATCAACTCAGTGGGGGAGGAAACCAGTGAACAGCTAGACCAGTCCTGAACCTGACTGTTAGGTTACACTGTGTTGTATTGTTCCAGTGAATAGCTAGACCAGTCCTGAACCTGACTGTTAGGTTATACTGTGTTGTATTGTTCCAGTCCTGAACCTGACTGTTAGGTTACACTGTGTTGTATTGTTCCAGTCCTGAACCTGACTGTTAGGTTACACTGTGTTGTATTGTTCCAGTGAATAGCTAGACCAGTCCTGAACCTGACTGTTAGGTTATACTGTGTTGTATTGTTCCAGTGAATAGTTAGACCAGTCCTGAACCTGACTGTTAGGTTACACTGTGTTGTATTGTTCCAGTGAACAGCTAGACCAGTCCTGAACCTGACTGTTAGGTTACACTGTGTTGTATTGTTCCAGTCCTGAACCTGACTGTTAGGTTACACTGTGTTGTATTGTTCCAGTCCTGAACCTGACTGTTAGGTTACACTGTGTTGTATTGTTCCAGTGAATAGCTAGACCAGTCCTGAACCTGACTGTTAGGTTATACTGTGTTGTATTGTTCCAGTCCTGAACCTGACTGTTAGGTTACACTGTGTTGTATTGTTCCAGTCCTGAACCTGACTGTTAGGTTACACTGTGTTGTATTGTTCCAGTGAATAGCTAGACCAGTCCTGAACCTGACTGTTAGGTTACACTGTGTTGTATTGTTCCAGTGAATAGATAGACCAGTCCTGAACCTGACTGTTAGGTTACACTGTGTTGTATTGTTCCAGTGAATAGCTAGACCAGTCCTGAACCTAACTGTTAGGTTACACTGTGTTGTATTGTTCCAGTGAATAGCTAGACCAGTCCTGAACCTGACTGTTAGGTTACACTGTGTTGTATTGTTCCAGTGAATAGTTAGACCAGTCCTGAACCTGACTGTTAGGTTATACTGTGTTGTATTGTTCCAGTCCTGAACCTGACTGTTAGGTTATACTGTGTTGTATTGTTCCAGTCCTGAACCTGACTGTTAGGTTATACTGTGTTGTATTGTTCCAGTCCTGAACCTGACTGTTAGGTTATACTGTGTTGTATTGTTCCAGTCCTGAACCTGACTGTTAGGTTATACTGTGTTGTATTGTTCCAGTCCTGAACCTGACTGTTAGGTTATACTGTGTTGTATTGTTCCAGTCCTGAACCTAACTGTTAGGTTATACTGTGTTGTATTGTTCCAGTCCTGAACCTGACTGTTAGGTTACACTGTGTTGTATTGTTCCAGTCCTGAACCTGACTGTTAGGTTATACTGTGTTGTATTGTTCCAGTCCTGAACCTGACTGTTAGGTTATACTGTGTTGTATTGTTCCAGTCCTGAACCTGACTGTTAGGTTATACTGTGTTGTATTGTTCCAGTCCTGAACCTGACTGTTAGGTTATACTGTGTTGTATTGTTCCAGTCCTGAACCTAACTGTTAGGCTACATACTTTGTTGATTGACCAATTCTCTGCTCAAGGGTCCTTTCTGAAGGTTTTAGTAGATGGGATTACAAGCTTCTCTTTCAGAGATCAATACAGTCATTGTTGAATTCCAGTGGGTGCCTCACAGTCCATTGTTCCTCTTCAGACTCTACAACAAGGAAGCAGTGTGTGGAGTAGAGTGGGCCTGGGCATTGCATTGTATTTTAATGGGATAGACATTTTGTCAAAAGACATGATGACGTTTTTCTTGGTTGTTCTCCACCATCACAGATAGTCAAGTCTAAAATGTGTATTGGTTAAGAAAGAACTTCCTGTTCACTGTAACACTGTAGCCAGATCCTCAAACTTATCCAAGCAGGATATTTGTGTTTTCAATTTTAATTTGTACTAAACGGAATCTAAAATATTGCCTGTCATTCTGTCAGTCTTGTGTTTTCTCTTCTCCTGATGCTCTGACAATCTAAGCAGCTATTTCATTTGTGTTAGTTTTGTAATATATTTTTCTGTAAAGAGACTTTGTAATTCCTGTCAAAATATGTGTTTCCTGTCATTCCTCCGTCCTGTGTTGTTCTCCCTGTGCCTTTTTTGAAAAAAGTTCATAAAGATTGTTGAACAGTTTTTAGATTGTCAAAACATATCGAAGCAGCTATTAAGCCCATGTGAGCTGGGCATCCTTGAAGATGAATGGCACTATATTAATACAATCAATCAATCAATCGATCTGTAAGCATTTACATTGTGTTCTTCTCCCTGTCTCTCTGACAGTGTGGTATCTGCATGTGCCCCCTCTCTATCTTCGAGGAACCAGTCGACATGTCATGTGGTCACGAGTTCTGCCGAGCCTGCTGGGAAGGGTGAGCTTATTCCTTCCATAAAACAATGGCTGCGGCCCAACTGGCACCTTCTATTCCCTACGTAGTGCACTACTTTTGACCAGTGCCCTGTTCAAGTGAAGGGCACTACATGGGGAGTAGGGTGCCATTTGGGATGCAGATTGGTTATCTCTGGGGTTTCTTCATTGATTTTAACTGAGTTGTTTTTTCTAGGACTAAGTGTGATTAATAGGGGGAAGATAAACCACTAGTAGGATACTTAACTTTAAGCCTCTGTCTGTCTGTCTGTCTGTCTGTCTGTCTGTCTGTCTGTCTGTCTGTCTGTCGTCTGTCTCTCTCTCTGTCGTCTCTCTCTCTCTCTCTCTCTCTCTCTCTCTCTCTCTGTCTCTCTCTCTCTCTCTCTCTGTCTCTCTCTGTCTCTCTGTCTCTCTTTCTGTCTCTCTCTGTCTCTCTCTCTCTCTCTCTCTCTCTCTCTCTCTCTCTCTCTCTCTCTCTCTCTCTCTCTCTCTGTCTCTCTGTCTCTCTGTCTCTCTCTGTCTCTGTCTCTCTCGCTCTCTCTGTCTCTCTCTCTCTCCTCTCTCTCTCTCTCTCTCTCTCTCTCTCTCTCTCTCTGTCTCTGTCTCTCTCGCTCTCTCTGTCTCTCTCTCTCTTTCTGTCTCTCTCTCTCTCTCTGTCTCTCTCTCTGTCTGTCTCTCTCTCTGTCTCTGTCTCTGTCTCTCTCGCTCTCTCTGTCTCTCTGTCTCTCTCTCTGTCTCTGTCTCTCTCGCTGTCTCTGTCTCTCTGTCTCTGTCTCTCTCGCTGTCTCTGTCTCTCTTTCTCTCTCTCTCTCTCTCTCTCTCTCTCTCTCTCTCTCTCTGTCTCTCTCTCTCTCTCTGTCTCTCTCTCTCTCTCTCTCTCTCTCTCTCTCTCTCTGTCTCTCTCTCTCTCTCTCTCTCTCTCTCTGTCTCTCTGTGTGTGTCAGGTTTCTGAATCTGAAGATCCAGGAGGGGGAGGCTCACAACATCGTCTGCCCGGCGCACGACTGCTTCCATCTGGTTCCTGTGGAGGTCATAGAGAGTGTCGTCTCCAGAGAGATGGACAAGCGCTACCTGCAGTTCGACATCAAGGTACACACACACACACACACACACACACACACACACACACACACACACACACACACACACACACACACACACACACACAGTACACACAGACACAAATGTACACACACACACACACAGAGGCACACACACAGACACAAAGGTACACACACTCACACACAGACACAGACACAGACACAAAGGTACACACACACACACACACACACACACACACACACACACAGACACAGAGGTACACAAGCTACACCTGCAGGCAGGCAAACTGAAAAGGAAGGAAATGATTTATTTATCTTTGAATGTCAAGCTGTATTCATTTAAACATGTATTTTAATGAGGAGAGAAGACATCTGCTGCTGTCCCTGACCCTGTCCCAGTACATAGGGTCAGAGACTGTGTGTACTAACCGCAGGCGGCGCTGGCCCTAACCGCAGGCGGCGCTGGCCCTACTAGCAGGCGGCGCTGTAATGAACCCGTAGTCTTAAGTGGCACAGATGTTACAGTTTAGAAATGTTTCAGCTATGTTGCAAAACACTGCTCTCTCTCCCTCAGTTCTGTAGCTAAATATTAATACTGTATTCATGTGTTTTTTTAATGTATTTCCTCCCTAGGCGTTTGTGGAGAACAACCCAGCTATCCGCTGGTGTCCCAAGGCGGGGTGTGAGCGGGCGGTCCGTCTCTCATCCCAGGGTCCAGGTAGCAGCTCCTCGGACCCTTTCAGTCTACCTCTCCTCAGAGCGCCTGCTGTGGACTGTGGCAAGGGACACGTCTTCTGTTGGTCAGTTCTACTCTGATATTCATACATCAGATTATAAAGGCTTTATAGAGAATTCATATAGGCTTCATAAGCGCTACATGCCTTGTTAACCTCTATGGGCTAGGTGGGACGCTAGCGTGCCACCCGTGGTGCACTCCATCAACAGCAGGTGCATTTCAAGAGCGGCAAATTTGAATCCAAATAAATGTCAAAATTCAAATTTTTGAAACATACAACTATTTTACACCCTTTGAAAGATAAACATCTCCTTAATCTAACCACGTTTTACGATTTCAAAAAGGTTTTACGGCAAAAGCATAAATTTAGAGTATGTTAGGACAGTACATTTACAAGAGTTGTGTGTAATGTTTTGTCAAGTCAAAGACAGGGTCACCAAAACCATAAAACCAGCTAAAATGATGCACTAACCTTTTACAATCTCCATCAGATGACACTCCTAGGACATTATGTTAGACAATGCATGCATTTTTAGTTCTATCAAGTTCATATTTATATCCAAAAACAGCGTTTTACTATGGCATTGATGTTGAGGAAATCGTTTCCCTCCAATAACCGGCAGTCAAGTCAGCGTCACAAATTAAATAATTAAAATTAGAAAACATTGGTAAAATATTATATTGTCATTTAAAGAATTATAGATTTACATCTCTTGAACGCAATCAACTTGCCAGATTTAAAAATAACCTTACTGGGAAATCACACTTTGCAATAATCTGAGCACTGCGCCCAGAAAAATACGCGTTGCGATACAGACTAGACGTCATGTTGGGGAGATCTAAAATCGAAAATACTATGTAAATAATCCATTACCTTTGATTCTCTTCATCAGATGTCACTTCCAGGTATCACAGGTCCATAACGAATGTAGTTTTGTTCAAAAAAGCTCATCATTTATGTCCAAAAATCTCCGTCTTGTTAGCACATGATCTAAGCCAGCCGGACTTCTCGTCATGAACGAGGGGAAAAAATATATTTACGTTCGTTCAAACATGTCAAACGTTGTATAGCATAAATCATTAGGGCCTTTTTTAACCAGAACATGAATAATATTCAAGGTGGACGAATGCATACTCTTTTATAACGTATTGGAACGAGGGTACCCAACATGAACTCGCGCGCCAGGTGTCTAATGGGACATCATCGTTCCATGGCTCTTGTTCGGTCAGATCTCCCTCCAGAAGACTCAAAACACTTTGTAAAGGCTGGTGACATCTAGTGGAAGCAATAGGAAGTGCCAAAATATTCCTCAGCCCCTGTGTTTTTCAATGGGATAGGTTTAAAGGTAATACAACACATCAGGTATCCACTTCCTGTCAGAAAATGTCTCAGGGTTTTGCCTGCCAAATGAGTTCTGTTATACTCACAGACACCATTCAAACAGTTTTAGAAACTTTAGAGTGTTTTCTATCCATATATAATAAGTATATGCATATTCTAGTTACTGGGTAGGATTAGTAACCAGATTAAATCGGGTACATTTTTTTTATCCAGACGTGCAAATGCTGCCCCCTAGCCCTAACAGGTTAAATAAAGATTAAATCAATAAAAAATATTTTAAAAAATACATAGACTGTGGCAAGGGACACCGTTTCCCTGGTCAGTACTGCTGCTCTGTTTTCCATAGGGGTCATTATATGTGATGCACTTGGAACAACAGCTTATAAAGGCTTTATAGAGCATTGATAAGCACTACATACGTAGATCAGGGACTATCGACTGTGGCAGGGCACACGTCTTCTGCTGCTGCTGCTGTTTGGTCCACAGGGGCCATTACATGTGTTAATAAGGTGAACTAACAGCAGCTTATAAAGGCTTTATAGGCCACTGCATAGGTGCTTCACAGATCATTCATAAGCATTACATGTGCTGTGCGACATTACACATCTCCTTTGTCAGCTGTTCTTTGTCAATAGGGGGAACACACAGATACCGGCCTAAATATACATTTGTAAATTTGCATTTTAAAATGCAAAGAACGTCTCTGCTGTCAGACATCTATTTTCATGTAGGCTATGGTGCCCTGCAATATTCACTAACGAACTTAGCAGAAGTTATTTTAACCACTTTAGTTCTTCTCTTGCTGTTAATGTTAACTCACCTGTTTCTCCTCAGAGAATAGGATTAGAATCTACATGTATACATTAGCGGTGTTAACGTTTAAAACCTTTAAATGAAATTGGGATCGTTCATGGTAAGAAAAATCCCTAACAGGAAAATGCTTTTTTCTTTTTGGTTCACCACAAAATGTAAATCCCAGCTGGCTGGTCTGCTCTCTCTCTTCGCTCACGATGCCAGTGTGTGTTCAGTCTGTTGCGTGTAGAATATCCTAGCATATTAATTGATGACTGGCCCTGCTTTACTGAGTGTGCAAAGCTGTCATCAAGGCCATACAAACGCTCCACACCGCGTGGCCGCTGCCACTCTAACCTGGTGGTCCCAGCGCGCACGACCCACGTGGAGTTCCAGGTCTGCGGCCAACAAGGCTGAGTTCATCTCAGCCTATGCTACCCTCCAGTCCCTAGACTTCCTGGCGCTGACGGAAACATGGATTACCACAGATAACACTGCTACTCCTACTGCTCTCTCCTCGTCTGACTACGTGTTCTCGCATACCCCTAGAGCATCGAGCCAGCGGGGTGGTGGCACTGGAATCCTCATCTCTCCCAAGTGGACATTCTCTCTTTCTCCCCTGACCCATCTGTCTATCTCGTCATTTGAATTCCATGCTGTCACAGTTACCAGCCCTTTCAAGCTTAACATCCTTATCATTTATCACCCTCCAGGTTCCCTTGGAGAGTTCATCAATGAGCTTGACGCCTTGATAAGTTCCTTTCCTGAGGATGGCTCACCTCTCACAGTTCTGGGTGACTTTAACCTCCCCACGTCTACCTTTGACTCATTCCTCTCTGCCTCCTTCTTTCCACTCCTCTCCTCTTTCGACCTCACCCTCTCACCTTCCCCCCCTACTCACAAGGCAGGCAATACGCTTGACCTCATCTTTACTAGATGCTGTTCTTCCACTAATCTCATTGCAACTCCCCTCCAAGTCTCCGACCACTACCTTGTATCCTTTTCCCTCTCGCTCTCATCCAACACTTCTCACTCTGCCCCTACTCGGATGGTATTGCGCCGTCCCAACCTTCGCTCTCTCTCTCCCGCTACTCTCTCCTCTTCCATCCTATCATCTCTTCCCTCTGCTCAAACCTTCTCCAACCTATCTCCTGATTCTGCCTCCTCAACCCTCCTCTCCTCCCTTTCTGCATCCTTTGACTCTCTATGTCCCCTATCCTCCAGGCCGGCTCGGTCCTCACCTCCTGCTCCGTGGCTCGACGACTCACTACGAGCTCACAGAACAGGGCTCCGGGCAGCCGAGCGGAAATGGAGGAAAACTCGCCTCCCTGCGGACCTGGCATCCTTTCACTCCCTCCTCTCTACATTTTCCTCTTCTGTCTCTGCTGCTAAAGCCACTTTCTACCACTCTAAACTCCAAGCATCTGCCTCTAACCCTAGGAAGCTCTTTGCTACCTTCTCCTCCCTCCTGAATCCTCCTCCCCCCCCCCCCCCCCCCCCTCCTCCCTCTCTGCGGATGACTTCGTCAACCATTTTGAAAAGAAGGTTGACGACATCCGATCCTCGTTTGCTAAGTCAAACGACACTGCTGGTCCTGCTCACACTGCCCTACCCTGTGCTTTGACCTCTTTCTCCCCTCTCTCTCCAGATGAAATCTCGCGTCTTGTGACGGCCGGCCGCCCAACAACCTGCCCACTTGACCCTATCCCCTCCTCTCTTCTCCAGACCATTTCCGGAGACCTTCTCCCCTACCTCACCTCGCTCATCAACTCATCCTTGACCGCTGGCTACGTCCCTTCCGTCTTCAAGAGAGCGAGAGTTGCACCCCTTCTGAAAAAACCTACACTCGATCCCTCCGATGTCAACAACTACAGACCAGTATCCCTTCTTTCCTTTCTCTCCAAAACTCTTGAACGTGCCGTCCTTGGCCAGCTCTCTTGCTATCTCTCTCAGAATGACCTTCTTGATCCTAATCAGTCAGGTTTCAAGACTGGGCATTCAACTGAGACTGGTCTTCTCTGTGTCACGGAGGCTCTCCGCACTGCTAAAGCTAACTCTCTCTCCTCTGCTCTCATCCTTCTAGACCTATCTGCTGCCTTTGATACCGTGAACCATCAGATCCTCCTCTCCACCCTCTCCGAGCTGGGCATCTCCGGCGCGGCCCACGCTTGGATTGCGTCCTACCTGACAGGTTGCTCCTACCAGGTGGCGTGGCGAGAATCTGTCTCCGCACCACGTGCTCTCACCACTGGTGTCCCCCAGGGCTCTGTTCTTGGCCCACTCCTATTCTCGCTATACACCAAGTCACTTGGCTCTGTCATATCCTCACATGGTCTCTCATATCATTGCTATGCAGATGACACACAATTAATCTTCTCCTTTCCCCCTTCTGACAACCAGGTGGCGAATCGCATCTCTGCATGTCTGTCAGACATATCAGTGTGGATGACGGATCACCACCTCAAGCTGAACCTCGGCAAGACGGAGCTGCTTTTCCTCCCGGGGAAGGACTGCCCGTTCCATGATCTCGCCATCACGGTTGACAACTCCCTTGTGTCCTCCTCCCAGAGTGCTAAGAACCTTGGCGTGATCCTGGACAACACCCTGTCGTTCTCCACCAACATCAAGGCGGTGACCCGATCCTGTAGGTTCATGCTCTACAACATTCGCAGAGTACGACCCTGCCTCACACAGGAAGCGGCGCAGGTCCTAATCCAGGCACTTGTCATCTCCCGTCTGGATTATTGCAACTCGCTGTTGGCTGGGCTCCCTGCCTGTGCCATTAAACCCCTACAACTCATCCAGAACGCCGCAGCCCGTCTGGTGTTCAACCGTCCCAAGTTCTCTCACGTCACCCCGCTCCTCCGCTCTCTCCACTGGCTTCCAGTCGAAGCTCGCATCCGCTACAAGACCATGGTGCTTGCCTACGGAGCTGTGAGGGGAACGGCACCTCCGTACCTTCAGGCTCTGATCAGGCCCTACACCCAAACAAGGGCACTCCGTTCATCCACCTCTGGCCTGCTCGCCTCCCTACCTCTGAGGAAGCACAGTTCCCGCTCAGCCCAGTCAAAACTGTTCGCTGCTCTGGCACCCCAATGGTGGAACAAGCTCCCTCACGACGCCAGGACAGCGGAGTCAATCACCACCTTCCGGAGACACCTGAAACCCCACCTCTTTAAGGAATACCTGGGATAGGATAAAGTAATCCTTCTAACCCCCCCCTTAAAAGATTTAGATGCACTATTGTAAAGTGGTTGTTCCACTGGATATTATAAGGTGAATGCACCAATTTGTAAGTCGCTCTGGATAAGAGCGTCTGCTAAATGACTTAAATGTAAATGTAAATGTAAGGCAAAGGGTGGCTTACTTTGAAGAATCTACAATATATAATATACACTTTTTTTGATTACTACATGATTCCATATGTGTTATTTCATCATTTTGATGTCTTTACTATTATTCTAAAATGTAGAAAATAGTAAAAATAAAGAAAAACCCTTGTGTGAGTAGGTGTGTCCTAACTTTTGACTGGTTCTGTAGGTATGTACGGCAGGACCAAATCAGAGACATCGGTAGGAGCAGGTCCATGTAATGCATTGTAGGTTAGCAGTAAAACCTTTATCAGCTACTAGCCTTAACAAGACAGTATCAAAAATACATAGGATTGTTTTTATTCTCCATCATTCAGGTTGGAAAAGTAGGCTGATCGAGCAGCAGTGAGGGCTCTTCGATACTGCACGGTACTGTCTTTCCAAGCTAGTCGGAAGACTTCAAATTTGGTGGAGCGCCATTTCCGTTTTTCTGGAAGCTTGCTTCAGAGCTCGGGTATTTTCTGCATACAAGGCAGCTAGGTTCTTCGCGAGGTTAAGTTTAGATCCTCGGTTAGGTGATTAACTGATTTTTGTACTCCAACGTCCTTCGGTAGTTGGAGGGAGTCTGGAAGGGCATCTAGGAATTCTCAGACAATCTTTGGGTTGTCTAAGAATTTATAGTGTGGCTTTCGATAATCCTTGGTTGGGGTCTAAGTGAATAATTTGTTGCAAATGTAATAAGATGGTTGTCTTGATAGTCCAGGATTAAGCTGAATCAACTGGGGTTTGATTGAAAACCTACAGGAGGGTAGCACTCCAGGACCAGGGTTGGAGAGCCCTGTCCTATCAGATATCTTAGCTACATGTTTATCTAGTCAGCTAGCTAGCATAGTAGCTAATAACGCCACAGATGAAAGGGTTAGTTATCATAGTCTTTGATGGTAGCTAATATAGCTAGTTAGATAACATCAACGGGGCTGTAGTGGTGTTAATTGGGGCCTGTTCATTGCATTTAAAAAATATATATTCAGGTAACTGCCGAAGTAAAAGAAACACCAACATAAAGTGTTTTAATTGGGCATTGGGCCATCACCAGCCTCCAGAACACCTTCAATGAACCTTGGCGTAGATTCTGGTGTTGGAAAACGCTGTCTCAGGCGCCGCTTCAGAATCTCCCATAAGTGTTCAATTGGCTTGAGATCTGGTGACACACACACACACACACACACACACACACACACACACACACTGAGATCTCTTCTAGCTATGGTAGACAAAATAATGGGCAACTGGGCATTTTTATACCTGACCCTAAACATGATGTGGAAGCACCTGCTTTCAATATACTCTCTATCCCTCATTTACTCAAGTGTTTCCTTTATTTTGGCAGTTACCTGTATATATTTATTCTTGTTATTTTTCTAAATGTTTCATATTTCAAGTTATTACACATTTCATGATTTAGAATGTCAGATGACTTCATACAATCTGACATTTAGATGGGTCAGGACGTTTCTACATTGTTCAAAGGCAGTGCTTCTCAATCTTGGTCCAGGGGACCCAACGGGGCGCACACCCCCAGCCCCGCACACCCCCAGCCCCGCACACCCCCAGCCCCGCCCCGCCCCCCCACACCCCACCGCCCCCACACACACCCCCAGCCCCGCCCCCACACACCCCCACCCCGCCCCCACACACCCCCCGCCCCCACACACCCCCAGCCCCGCACACCCCCAGCCCCGCACACCCCCAGCCCCGCACACCCCCAGCCCCGCCCCCGCACACCCCACCGCCCCCACACACACCCCCAGCCCGCCCCCACACACCCCCGCCCCCACACACACCCCCAGCCCCGCCCCCACACACCCCGCCCCGCCCCCACACACCCCCAGCCCCCACACACCCCCCGCCCCCCCACACACCCCCGCCCCGCCCCCACACACCCCCGCCCCGCCCCCATACACCCCCCGCCCCCACACACACCCCCAGCCCCGCCCCCACACAACCCCGCCCCGCCCCCCCACACCCCCAGCCCCGCCCGCCCACACACACCCAACCCCAATGAGAGGTTCGATATAGACCTAGGGATCTCACAGTGTTTTGATTCTGCATTCTATCCTGTCTAGTCATTAGATTAGATGTGTGGTATGAGCAGTAAGACATCTCTTACAATCTTGTTAGAACACAGAGATGTTTTGATACTGCATTCTATTGTCTACTCCTTTCATGTCTGTGGTAGTCTGAGTAATGCTTAGGATGTGTTCCCAGACAGAACATAAACAGACAGTATGATGTGTCTGGAGGGTAAAGTCGTCTGTCTGTCTGTCTCCAGGGAGTGCCAGGGAGAAGCCCATGAACCATGCGACTGCCAGACATGGAAGATGTGGCTGGCTGAAGTTACTGAGATGAGACCCCAAGAATGTAAGCATCTCTACTATTGATGAGTTCGTTTTCTAAAGGAAAACCCAGTGGACTTCCTCATCTGATGTTGTTGTTGTTGTGCATCTCTTCACATACTAAATATGGCTTCTGTCCTTCATTACACATTACAACAATGTCTTTTGACAGAAGCAGAAATGTGGAATCAGTCACAGATGCTCTATTTATGAAAGCCGTTCAGTCACCCAAACAGCTTGCTACTGAGGGAGCCACAACCCCAAAATGTTTGTTTCCTGTGTGATGATATGGACACGTTGTCTTTTAGAAATCAAATAATCCCAAAACAAATTCAGCTGTATCAAGTCAGTGCTGCTAGGTTTGATATCTACCATCCATTGATGGACAGTTCAACTTCATGGACTCAAATGTCACCCTATTCTCTTTATAGTGCACTACTTTTGACTTGAGCCCTATATAGGGAATAGGATGCAATTTGGGACTCAGCACTGCTCACATCACCACTTCAGATGCTAGCGACAGACAACACTAGGTTTCAGATGCTAGCTACAGGCAACACCAGGTTTCAGATGCTAGCTACAGGCAACACTAGGTTTCAGATGCTAGCTACGGGCAACACCAGGTTTCAGATGCTAGCTACAGGCAACACCAGGTTTCAGATGCTAGCGACAGACAACACTAGGTTTCAGATGCTAGCTACAGGCAACACTAGGTTTCAGATGCTAGCGACAGGCAACACTAGGTTTCAGATGCTAGCTACAGGCAACACTAGGTTTCAGATGCTAGCGACAGACAACACTAGGTTTCAGATGCTAGCGACAGGCAACACTAGGTTTCAGATGCTAGCTACAGGCAACACTAGGTTTCAGATGCTAGCGACAGACAACACTAGGTTTCAGATGCTAGCTACAGGCAACACTAGGTTTCAGATGCTAGCTACAGGCAACACTAGGTTTCAGATGCTAGCTACAGACAACACTAGGTTTCAGATGCTAGCTACAGGCAACACCAGGTTTCAGATGCTAGCTACAGGCAACACTAGGTTTCGGATGTTAGCTACAGGCAACACTAGGTTTCAGATGCTAGCTACAGGCAACACTAGGTTTCAGATGCTAGCGACAGGCAACACTAGGTTTCAGATGCTAGCTACAGGCAACACCAGGTTTCAGATGCTAGCTACAGGCAACACTAGGTTTCAGATGCTAGCTACAGACAACACTAGGTTTCAGATGCTAGCTACAGGCAACACTAGGTTTCAGATGCTAGCGACAGACAACACTAGGTTTCAGATGCTAGCTACAGGCAACACTAGGTTTCAGATGCTAGCTACAGACAACACTAGGTTTCAGATGCTAGCTACAGGCAACACTAGGTTTCAGATGCTAGCGACAGACAACACTAGGTTTCAGATGCTAGCTACAGGCAACACTAGGTTTCAGATGCCAGCTACAGGCAACACTAGGTTTCAGATGCCAGCTACAGACAACACTAGGTTTCAGATGCTAGCTACAGGCAACACTAGGTTTCAGATGCTAGCTACAGGCAACACTAGGTTTCAGATGCTAGCTACAGGCAACACTAGGTTTCAGATGCTAGCTACAGACAACACTAGGTTTCAGATGCCAGCTACAGACAACACTAGGTTTCAGATGCCAGCTACAGGCAACACTAGGTTTCAGATGCCAGCTACAGGCAACACTAGGTTTCAGATGCCAGCTACAGGCAACACTAGGTTTCAGATGCCAGCTACAGGCAACACTAGGTTTCAGATGCCAGCTACAGGCAACACTAGGTTTCAGATGCCAGCTACAGGCAACACTAGGTTTCAGATGCCAGCTACAGGCAACACTAGGTTTCAGATGCCAGCTACAGGCAACACTAGGTTTCAGATGCCAGCTACAGGCAACACTAGGTTTCAGATGCCAGCTACAGGCAACACTAGGTTTCAGATGCCAGCTACAGGCAACACTAGGTTTCAGATGCCAGCTACAGGCAACACTAGGTTTCAGATGCCAGCTACAGGCAACACTAGGTTTCAGATGCCAGCTACAGGCAACACTAGGTTTCAGATGCCAGCTACAGGCAACACTAGGTTTCAGATGCCAGCTACAGGCAACACTAGGTTTCAGATGCCAGCTACAGGCAACACTAGGTTTCAGATGCCAGCTACAGGCAACACTAGGTTTCAGATGCCAGCTACAGGCAACACTAGGTTTCAGATGCCAGCTACAGGCAACACTAGGTTTCAGATGCCAGCTACAGGCAACACTAGGTTTCAGATGCCAGCTACAGGCAACACTAGGTTTCAGATGCCAGCTACAGGCAACACTAGGTTTCAGATGCCAGCTACAGGCAACACTAGGTTTCAGATGCTAGCTACAGGCAACACTAGGTTTCAGATGCTAGCTACAGGCAACACTAGGTTTCATTTGCCAGCTACAGGCAACACTAGGTTTCAGATGCCAGCTACAGGCAACACTAGGTTTCAGATGCCAGCTACAGGCAACACTAGGTTTCAGATGCCAGCTACAGGCAACACTAGGTTTCAGATGCCAGCTACAGGCAACACTAGGTTTCAGATGCTAGCTACAGGCAACACTAGGTTTCAGATGCCAGCTACAGACAACACTAGGTTTCAGATGCTAGCTACAGACAACACTAGGTTTCAGATGCCAGCTACAGACAACACTAGGTTTCAGATGCCAGCTACAGACAACACTAGGTTTCAGATGCTAGCTACAGGCAACACTAGGTTTCAGATGCCAGCTACAGGCAACACTAGGTTTCAGATGCCAGCTACAGGCAACACTAGGTTTCAGATGCTAGCTACAGGCAACACTAGGTTTCAGATGCCAGCTACAGACAACACTAGGTTTCAGATGCCAGCTACAGGGAACACTAGGTTTCAGATGCTAGCTACAGACAACACTAGGTTTCAGATGCCAGCTACAGACAACACTAGGTTTCAGATGCTAGCTACAGGCAACACTAGGTTTCAGATGCTAGCTACAGGCAACACTAGGTTTCAGATGCTAGCTACAGGCAACACTAGGTTTCAGATGCCAGCTACAGGCAACACTAGGTTTCAGATGCCAGCTACAGGCAACACTAGGTTTCAGATGCCAGCTACAGACAACACTAGGTTTCAGATGCCAGCTACAGGCAACACTAGGTTTCAGATGCTAGCTACAGGCAACACTAGGTTTCAGATGCCAGCTACAGACAACACTAGGTTTCAGATGCTAGCTACAGACAACACTAGGTTTCAGATGCCAGCTACAGACAACACTAGGTTTCAGATGCCAGCTACAGACAACACTAGGTTTCAGATGCCAGCTACAGACAACACTAGGTTTCAGATGCCAGCTACAGACAACACTAGGTTTCAGATGCCAGCTACAGGCAACACTAGGTTTCAGATGCTAGCTACAGGCAACACTAGGTTTCAGATGCTAGCTACAGGCAACACTAGGTTTCAGATGCTAGCTACAGGCAACACTAGGTTTCAGATGCTAGCTACAGGCAACACTAGGTTTCAGATGCTAGCTACAGGCAACACTAGGTTTCAGATGCTAGCTACAGGCAACACTAGGTTTCAGATGCTAGCTACAGACAACACCAGGTTTCAGATGCCAGCTACAGACAACACCAGGTTTTAGATGCCAGCTACAGGCAACACTAGGTTTCAGATGCTAGCTACAGACAACACTAGGTTTCAGATGCCACCTACAGACAACACCAGGTTTCAGATGCTAGCTACAGACAACACTAGGTTTCAGATGCCAGCTACAGGCAACACTAGGTTTCAGATGCCAGCTACAGGCAACACTAGGTTTCAGATGCTAGCTACAGGCAACACTAGGTTTCAGATGCCAGCTACAGGCAACACTAGGTTTCAGATGCTAGCTACAGACAACACTAGGTTTCAGATGCTAGCTACAGACAACACCAGGTTTCAGATGCCAGCTACAGACAACACTAGGTTTCAGATGCCAGCTACAGGCAACACTAGGTTTCATATGCTAGCTACAGGCAACACTAGGTTTCAGATGCTAGCTACAGACAACACTAGGTTTCAGATGCTAGCTACAGACAACACCAGGTTTCAGATGCTAGCTACAGGCAACACCAGGTTTCAGATGCTAGCTACAGGCAACACTAGGTTTCAGATGCTAGCTACAGGCAACACTAGGTTTCAGATGCTAGCTACAGGCAACACTAGGTTTCAGATGCTAGCTACAGACAACACTAGGTTTCAGATGCTAGCTACAGGCAACACTAGGTTTCAGATGCTAGCTACAGGCAACACTAGGTTTCAGATGCTAGCTACAGACAACACCAGGTTTCAGATGCTAGCTACAGGCAACACTAGGTTTCAGATGCTAGCTACAGGCAACACTAGGTTTCAGATGCTAGCTACAGACAACACCAGGTTTCAGGCAGGAATAAAAGGTGTTATTGTTGTGCTTTGAAACCAGTTTCACTGGGTGCTTTTGTTCAGGCTTTAAAAGCTGTCACGGTTCCATTCTGTTCAGTCAGTGATTTTTCTCAAAAGTTACCCTATTCCCTACATAAGGCTCTGGTCAAAAGTAGTATACTATGTGCCATATGTACCCTGGTCAAAAGTAGTGTACTATATAGGGAATAGGGTGCCAATTAGGATGCTACCAGAGAATAAAGACGCAGTGTTTCAATAGCAGCGATTACCGTCAGGTTGAATGGGCTATTAGAGAGGAAAAAAACACACACACACACACACACACACACACACACACACACACACACACACACACACACTCTGTAGGTTGTAGGAACACTACCACTTTTCCCCCTCTCTGAATGCTGAGCTGTGGAATGAGTCGTGTCCAGTTATCGGTCTGTTGTGTTGTTGTTTTCCCTGGGAAGTGGCTGGTGTGAGTGAAGCCTATGAAGATGCAGCCAACTGCTTGTGGTTACTGTCAAACGCCAAACCCTGCGCCAACTGCAAGTCCCCTATTCAGAAGAACGAAGGCTGCAACCACATGCAGTGTGCTAAGGTAGGTAGGCCACAGTGTCTTGGATTGAGTACCAAATGGCACCCTACTCCCTATATATAGTGCACTACTTTTGACCAGAGTCTATGGGGCCCTAGTCAGAAGTAGTGCACTAAATAGGGATTAGGGAGCCGGTTGGGAGGATATCTATCTGAGGAATGTTATAATTAAGCAATAAGACCTGAGGGGGTGTGATATATATAGCCAATATACCACGGCTAAGGGCTGTTCTTATGTACGACGCAACGCAGAGTGCCTGGACACAGCCCTTAGCTGTGGTATATTGGCCATATATCACAAACCTTCGAGGTACCTTATTGCTATTATAAACTGGTTACCAACTTAATTAGAGGTAGTAAAAATACATGTTTTGTCATACCCATGGTATACGGTCTGATATACAACGACTGTCAGCCAATTAGCATTCAGGGATGGAACCACCCAGTTTATAATGTTAGATACGCCAGAGAATGTATTTGAGGACCTAGAGTTATCTGGAAAATGCTGTTTTGGAAAATGCTGTCAGGGGAAAGTAGGGCAACTCTGACGGTGTGGCGCTCTAAGGGTCTAATCACATTCAACCCTTTGAAACTTGGATCTCTCTTTTATATACAGTGCTTTCTGAAAGTATTCAGACCCCTTGACTTCTTCCACATTTTTGTTACGTTACAGCCTTATTCTAAAATTGATTATATTCATTTTCTTCCTCATCAATCTGCAATACCCCATAATGACAAAGCAAAAAAACAAGATTCTTCCTAGAGCTGGCCGCCTGGCCAAACTCTGTAATCGTGGGAGAAGGGCCGTGGTCAGGGAGGTGACCAAGAACCCGGTTATCGCTCTGACAGAGCTCCAGAGTTCCTCTGTGGAGATGGGAGAACCTTCCAGAAGGACAACCGTCTCTGCAGCACTCCACCAATCAGGCCTTTATGGAAGAGTGGCCAGACGGAAGCCACTCCTCAGTAAAAGGCACATGACAGCCCGCTTGGAGTTTGCCAAAAGGCACCTAAAGGACTCTCAGACCATGAGATACAAGATTCTCTGGTCTGATGAAACCAAGATTACTCTTTGCCCTGAATGCTAAGCATCACGTCTAGAGGAAACCTGGCACCATCCCTACATTAAAGCGTGGTGGTAGAATTATGCTGTGGGTATGTTTTACAGCGGCAGGGACTGGGAGACTAGTCAGGATCGAGGGAAAGCTGAACGGAGCAAAGTACAAAGAGATCCTTGATGAAGGAGCGCTCAGGACCTCAGACTGGGTCGAAGGTTCACCTTCCAACAGGACAGCGACCCTAAGCACACAGCCAAGACAATGCAGGAGTGGCTTTGGGACAAGTCTCTGAATGTCCTTGAGTGGCCCAGCCAGAGCCCGGACTTGAATCCGATCGAACATTTATGGAGACACTTGAATATAGCTGTGCTGCGACGCTCCCCATCCAACCTGACAGAGCTTGAGAGGATCTGCAGAGAAGAATGGGAGAAACTCCCCAAATACAGGTGTGCCAAACTTGCAGCGTCACACCCAAGAAGACTTGAGTCTGTAATCACTGCCAAAGGTGCTTCAACAAAGTACTGAGTAAAGGGTCTGAATAGTTACGTAAATGTGATATTTGATATTATGTGATATTATTTGAACTACATTTGCAAAAAGAATTTGACCTGTTTTTGCTTTGTCATTATGAGGTATATTGTGTGTAGATTGACAAGTGAAAAAAAACAATTTAATCAATTTTAGAATAAGGCTGTAACGTAACAAAATGTGGAAGAAGTAAAGAGGTCTGAATACTTTCTGAATGTACTGTACCTTCAGAATGTATTCATACCCCTTGACTTATTCCACATTTTGTTTTATTACAGCCTGAATTCAAAATTGATTAAATGTTTTTCTCACCACTCTACACAAAATACCCCTTAATGACAAAGTGAAAACATGTTTTTAGAAATGTTTGCAAATTGATTGCAAATGAAATATTTAAATTTGATATTTCTGTAAGTATTCATGCCCCTGAGTCACACATTAGAATCACCTTTGCCAGTGATTACAGCTGTGAGGCTTTCTGGGTAAGTCTCTAAGACCTTTACACACCTTGATTGTACAATATTTGCACATTATTCTTTAAAAAAATTCTTCAAGCTTTGTCAAGTTGGTTGTTAATCAGTGCTAGACAGCCATTTTCAAGTCTTGCCATAGATATTCAAGCTGCTTTTTAAGTCAAAACATGATGTTGTAGGGCTGTAGTGACAGGCCTGTTGTACTACATGATGTTGTAGGGCTGTAGTGACAGGTCTGTTGTACTACATGATGTTGTAGGGCTGTAGTGACAGGTCTGTTGTACTACATGATGTTGTAGGGCTGTAGTGACAGGTCTGTTGTACTACATGATGTTGTAGGGCTGTAGTGACAGGTCTGTTGTACTACATGATGTTGTAGGGCAGTAGTGACAGGTCTGTTGTACTACATGATGTTGCAGGGCTGTAGTGACAGGCCTGTTGTACTACATGATGTTGTAGGGCTGTAGTGACAGGCCTGTTGTACTACATGATGTTGTAGGGCTGTAGTGACAGGCCTGTTGTACTACATGATGTTGTAGGGCTGTAGTGACAGGCCTGTTGTACTACATGATGTTGTAGGGCTGTAGTGACAGGCCTGTTGTACTACATGATGTTGTAGGGCTGTAGTGACAGGCCTGTTGTACTACATGATGTTGTAGGGCTGTAGTGACAGGCCTGTTGTACTACATGATGTTGTAGGGCTGTAGTGACAGGCCTGTTGTACTACATGATGTTGTAGGGCTGTAGTGACAGGCCTGTTGTACTACATGATGTTGTAGGGCTGTAGTGACAGGCCTGTTGTACTACATGATGTTGTAGTTCTCTCTCTCTTCTCTCTTTCTCTCTCTCTCTCTCTCTGTTTCTCTCTCTCTCTTCTCTCTCTGTTTCTCTCCCTCTCTGTTTCTCTCTCTCTGTCTCTCTCTCTCTCTCTCTCTCTCTCTCTCTCTCTCTCTCTGTCAGTCACTATATAGTATAGATTATCTTGAGTGTCGTCCAAGTCCTGTCTCCTCAGGACAACAGCGGTTTCAGCAGTTGGCTTTGTGTTTTAGTTTCCTTTTTACATTTTCACCACACCAGACAGCAAAGCAGTGTTTCTAGTGGGAATGACCGAGGGCTGAATAGGACTGGAAATCATGTTGAAAGGTAGTAGTGTTTGGTGGTTTTAACTCTTGTCGAACATTTCCCCCAGATGGATAGATCTGTATGCAGTGTGTAAACGGATGGTCTGTCTCCCTGGTGACAGATCAAAAGAACACATAGAGGACCATTGATTAGTTTTAAGCCACAGGGGAAAACTCTTGTTCAGTCCGCGTTCCAGCAACCTCTGAGCTTCAGGCCAGCTATCTTTGGCCGGCTCCCTTATGGGTCCCAGGCTTTAGAGGTTAGGGCCTTGCTATTTCCTGCTACTGACTGACTACCTTTAGCCATGCCAGAGGTTAGGGCCTTGCTATTTCCTGCTACTGACTGACTACCTTTAACCATGCCAGAGGTTAGGGCCTTGCTATTTCCTGCTACTGACTGACTACCTTTAGCCATGGCAGAGGTTAGGGCCTTGCTATTTCCTGCTACTGACTGACTACCTTTAGCCATGCCAGAGGTTAGGGCCTTGCTATTTCCTGCTACTGACTGACTACCTTTATCCATGCCAGAGGTTAGGGCCTTGCTATTTCCTGCTACTGACTGACTACCTTTAACCATGCCAGAGGTTAGGGCCTTGCTATTTCCTGCTACTGACTGGCTACCTTTAGCCATGCCAGAGGTTAGGGCCTTGCTATTTCCTGCTACTGACTGACTACCTTTAGCCATGCCAGAGGTTAGGGCCTTGCTATTTCCTGCTACTGACTGACTACCTCCTCTTCCGTCTTTCCCTCTCTGCAGTGTAAGTATGACTTCTGCTGGATCTGTCTGGAGGAATGGAAGAAACACAGCTCGTCTACTGGAGGGTACTACCGCTGTACCCGCTATGAGGTCATCAACCAGGTGGAGGAGCAGAACAAAGACATGACTGTGGAGGTGTGGAACACACACACACACACACACACACACACACCAACTCTAGACTTCAGAGAGAAACTCAGTGACAGTCCACCTCCATCACAGATGACCAGAGGGTCATCAACCTGTTGGTAATGTACTTCTGCACTACACCTTTGTCCTGTGTTATATTCCTGTACTCCACTCAACAAGACCAGCCCTGCCAGGGAGAGATGAGACACTGGAGGCAATAAGAATCGCTTGTTTAGTCGTTTAGCTGGCAGAGCACACTGTGGCTGGCTGAATCGACACCCTATCCTCATAGGCTCTGGTTAAAAGTAGTGCACTATATAGGGATTATGATGCCATTTGGGACACACTGTGAGTCTGGAGGCTAGAGCGGGGTGGGGAAACGTTTTGTCTGGAAGGCCACATCGGGAGTCTGGAGACTAGAGAGGGGTGGGGAAACGTTTTGTCTGGAGACTTGAGCGGGGTGGGGAAACGTTTTGTCTGGAGGGCCACATCGGGAGTCTGGAGACTAGAGCGGGGTGGGGAAATATAAAATATAGGTCCGTTATAATTTATATAAATATATAGGTCCATTATAATTTATATAAATATATAGGTCCGTTATAATTGATATAAATGTATAGGTCCATTATAATTTATATAAATATAAAGGTCTGTTATAAGCTATAGAAATGTATAGGTCTGTTTATAATTTCTTCATACTTTCTATCTAGTTTTAGACAGTCGGGTGAAGTGTTTTTTTTTGTTTGTTTTTAAAAAAATTACTCAAACCTCCCGGATCAGGATTAAATGGGCTCGGGGGCCGTAGTTTACCCAACTCTGGACCAGAGGTAACACTGTCTGTCTTGTCTTCTTGTCATTGCAGGCTGAGAAGAAGCATAAGGGCTTCCAGGAACTGGACCGCTTTATGCACTACTACACCCGCTTCAAGAACCATGAACACAGCTACCAGGTAAGAACTGGACCAGTACCAGAACCATGAATACAGCTACCAGGTAAAAACTGGACCAGTACCAGAACCATGAACACAGCTACCAGGTAAAAACTGAACCACTACCAGAACCATGAACACAGCTACCAGGTAAGAACTGGACCACTACCAGAACCATGAACACAGCGACCAGGTAAGAACTGGACCACTACCAGAACCATGAACACAGCTACCAGGTAAAAACTGGACCAGTACCAGAACCATGAACACAGCTACCAGGTAAAAACTGAACCACTACCAGAACCATGAACACAGCTACCAGGTAAAAACTGAACCACTACCAGAACCATGAACACAGCTACCAGGTAAGAACTGGACCACTACCAGAACCATGAACACAGCTACCAGGTAAAAGGGTCTGTGGTGCATTTTTGTAACACTTGCCAGTTTGTATTATGAAGTCCTTGTGCAGCCTGACACCCTGTCCAGGTAAGTAGGGCAGCGGTGGGTTTGTTTAACTGTCATGTAGCTTTAGTAAGTCCTGTAGTGGGTCCTTTACCTTGACTGTCCTTCTATCTAGCTGGAGCAGCGCCTGTTGAAGACAGCCAAAGACAAGATGGAACAGCTGAGCAGAGCCTTGAGTGGAAGTATGTGGATATTTCTCAATGTTTTTTCATAGTTTTGTTCAGATAGACATTTCACATAAATAGACCAACACACAGACTACAATCATACAGTGGAGATGTATTAATGACACTCTAAACTACTTGAAATCTATCACTTCTTCTTCTTCTGAATGTAATATGATGTGTTTGTGTGTATGAGAGAGGGAGTAATCCTGATCCGTGATCTCTTCTCTCTCAGGAGACGGAGGCCCACCCGACACTACGTTCATTGAAGATGCGGTGCTGGAGCTGCTGAAGACTCGCAGCATACTCAAGTGCTCTTACCCCTACGGCTTCTTCCTGGAGATCAAATCCACCAAGAAAGAGATTTTTGAACTTATGCAGGTACGGACGGATCTTAGAGAAAGGTTTCGTATATAAAACATCTGAAATGTCTTGTCAAAAACCTACTTCCTCTTAAACACTGAGGTTTTAAAACGACTTCCTCTCAAACACTGAGGTTTTAAAACGACTTCCTCTCAAACACTGAGGTTTTAAAACGACTTCCTCTCAAACACTGAGGTTTTAAAACGACTTCCTCTTAAACGCTGAGGTTTTAAAACGACTTCCTCTTAAACGCTGAGGTTTTAAAACGACTTCCTCTTAAACGCTGAGGTTTTGAAACTACTTCCTCTCAAACACTGAGGTTTTAAAATAACAGATCTTGTTGTGAAGAACCCTTTTTACTCTCTTCGTTAATGACTTCCTCACACGGCTGGCCTGTTCATTAGGCGGGATTAGGCGTCCGCCTATGGCGGCAGATTGACGAGGGCTGGCCCTGCTTCCTCACGGTTTAAAATTATACAGCTAAGAGTTACTTTTTCCTCTACAGTTTGTAGACTTTTTGTCTTGCCTCTTCCTGTCTGTGTGTAGACTGACTTGGAGATGGTGACAGAGGACCTAGCTCAGAAAGTCAACCGTCCTTACCTCCGAACTCCCCGTCATAAGATCATCCGAGCGGCCTGTTTGGTGCAGCAGAAGAGACAGGAGTTCCTGGCCTCCGTCGCCCGGGGGGTGGCCCCCAGCGACTCCCCAGAGGCCCCTAGACGCAGGTGGGAATCCCTGACCCCTCACAAACCGTTTCAGTCCCCAACTCAATCAATTGTAGATAAAGGTCACCCCCAATGTGGGTTCACTCAGAATGTTTTCTTGTGCAGTTGTTGTGTTCTGTTTTCTCTCTCCACTAATTGAATTGTTTTAATAACATAACAGAATAACTGCTATTACGTTGTACTTTTTGTATTTCTAGTTTTGGAGGTGGAACGTGGGACTGGGAGTATTTGGGCTTTGCATCTCCTGAGGTAAGTAAATATCTAGCTAGCTGTTGTAGGTCTGAATATCTAGCTAGCTGTTGTAGGTCTGAATATCTAGCTAACTGTTGTAGGTCTGAATATCTAGCTAGCTGTTGTAGGTCTGAATATCTAGCTAGCTGTTGTAGGTCTGAATATCAAGCTAACTGTTGTAGGTCTGAATATCTAGCTAGCTGTTGTTGGTCTGAATATCTAGCTAACTGTTGTAGGTCTGAATATCTAGCTAGCTGTTGGAGGTCTGAATATCTAGCTAGCTGTTGTAGGTCTGAATATCTAGCTAGCTGTTGTTGGTCTGAATATCTAGCTAGCTGTTGTAGGTCTGAATATCTAGCTAGCTGTTGTTGGTCTGAATATCTAGCTAGCTGTTGTAGGTCTGAATATCTAGCTAGCTGTTGTTGGTCTGAATATCTAGCTAGCTGTTGTTGGTCTGAATATCTAGCTAGCTGTTGTAGGTCTGAATATCTAGCTAGCTGTTGTAGGTCTGAATATCTAGCTAGCTGTTGTTGGTCTGAATATCTAGCTAGCTGTTGGAGGTCTGAATATCTAGCTAGCTGTTGGAGGTCTGAATATCTAGCTAGCTGTTGTAGGTCTGAATATCTAGCTAGCTGTTGGAGGTCTGAATATCTAGCTAGCTGTTGTAGGTCTGAATATCTAGCTAGCTGTTGTAGGTCTGAATATCTAGCTAGTTGTTGTAGGTCTGAATATCTAGCTAGCTGTTGTAGGTCTGAATATCTAGCTAGTTGTTGTAGGTCTGAATATCTAGCTAGCTGTTGTAGGTCTGAATATCTAGCTAGCTGTTGTAGGTCTGAATATCTAGCTAACGGTTGTAGGTCTGAATATCTAGCTAAATGTCAACAACCTCTGTTAATGTCTAGTTGATCAGTATGTGAGGGTTAATTTCTGCCACTGTCATGTGACTATTTGCCTAGTTAAATGAAGATTAAATTATTATTATTATTATATATATTTTTTAAATCCTGTGACTATTAGGAAGTGAATAGAGCTACTTAATACATCATGCGACTATTAGGAAGTTGGAGCTGCTACAGTTATAAATTGCACAATAATTATACATTCATGGCTTTTTTAAAGGTATTGTTTTCTGTTTATTCAACCCGGCACCCACCCACCCTTCATCCACACAATATTTTATACCCACCCGCCCTGAGGATATAACCGTTGGGGGGCTGCGGGTTATGAGTCAACCCTGCGCATCACTATCAGACAGTGGATGTCTGGAGAATGTGACTCTGTCTCAATGTGTCTTCCTGTGAGTCAGTGTATCCCATGCCCTCGCCTCCTTTAACTGGATTGGATGAGAATATCAGAAGTCCCTCCCTTCTGATCTTCTCATCCAACGGGTTTTTAAAATAGAGGTGAGTAGAGAGGACGTCAGGAGTCAATTGAGATTCTCCCAATGTGTGTGTGTGTTTACGTTATGACGTACGACCTGTGACGTCATGGTGTGTCATGTGACTGACCCTACAGGAGTATGCAGAGTTCCAGTACCGGAGGAGACACAGGGATCGTCAGCAGAGGAGACAGAGAGGGGACATTCCCCATCTTGACGACCCTAGCGACAGCACTTTAGGTAATAATGAATCAATAACTAAAAGATACATGGATAGATACTATAGCTTATTCTAGACGCTCACAGTGCTTCAGACTAGCCGTCTCGGTGCTTTAGACTAGCCGTCTCGGTGCTTCAGACTAGCCGTCTCGGTGCTTCAGACTAGCCGTCTCGGTGCTTCAGACTAGCCGTCTCGGGGCTTCAGACTAGCCGTCTCGGTGCTTCAGACTAGCCGTCTCGGTGCTTCAGACTAGCCGTCTCGGTGCTTCAGACTAGCCGTCTCGGTGCTTCAGACTAGCCGTCTCGGTGCTTCAGACTAGCCGTCTCGGTGCTTCAGACTAGCCGTCTCGGCGCTTCAGACTAGCCGTCTCGGCGCTTCAGACTAGCCGTCGCTGCGCTTCAGACTAGCCGTCGCGGCGCTTCAGACTAGCCGTCGCGGCGCTTCAGACTAGCCGTCTCGGCGCTTCACGTCTCGGCGCTTCACGTCTCGGCGCTTCAGACTAGCCGTCTCGGCGCTTCAGACTAGCCGTCTCGGCGCTTCAGACTAGCCGTCTCGGCGCTTCAGACTAGCCGTCTCGGCGCTTCAGACTAGCCGTCTCGGCGCTTCAGACTAGCCGTCTCGGCGCTTCAGACTAGCCGTCTCGGCGTTTCAGACTAGCCGTCTCAGTGAGAGAAAATAAAGATTACATTCAACTGAAAGATGATACCCAGAGTTTGTCCGTGATGTCAGGGTGTTGTTACGCAACCTATCGTTTCACTTCCTGTGTGAGAACCGTGAGCACAGGATGTCTGACTTGGCTCTGCTGTACCGTAGCCAAATAGCCTTCCGCCAGCGCCAATTTCCTAATTTAGCTTACCAAAGGTTTAGATAAGGTTAGCATGCTAGCTAGCTACCGTGATCGTTGTCCGTGTCAGAGCCCTAGTGGTTATGTTTCTCTCCAGTCCACGTGCAATTCACCCCCACGTTCAGACCCCCAATTCCTGAATATTTAGCCTGTCTGTCTGTCCTCAGCAATAGGCTAGGCCAAGGCTTGTCCATCTGCCCTCCCTCCATCCCTCCCTCCCTCCCTCCCTCCCTCCCTCCCTCCCTCCCTCAGCAATAGGCTAGGCCAAGGCTTTTCTCTCTCTCTCTCTCTCTGTCTGTCCGTCCTCTGGAGCATGAGGTGAGCAGCTGGAACCAGTTTCAGCTGGACATAAACTGAATGTTTTATTGAGTTGTAATTGGCTGAAACAGATGACAACCTCTCTCAGTTCTCATCACATTTACATTACATAACCACACACGTGTTAAATAAACAGAGGACTGGTCCAGTTAGTAAATCTATTTTAATTGCAGATACCCGAGACCCGTGGAAATTTTATCATAACCCAATCCGGACCCGCTCGGGTCCTGGGTCGGGATCTCGTAATTTCTGGGTCTACTGGAACCGTGAGGACCTCTAGTTCACGCCCCCCAATTCCTGAATATATATTCGGAGGGAAGTAAACAGGCATTTCCCCTCTAGGACAGGAATTACGTTGAAATATGGGCCGCCCTCTGGGTGTGGCTTTAAACAAGCCATCACACTGCCAACTCACATCATCTCACTACTAATGTGTAGCACCCATGTGTTTCCTGGTATCTGTCTACCTGGTATTTCTATAGGATATCCAGCTATGACTGGATGTGTTTCCAGGTATCTGTCTACCTGGTATTTCTATAGGATATCCAGCTATGACTGGATGTGTTTCCAGGTATCTGTCTACCTGGTATTTCTATAGGATATCCAGCTATGACTGGATGTGTTTCCAGGTATCTGTCTACCTGGTATTTCTATAGGATATCCAGCTATGACTGGATGTGTTTCCAGGTATCTGTCTACCTGGTATTTCTATAGGATATCCAGCTATGACTGGATGTGTTTCCAGGTATCTGTCTACCTGGTATTTCTATAGGATATCCAGCTATGACTGGATGTGTTTCCAGGTATCTGTCTACCTGGTATTTCTATAGGATATCCAGCTATGACTGGATGTGTTTCCAGGTATCTGTCTACCTGGTATTTCTATAGGATATCCAGCTGGATATCCAGGATATCCAGCTATGACTGGATGTGTTTCCAGGTATCTGTCTACCTGGTATTTCTATAGGATATCCAGCTATGACTGGATGTGTTTCCAGGTATCTGTCTACCTGGTATTTCTATAGGATATCCAGCTATGACTGGATGTGTTTCCAGGTATCTGTCTACCTGGTATTTCTATAGGATATCCAGCTATGACTGGATGTGTTTCCAGGTATCTGTCTACCTGGTATTTCTATAGGATATCCAGCTATGACTGGATGTGTTTCCAGGTATCTGTCTACCTGGTATTTCTATAGGATATCCAGCTATGACTGGATGTGTTTCCAGGTATCTGTCTACCTGGTATTTCTATAGGATATCCAGCTATGACTGGATGTGTTTCCAGGTATCTGTCTACCTGGTATTTCTATAGGATATCCAGCTGGATATCCAGGATATCCAGGATATCCAGCTATGACTGGATGTGTTTCCAGGTATCTGTCTACCTGGTATTTCTATAGGATATCCAGCTATGACTGGATGTGTTTCCAGGTATCTGTCTACCTGGTATTTCTATAGGATATCCAGCTGGATATCCAGGATATCCAGGATATCCAGCTATGACTGGATGTGTTTCCAGGTATCTGTCTACCTGGTATTTCTATAGGATATCCAGCTATGACTGGATGTGTTTCCTGGTATCTGTCTACCTGGTATTTCTATAGGATATCCAGCTATGACTGGATGTGTTTCCAGGTATCTGTCTACCTGGTATTTCTATAGGATATCCAGCTATGACTGGATGTGTTTCCAGGTATCTGTCTACCTGGTATTTCTATAGGATATCCAGCTATGACTGGATGTGTTTCCAGGTATCTGTCTACCTGGTATTTCTATAGGATATCCAGCTATGACTGGATGTGTTTCCAGGTATCTGTCTACCTGGTATTTCTATAGGATATCCAGCTATGACTGGATGTGTTTCCAGGTATCTGTCTACCTGGTATTTCTATAGGATATCCAGCTATGACTGGATGTGTTTCCAGGTATCTGTCTACCTGGTATTTCTATAGGATATCCAGCTATGACTGGATGTGTTTCCAGGTATCTGTCTACCTGGTATTTCTATAGGATATCCAGCTATGACTGGATGTGTTTCCAGGTATCTGTCTACCTGGTATTTCTTCAGGATATCCAGCTATGACTGGATGTTTCCTACACGTTTATTAAAAGGCTGATGTGTTTCTGGCCCCCCCATTAATGGGGTCAGTGTTTTCACTACATGAATGGCTTCGATCCTGGAAAACAGTAACAAAAGGAATAATCTCTAGCTTTTCCTTCGCTGGGAAGACCTTGAATAGTTTGAGCTGTGAGTTTGTCAGTGTGATTGTTCTGTAACGTTGACTGACTGTGGGGTTTATCTTTCTTCATAAAGCAGACACACAGGAAATGGGAGGTGGGTTGACTGACTGACTGACTGTGGGGTTTATCTTTCTTCATAAAGCAGACACACAGGAAATGGGAGGTGGGTTGACTGACTGACTGACTGTGGGGTTTATCTTTCTTCATACAGCAGACACACAGGAAATGGGAGGTGGGAGAAGACGAGGTCCCCCCATGGTGAGTTCAGTGTGTTTTTCATGTCGTCTGTGTATTCGTCTTTACCTCTTATTAAACATAAGCCAGATCATTTTTTTGTCTGTCGAATAAACTAAGTTGTTGTGTGCCAATGTGAAGTTCAGTCTTGCCGATTTCTAAAATGGTTTTATTTCTTGCTTTTTCTAACATTTTTCTATACCGTCTGTCTTCACAGACATATATCTTGCGTCATAACATCATTTTACAAGACATATAAACAGCACCAATAGTCTTAAACAGATGAAATATTTAGTATTCTACAAGGCCTTCGTCCCTTTCCACATGACATGCGTACTTTCCCCCATTCCTTCTGTTTATGTGTTAAACAGGGCTCATTGGATGAGGACGATCCCAACATCCTATTGGCTATCCAGCTGTCACTCCAAGAGTCTGGGTTGGCGATGGCCGGGGACACTCCAGAGTTCTTGTCCAATGAGGCGTCCCTGGGGGCCATCGGCACCTCCCTCCCGTCCAGATTGGACGCGGAGCCCCAGGGGGTGGAAGTGGGGCCCCGGGGAGCCATCAGCAGCTCAGAACTCCTGGAGCTGGAGGATCGTGTCATGAGACTAGGCAACATGGGGACCATCAGCAGCCAGCGCCTGTATGAAGGGGTTCCAGGGGTCTATGCCTTACACCACCACCCATCCCAGCAGCACTACAGCAATCACAATCTCAACCCATTCAGGGAGCCTTCTTCAGGTGAGGCTCTGTTCTCGTCCTCCAGTGATACTACGGACTCCACTACCACCACATCAACGGGGCTCCAGGACCCCTCACACCCCAACACCAACCTGCTGGGCAACATCATGGCCTGGTTCCATGATATGAATCCTCAGAGCATCACCCTCATCCCCTCCTCCACCAACACCACCTCCTCGGACACAGACCTAGACTTCAACACGGCAGCACAGACCACGGCCAACACAGCCTCCGTGGAGGAGGATGTCCAAGCTGACCTCCACCAGCCCCGTGCCAAGCTCCAGAAAGGTGAGGGCGAGCTGGGGGAAGATGGGGACTGTTTCCCTTTCCTTTCCCAGGGTCTGGAGGAGAAGGAGGCTGAGAGGGAGAGACCCACCCATCTAGACCTTACGGTGGGGTCAGAGGTCATGGCCCCGTCCTGCATGGTGACTACCGGGACAGGGGACAGGGCCGGGGAGAGGCTCGCTGGGGGTAACGTCGTTCACGTAGACACGCCCATGTGTGACTCTGTGACCTCTGACCTTTTGCCTAGCACCAGCTCTTCAGAATGGGAGGAGCAGATACACCTGGTCTGATTGGTGGGAAAATCTAAGTGGGAAGAAGAAGATGCACCTGGTCTGATTTGTGATTGGAAGAAAATTCCGAGTTGGTGGAGCAAATCCACCTGTTATGACTCTGATTGGAGGAAACATCTGAGTGGGAGGAGCAAACTCTCCTGGTCTGATGGAAGACAGAAGCCTTCAGAGGGGTCAAACCACTGACATGCAGAGAGAGAGAGAGAGGACCAATCCTGACTGAGAGGGGACAGTAGCCAGTGATGGTGTTGGAGGAATTTAATCCTGACTTGATTGTAGTGCAGGAGGAGATATATTATGATGGGAGTGTATTTCTCTTTCCAGTGTTTACAAGTACACATCAAACACTTGATAGCTGGTCTATACTGGCATGAGATGCCCTCCCGGGGGAAAGACGGACGGAGGACTGGGTGGATTCCTAAAAAGCGGGATGGAAGGTGTTTGAATGAGTGTTATTGGTATTATATTACCCACAATTGATATTTGCTGATAAAATGATGAACAAGTTGCTTCTTTCAGATGATCTGTTTTAGATTACAACATGAGGTGATTATAGTGCATTATTATAGTGAATACACTTTGCAGGAGTTTTTGATCTAGTATTTTTTTTATATTGATGATTAATATTTTTAAGTGTTTTCCGCTGAAGTATACTGTATTGTGTTTGGACTTGGTTCTGAGGGAGGCTGTAATCAGCTGTACAGGAGAGTTCTGAGGGAGGCTGTAGTCAGCTGTACAGGTGAGTTCTGAGGGAGATTGTAATCAGCTGTACAGGAGAGTTCTGAGGGAGGTTGTAATCAACTGTACAGGAGAGTTCTGAGGGAGGCCGTACAGGAGAGTTCTGAGGGAGGCTGTACAGGAGAGTTCTGAGGGAGGCTGTAATCAGCCGTACAGGAGAGTTCTGAGGGAGGCTGTAATCAGCTGTACTGGAGAGTTCTGAGGGAGGCTGTAATCAGCCGTACAGGAGAGTTCTGAGGGAGGCTGTAATCAGCTGTACTGGAGAGTTCTGAGGGAGGCTGTAATTGGCTGTACAGGAGAGTTCTGAGGGAGGCTGTAATCGGCTGTACAGGAGAGTTCTGAGGGAGGCTGTAATCGGCTGTACAGGAGAGTTCTGAGGGAGGCTGTAATCGGCTGTACAGGAGAGTTCTGAGGGAGGCTGTAATCGGCTGTACAGGAGAGTTCTGAGGGAGGCTGTAATCAGCTGTACAGGAGAGTTCTGAGGGAGGCTGTAATCGGCTGTACAGGAGAGTTCTGAGGGAGGCTGTAATCAGCTGTACAGGAGAGTTCTGAGGGAGGCTGTAATCAGCTGTACAGGAGAGTTCTGAGGGAGGCTGTAATCGGCTGTACAGGAGAGTTCTGAGGGAGGCTGTAATCAGCTGTACAGGAGAGTTCTGAGGGAGGTGTAATCGGCTGTACAGGAGAGTTCTGAGGGAGGCTGTAATCAGCTGTACAGGAGAGTTCTGAGGGAGGCTGTAATCAGCTGTACAGGAGAGTTCTGAGGGAGGCTGTAATCAGCTGTACAGGAGAGCAATGCTGTGCTACCTGCTTCTAGTAGTGTTATTATCCCAATATAACAGTGTACAGTCTGACTGAGCAGAAAAACCTGCTCTCAGTCCCGTCCAGATCTGCCTAATGTATCGCTAAGTTGTTAAGTGTCAAACACTGGCTAACAAAAGCACAGTTTTGTAATCACCAAGTGGACTCCAAAACGAATTGTGCCTGCTCAGATCTATTCCATGTTGTTGTACTGAACCCATTAGAAGACTGTCTGACTGACAGCCTGATGTCAAGTATTCATGAAGATGGACAAGGCTAGTAGCCCTGAAGGGACAATAGAGAGGAACAATCTGCTGCTGTTCACTCCAATAGGAAAATAACAGTAGTTAAAGAAGAATTGGAATCAGATATGTTCTTAGTGTTTTATACCTAATAATGATGTCACTGGTTCATTCTGAACTATTTTAGGGCTGCTTTCTCAGACTTACCCCTTGGTCCTGGACTAAACATCACTTTCAATGAAGATTCTCCCTGCTTTCTAGTCCAGAACTAGGTTTAGGCCTAATGAGGAAACCAGCCCATTATAAAGCTATTTATAAAAACCTATTATGAAAGTTTAAGCCTTGATGGGACTCAGCAACTACAGTAGATGGGTTCAGCGGGTCGTAAAAACGGTTCTCTACGCAATTCATTACAGTGCCTTTTATGTCAATCTTTTAAAGTGTATTGCCACATTTTCCTGAGGTCTTACAGTAAGTAATGGTGTGTGTAGCTACGCTATATATACAAAAGTATGTGGACACCCCATCAAATTAGTGGATTCGGCTATTTCAGCCACATCTGTTGCTGACAGGTGTATAAAATCAAGCACAAAGCAATGCAAACTCCATAGACAAACATTGGCAGTAGAATAGCCTTACTGAAGAGCTCATTGATGTCCGTGGCACCGTCCTAGGATGCCACCTTTCCAACAAGTCAGTTTGTCAAATTTCTGCCCTGTTAAAGCTGCCCTGGTCAACTGTAAGTGCTTTTATTGTGAAGTGGAAACGTCTAGGAGCAACAACGGCTCAGCCGCTAAGTGGTAGGCCACATAAGCTCACAGAACGGGACCACCGAGTGCTGAAGCGCGTAGCGCATAAAAATCATCTGTCCTCGGTTGCAACACTCACTACCGAGTTCCAAACTGCCTCTGGTAAGCAACGTCAGCACAACAACTGTCCGTTGGGAGCTTCATGAATTGGGTTTCCGTGGCCGAGCAGCCGAACGTAAGCCTAAGATCACCATGCGCAATGCCAAGCGTCGGCTGGAGTGGTGTAAAGATCACCACCATTGGACTCTGGAGCAGTGGAAAAACATTCTCTGGAGTGATGAATCACACTTCATCATCTGGCAGTCTGACGGAGGAATCTGAGTTTGACGGATGCCAGGAGAAAGCTACCTGCCTGAATGCATAGTGCCAACTGTAAAGTTTGGTGGAGGAGGAATAATGGCCTGGGACTGTTTTCATGGTTCGGGCCCCTTAGTTCCAGTGAAGGGAAATCTTAACGCTACAGCATACAATGACATTCTAGATGATTCTGTGCTTCCAACTTTGTGGCAACAGTTCCCCGTTCACAAAGTGAGGTCCATACAGAAACGGTTTGTTGAGATCAGTGTGGAAGAACTTGACTGGCCTGCACAGAGCCCTGACCTCAACTCCATCGAACACCTTTGGGATGAATTGGTTCGCAGACTGCGAGCCAGGCCTAATCGCCCGACATCAATGCGCCGACTTCACTAACGCTCTTGTGGCTGAATGGAAGAAAGTCCCCTCAGCATTGTTCCAACATCTAGTGGAAAGCCTTCCCAGAAGAGTGGAGGCTGTTATAGCAGCAAAGGGGGGGACCAACTCCAGATTTAATACCCATGTTTTTTTGGAATGAGATGTTGGACGGGCAGGTGTCCACATACTTTTGGTCATGTAGTGTACAAACTACAAACACATGTTTATAGAAATTCCACTCACAACACTAACACGTGTCCAAACATGATACTTTTTTTTAAAGACATTTTTATAATTGGAGCGTCTCTTTAGTGTGATATCAGATTGTTTCCAGAGTGTTTTATATAATGCATTTATTAATGAATAACTCTGATTTGACCTGATGATATTCAACACTGTTCTACTGGTTTGTTTGTTATTTTGTTGTGGATGGGCTGTAGGGGGTTGTTCTTGGATGGACAGACATATCTGTGGGTCGATAACTGAACTACAAGTTTATGACGAGTGTTGACTTTGGAAAGGTATTTGTGAAGTGTATCCTGGATCAGAAAACACAATGCAGGACAGTGGGGGGGGGGAAAAACAGATGTATTTATTTAAATTTAAAGTGTCTTATTACGATTGAAAATAAATATCAAGATATAATGAATAACTCATTTTGAAAAAATAAGATGTATTGATTTGTTGTCTATAAATTATTAGTGAAATATAAATGATATTGATATTTCAAAGTTTCACATTTTGGAATTGATCTTTTAGCCAAAACTAGTGTGATTTTTATTGAAGTAATTGTAAAGTGACTATTGAAACAACCACTGAAGAAACGTATTGCTGTGAGTGCCGTACACGGAGCTGGTGAACTTGTGGGACTTCAGTCATGTAAATTGGTTGAGTTGTCCTTGATGTAACAGTATGCTGTGCATGAAATGAGTAAAACAGAAAATTATATTGAATTTGGACTTTCTTGGCATTTTACTTAAAGAAATATATTTAAAGAAAAAAGGCAAACATGTTGTAAGCTGTTACATTTTTATTATAAAGTAACTAATCCTTGAAAATACTATTTGCACTTTCATAGTCTATACTTTATACATTCCCTCTTTTAAATGAAAAACATACTGTTTTGATGTGTGGCCAATAAACATGGAGTTTTACTACTGGGGTGGATTGTATTTTCTTTCAATACAAAAACATAAACATATCAATCATAACCAGTGCTTTCTATGGAGTTTTACATGTATATTTGAGTCATTTAGCAAGCTGTTATTTTTCTTATAAAACGTTCAAATCTATATCAATCATAACCAGTGCTTTCTATGGAGTTTTACTTCTGAGATGAATGTTATCTTCTATCTTTTATTATAAAACATTCAAAATAAAATGTTCACCAATGCTTTCCATTATCTACATTCATACAGTCCTGTCAAAGTATTCATACCACAATGACCAAGTGAAAACATGTTTTTAGAATTTCTTTGCAAATGTATTGAAAATGAAATACAGAAATATCTCATTTACACAAGTATTCACACCCCTAAATCCATACATGTTAGAATCCCCTTTGCCCAGTGATTACAGCTGTGAGTCTTTCTGGGTAAAAGGCTTTGCGTGGTCAATTCAAGACAGCCATTTTCAAGTCTTGCCATAGATTTTCAAGCTGATTTAAGTAAAAACTGTAACTAGGCCTCTCGGGAACATTACATGTCGTCATGGTAAGCAACTCCTGTGTAGATTCGGCCTTGTGTTTTAGGTTATTGTCCTGCTGAAAGGTGAGTTTGTCTCTCCGTGTCTGGTGGAAAGCAGACTGAAGCAGGTTTTCCTCTAGGATTTTGCCTGTGCTCAGCTCTATTCCATTTATCTTTATCCTAAAGATGTAACGAAACAAAATGTGGAAAAAGTCAAAAGGTCTGAATACTTTCTGAATGCATTGTATATGGCACAGCTGTCAATGTTTTGGTCCTTAAATTAAACTGGTAGTCTTTTATTCGTCACAATTTTCTTTAACCAATTTTGGTCTTTAATCCAGGGCCGACAGACAACTTTCTTGCCTTTTCCCCCTTCCACTTGCCTCTTCCATTTTTGCGATAATGCTGCAATTAGTTGGTTGTAATTTTGGGTAGAGCAGACATTTCTATATATTGTTGTTAGCTGCGTGTGTGACATAACTCCACCATTCCTATTTCTGATATAATTTACAAAGATTATACTGTTTTTAAAAATGTATCTCCAAAACTAACATTTTTTTAAATCAATTAGTATAATTGAATTTAATCATAATATTTGTTCTTTCTTTTCTGGTAGATTAAATTGAAATTGCAAACAACTTCATGAGGCTGTGGAGGGATCCAAATTGTGGATTTAAAAGAAATCATGAATCATTAGCATACAATGACACCTTTGTTTTTAAGCCCTGGATTTCTAGCCCCTTGATATTATTGTTGGATCTGATTTTGATGGCCATAATAAAAAGATATGCCGATAGTGAACAACCTTGTTTTTTCTCTCCTCTTTTTTCTCCTCTTGACAGTTGAATACTTTCTGAGAAGTAGCCAATATTTACTATTATACACCTAGGGTTACTATACATAACTTTAACCCATTATATAAGAGATTCTCCTAAATTGAAATATTCCAGGCACTTATATATATATAAACTCCAGTTGTACTTTATCAAAAGCCTTTTCAAAGTCAGCTATAAATACCAGGCCTGGCTTCCCAGATTTTTCATAGTGTTTTATTGTTTCCAGTACTTGTCTTATATTGTCTCCAATGTATCGTCCATGTAAAAAACCTGTCTGATTAGGATGAATAATATCAGACAATACCTTTTTAAATGTTGCATTTCATTTTTATTTAATTAGTAAACATTTCTAAAAACACAATTCCACTTTGACATTATGGGGTATTGTGTGTAGGCCAGTGACATAAAATTACAATTAAAATTAAAATTCAGAATGTAACACAACAAAATGTGGAAAAAGACAAGGCGTGTGAATACTTTCTGAAGGTATTAAGTTGCATAACATGTAATGTCAATATGGTAATTTATACATCAAAGAATACGAAACATGGAAGTGCTTTCTTTGGCTGAATCTTTGATGCCGATCTACTGTTGGAGCTAGGAACACAAGCATTTTGCTACACTCTCAATAACATCTTCTAAATAGGTATATGTGACCAATACATTTGATTTGATTTATTAAAGGCATTATCCTAATTCCTACTCCACGCTCGTCCCTCCACTACATCAGGGCAGGTGGTCTTGTTGCGCTATCTGACCTAAAACGACGTATTAACGGCTGAGTCCAATGAGTGCCAGTAGCATGGTGAACAGACCGATAATGTCCAGGTACAGGTTGAGAGCAGCAAAGACGTACTCCTCTGGTGAAATGCTGTATTTGTGTTTCCCACCCAGTATGAGCTGGGTGTCCATCACCAGGTACTGGAGAGATATACACACATATACACGAATCAGTTTGTTATATTGCTAAATAATATATTACTGTGTAGGTTGTTTCTGACTGTTTTACAGAATGAATCATACACATCTTTTTCATTTTAAAAACCCCACATGGGTGACCATTCCAAAGCTTCTTAAAGATTGTGTATAAAGGACTACATACATTTTTATAGAGATGCCAGCGAACGTGTATTGCTTGGTGGTATGAAGGTGTCCTTGAAAGGGATAGCTTTCTCAACCACCCTAGCCAATGAATGGAATAGCTGGAGGAAGAATGTTACTTACCAAAGAAAATAGCAAGGTTCCCAGGCAAGCATACACAATGTACAGGTACTATAGATTAAAACACAAGACTAAGTTAGTTTCTGAACAAGTGTAAAACTGAAACATGGTCAATGTTCTTCAATCTCCATTTACAATATACAATTTAAAGGGGCAATCTGCGATGGGTACATCCATTTTCGGGCCAGTCAATACATCCATAGCCTATGAATTTGAGAGTGGTTACATTTGTCCAGACCCATTCTTCAGCTGTTTACCAAAATAGTGGCGGGGATGGCATTGCTACTGTTTATTAAACAGCAGATTACCTCTTTTGAAATATTTTGTACATACTGGTATACCTGTGAAATGACTGTTGACTTACCTGGGATCGCATGATTCCACACAACAATGCAAAGGATATGAGAGTCCAACAGAACACCCACAAGCCCCCACTGGTTAAGGTGAAGTCCCACTATAACAGAAATGAGGTAAGATGGTAGACTGCTTGAAAGCTACATTTTAGTCATTTAGCAGACGCTCTTAATCAGAGCCACTTAGTCAGTGCATTTAATGAACTAAGATACACTATGTGACCAAAATTATGTGGACACCTGCTCGTCTAACATCTCATTTAAAGATCATGGGCATTGATATGGAGTTGGTTTCCCCCCTTTGCTGCTATAACAGCCTCCACTCTTCTGGATGAAAAGGTCAGAGCTCCCTCCCTTCTGACCTTTTCATCCAATGGGTTTTGAGAAGGAGGGACCTCTGACCTTGTCATCCAATGGGTTTTGAGAAGGAGGCGAGGAGAGAGGACGTGACGAATCAAGGAAATGCTATTGAGATTCTCCCCATTTTGAAGTAGTCATTTGAATTCCATTCAGGTCATCAGGAGGGGTCAGCCAATTATTTAAACTCCTCAGCAAACATTCCATAACTGCAGTAAATCAGTAAATCACCAACCTGACTTTATACCTGTTCAGACTGTACACACTCTAGGTGGCAGTAAATCACCAACCTGACTTTATACCTGTTCAGACTGTACACACTCTAGGTGGCAGTAAATCACCAACCTGGCTTTATACCTGTTCAGACTGTACACACTCTAGGTGGCAGTAAATCACCAACCTGGCTTTATACCTGTTCAGACTGTACACACTCTAGGTGGCAGTAAATCACCAACCTGACTTTATACCTGTTCAGACTGTACACACTCTAGGTGGCAGTAAATCACCAACCTGGCTTTATACCTGTTCAGACTGTACACACTCTAGGTGGCAGTAAATCACCAACCTGACTTTATACCTGTTCAGACTGTACACACTCTAGGTGGCAGTAAATCACCAACCTGGCTTTATACCTGTTCAGACTGTACACACTCTAGGTGGCAGTAAATCACCAACCTGACTTTATACCTGTTCAGACTGTACACACTGCAGCACAGTAGATGGTGGTATGCAGTGTGTTATTGTTTCTTCATAGATTACCAGTACACTCACAAGTTGAAGGAGAGGAAATGGACTACTTTAAAATGGAGATAGCCACAATGGCGCTGCCCATGCTTTCACAGAACACGTTCATTACAAGGATTTCAGGTGTGTCATCTTTCTATATCTAAGGGAGAGGACGTACTCTGGACTGCATGGCGAAGACACTCAGAGCCAGGGAGACCAGTGCTGTGGCACCCACAGCCCACATAACAGCTTCCGCCTCATAGAACCTACAACACAAACCAAACTCTCATCTTTCACTGAAATAGGGTTGCAACAGTTCTGTAACTTTCCCCCAAATTCCCGAGGCTTTTACAGAAATCCTGGTTGGACGATACCCCCGGAATTGGGGGGGAATAAGAAGGAAAGCAGGAATTCTCCAACCATGATTTCTGGAAAATTTCCACATTTTGGGAAAGTTACTGGAGTTTATCAACCCTACACTGAAATATCACTGCATAGATTAGAGTCAGAGTTTATCAACCCTACACTGAAATATCACTGGATTTATTAGAGTCAGAGTTGATCAACCCTACACTGAAATATCACTGGATTTATTAGAGTCAGAGTTTATCAACCCTACACTGAAATATCACTGGATGTATTAGAGTCAGAGTTTATCAACCCTACACTGAAATATCACTGGATTTATTAGAGTCAGAGTTTATCAACCCTACACTGAAATATCACTGGATTTATTAGAGTCAGAGTTTATCAACCCTACACTGAAATATCACTGGATTTATCAGAATCAGAGTTTATCAACCCTACACTGAAATATCACTGGATTTATTAGAGTCAGAGTTTATCAACCCTACACTGAAATATCACTGGATTTATCAGAATCAGAGTTTATCAACCCTACACTGAAATATCACTGGATTTATTAGAGTCAGAGTTTATCAACCCTACACTGAAATATCACTGGATTTATTAGAGTCGGGTTTGCTTTGGAGGAAACTTTTATACTGCAAACCTCCCATGGAGGAATGGTTTAGACATAAGTTTATACTACAAACCACTCACTGCCAACCCGCCGTGTGCATGACTGACATGCTGGTTTGTAACGGATTTAGTCTATCCAGCAGAGATCAAGTACATCAGGGTCACTCCAGAGGCATACAGTACTCACACAGTCATAGAGCCCAGCAGTAGACCTTCTGCAATGGTCTGCACAGAAAAATAACACAAAGGTCAGACAATACAACTAACGTGTTTTCATTTAATTGATGCCTTTTTGGAATTGATACTTACAAACAGTCCCAAGGCTAGGAAATTGAACGGGACCTTCCGACGTATATTGACACAACAGGACAAGGCAATGATGATGACAAGCACCACTGCCCTGTTCAGGAAACAACAGTACAATATATCAATACAATATAGTACAATCACAGAGCTTAATATCAAGGTCTTCATGTGGGGTTAATTTGTCCACTGTTTAGATATCAGGGCCTGTATTCAAAGTGACTCAGAGTCGGAGTGCTGATTTGGCATCAGGTCCAATGTCCATGTCATGGCATTCACTATGATTGTGAGAGACAATTTACGTATTTACCTGAATTATTTGATATTAATTGTTAACCATTAATATTTAAGTAGTAGTAAGACATTTCTGTCCTGCTAGTGTCTCTGTTTTTATGGTCTCCACTCTAGCTTCCTGCAGCTAATCTGGGCGTATAGTCACTATAGATGGCTTGTGCTGACAAATGACTTAAAAACTGCATTACCTAGACAAGAATGTGTTTTACTAGAGATAGCTTAGTAGAACAATCCCTCATTATCTCAAAATCATCCTTGCATCGGGGAAACTAAGCCAGGGTGGGGTTATGACAACAACCCTGTGCAGATAATGACCGGATGAACCCAGAGTGGCTTATAATGCTCCTTGGTCTGCATGGGAGGGGTTGAACCAACCATGACTAAGCATTCTTAGTGTCAGTTGTATAAAGAACTCTGCATTTGTGTAAAGGTTAGGATATTCGGTCCAGTACTCAACGGTGTTGGGTCGACCAGCCTCATTATTGCAATAATCAATCGATATTGAATAAAGATGATTGTTTGAAGAAATGACAAAGTTTTCTCTCACTTGATTAGAATATTCCACAACATGATCTAAAAGACCAATCAGATCCTAGGTCAGCACTCCTGCTGTGAGAAGGTTTCTGAATACTGGCCCAGGACTCAAAGTAGAGAGATTCTGTAGAATTCAGTGGATGTCATGACATTACTTACATCATGCAGGAAGAAAACCAGTAGGTGTTCATAGACCAGACCCTCAGAGCCTCCCTACGATTACAGAAGACAACTCATCTCTTTGTTTTATACACTTCTTGTAGGTACATTATAAAGCTGTGGTATTGTGGAGTTAAAAAAAAATGTAACATTGAATCTAACAGGAACTGCTTTCAACACTTCAAAGTGTTGGGCAACTGAAAGTGTTGAAGTCTTTAAGTGTTGAAGTCTTAAAGTGTTGAAGTGTTTAGGTGTTAAAGTTTTAATGTTGGGTAACACTTAAAGTGTGGAAGTGTTAAAAATGTTAATGTTAAGTAACAAAGTGTTGAAGTTTTAAAGTTGGGTAACACTTAAAGTGTTGAAGTTGTTAATGTTAAGTAACAAAGTGTTGAAGTTTTAATGTTGGGTAACACTTAAAGTGTTGAAGTTGTTAATGTTAAGTAACAAAGTGTTGAAGTTTTAATGTTGGGTAACACTTAAAGTGTTGAAGTTGTTAATGTTAAGTAACAAAGTGTTGAAGTTTTAATGTTGGGTAACACTTAAAGTGTTGAAGTTGTTAATGTTAAGTAACAAAGTGTTGAAGTTTTAATGTTGGGTAACACTTAAAGTGTTGAAGTTGTTAATGTTAAGTAACAAAGTGTTGAAGTTTTAATGTTGGGTAACACTTAAAGTGTTGAAGTTGTTAATGTTAAGTAACAAAGTGTTGAAGTTTTAATGTTGGGTAACACTTAAAGTGCCTCACCAATACAGAAAGGCGCAGATGATTCCAAAGGTGACTAGAAGCTGAATCATCAGAGTCAGGTATACCTTCTTTATAAAGCCTGTGGAAACAAATCCCTTAACTGTAACCAGGTGTTTACAATGGGCCCACTGAGTCAGGTACACCTTCTTTATAAAGCCTGTGGAAACAAATCCCTTAACTGTAACCAGGTGTTTACAATGGGCCCACTGAGTCAGGTATACCTTCTTTATAAAGCCTGTGGAAACAAATCCCTTAACTGTAACCAGGTGTTTACAATGGGCCCACTGAGTCAGGTATACCTTCTTTATAAAGCCTGTGGAAACAAATCCTTTAACTGTAACCAGGTGTTTACAATGGGCCCACTGAGTCAGGTATACCTTCTTTATAAAGCCTGTGGAAACAAATCCCTTAACTGTAACCAGGTGTTTACCGTAGGCCCACTGAGTCAGGTACACCTTCTTTATAAAGCCTGTGGAAACAAATCCCTTAACTGTAACCAGGTGTTTACAATGGGCCCACTGAGTCAGGTATACCTTCTTTATAAAGCCTGTGGAAACAAATCCCTTAACTGTAACCAGGTGTTTACAATGGGCCCACTGAGTCAGGTACACCTTCTTTATAAAGCCTGTGGAAACAAATCCCTTAACTGTAACCAGGTGTTTACAATGGGCCCACTGAGTCAGGTATATCTTCTTTATAAAGCCTGTGGAAACAAATCCCTTAACTGTAACCAGGTGTTTACCGTAGGCCCACTGAGTTAGGTATACCTTCTTTATAAAGCCTGTGGAAACAAATCCCTTAACTGTAACCAGGTGTTTACCGTAGGCCCACTGAGTCAGGTACACCTTCTTTATAAAGCCTGTGGAAACAAATCCCTTAACTGTAACCAGGTGTTTACAATGGGCCCACTGAGTCAGGTACACCTTCTTTATAAAGCCTGTGGAAACAAATCCCTTAACTGTAACCAGGTGTTTACAATGGGCCCACTGAGTCAGGTATACCTTCTTTATAAAGCCTGTGGAAACAAATCCCTTAACTGTAACCAGGTGTTTACCGTAGGCCCACTGAGTCAGGTATATCTTCTTTATAAAGCCTGTGGAAACAAATCCCTTAACTGTAACCAGGTGTTTACAATGGGCCCACTGAGTCAGGTATACCTTCTTTATAAAGCCTGTGGAAACAAATCCCTTAACTGTAACCAGGTGTTTACCGTAGGCCCACTGAGTTAGGTATACCTTCTTTATAAAGCCTGTGGAAACAAATCCCTTAACTGTAACCAGGTGTTTACAATGGGCCCACTGAGTCAGGTACACCTTCTTTATAAAGCCTGTGGAAACAAATCCCTTAACTGTAACCAGGTGTTTACAATGGGCCCACTGAGTTAGGTACACCTTCTTTATAAAGCCTGTGGAAACAAATCCCTTAACTGTAACCAGGTGTTTACCGTAGGCCCACTGAGTCAGGTATACCTTCTTTATAAAGCCTGTGGAAACAAATCCCTTAACTGTAACCAGGTGTTTACAATGGGCCCACTGAGTTAGGTACACCTTCTTTATAAAGCCTGTGGAAACAAATCCCTTAACTGTAACCAGGTGTTTACAATGGGCCCACTGAGTCAGGTACACCTTCTTTATAAAGCCTGTGGAAACAAATCCCTTAACTGTAACCAGGTGTTTACAATGGGCCCACTGAGTTAGGTTTACCTTCTTTATAAAGCCTGTGGAAACAAATCCCTTAACTGTAACCAGGTGTTTACAGTGATCCCACTAGTTAACTTCAGGGAAATAAGACAGAACACAGCAGTAGGGCTGCTTTCACCACAACGCTTGTTTATTCAATGGCGTCAGGGGCCGTGTGTATCAAGCAGTAGGGTTGCTGATCTAGGATCAGGTTTCCCCTGTCCACACAATCGTATTAATTATGATCTTAAAGGGAAAACTGATCCTAAATCAGCACTCTTACTCGGAGAGGTTTGATGCGGCTCCAGATCATCATGATACAAGGACACCAACCCCCCAAAAAACCCTGTGTCCGAGTCTCAAATGGGCCCCTATTCCCTATGTAGTGCACTACTTTTCAACAGAACCCTATGGGCGCTGGTCAAAAGTAGTGCACTACATAGCAAATAGGGTACCATTTCAGACGTAGGCACTGACTAACCTCTTCTTATAGCTTTATCATCAAAGCAGCCGGTGTCCTCCAGCCCGGTGGAATAGTCAGGTGGTAGTGGAGCCCATTGTTGTCGCTGGTCCTCGGGATGACCCTGACCCATGTCGTCATACTGACCCGCTGGAGAGACCACTGCTATGTTGCCAGGACCAACGTTCAGACCATAGTGGGGAGAACTGTAGTTCTGTTGACCATAGGTGTTCTGTTGACCATAGGTGTTCTGTTGACCATAGGTGTTCTGTTGACCATAGGTGTTCTGTTGACCATCGGTGTTCTGTTGACCATCGGTGTTCTGCTGGCCATAGTCCTGAGAGTAGGGCGATGGGGGTTGGGCTTCTCTGCTTCTTTTCGATTGATCCATGTTTACCCTCCTAAAGGATGTCTGTCAGGTAATAAGTCCTAATCATTCACACACAGAGAAATATACCTGCGTCATTAACTGGCAATAAACCTTCCTCTTCCTTTCACTGTCCTGATAGACACAAGATCCTGTTGAATGATCCGTGAAATGGAGAGAAAAGCACTAGTAATCGCAGCAGAATTATGAACTACAAAGATATAAAATATATTCATATTTCATCTAAAAAAAATACAATTATATTTGTAAATCATATAGGTAAAATCCAACTCTAAATTTTCCCCTGCCATTGTGGAATAACCCACCACTGTTGATAAGGAACCTTTATTTAAACTAGGCAAGTCAGTTACTGACATACATCATACATGTAATATACAACAGCAGTTGGCGTAACAAATCCTTTAATAAACACATTGATTGTCTTATAATTCTACCCTCAGATCTACTCACCTTACCTCTTACACAGGGCTCCGGTCGTTCTCTTCCTGTAACAGTCCCGCCAGGGCAAAGTCTACCTGTAATCAGTTGGCTTGCATCCTAAATGGAGACCTATTCACCTAATCCCTATGTGGTGCACTACTATACAGGGAATAAGTTACCATTTGGGACGTAACCATGGTTTCTCCAGAGACAGAACTTTGCTTTCAGCAAAGGAAAGGTTAGGGTTAAGGGTTAGCTAAGATGCTAAGTAGTTGCAAAAATGCTAAAATTGTCCGTGAGGCGATTTGAATACGCCACCTTTGATTTGTTATACGCCCACCAATCCACCCCGAACAACCACCGTCCTTTAGTTTTTGCCTTAAGTAACCTTCAGTCTTATGTAACATTACCATACGTAACATATTACGCTAATTTGAGTGTCACCGGATTTACGATAAATATGTTACGTCTAGTCTGTGAGACCAGGCTGATAATTCATTCATGTGAAGAGGACATTACATTCAGTATCAAAAAAAAACCCAACAAACCTTTATCCTGGTGTAAATCCCTTTTGGTGTTTCTTCTAAAACAGGCCCAAGACCAAACGTAACTATTTATATTAGCTTTAAAATAATTGAGGATGTAAACAACAGATCAATCACATATCTGATATATGATATTGTTTCTCATGATTTAGCAGGATACTTCTCCTGCCACTGACCTGACTACATCTAACAGCAGGATAAACCAGACTGACTACATCTAACAGCAGGATAAACCAGACTGACTACATCTAACAGCAGGATAAACCAGACTGACTACATCTAACAGCAGGATAAACCAGACTGACTACATCTAACAGCAGGATAAACCAGACTGACTACATCTAACAGCAGGATAAACCAGACTGACCTGACTACATCTAACAGCAGGATAAACCAGACTGACTACATCTAACAGCAGGATAAACCAGACTGACTACATCTAACAGCAGGATAAACCAGACTGACTACATCTAACAGCAGGATAAACCAGACTGACTACATCTAACAGCAGGATAAACCAGACTGACCTGACTACATCTAACAGCAGGATAAACCAGACTGACTACATCTAACAGCAGGATAAACCAGACTGACTACATCTAACAGCAGGATAAACCAGACTGACCTGACTACATCTAACAGCAGGATAAACCAGACTGACTACATCTAACAGCAGGATAAACCAGACTGACTACATCTAACAACAGGATAAACCAGACTGACTACATCTAACAGCAGGATAAACCAGACTGACTACATCTAACAGCAGGATAAACCAGACTGACTACATCTAACAGCAGGATAAACCAGACTGACTACATCTAACAGCAGGATAAACCAGACTGACCTGACTACATCTAACAGCAGGATAAACCAGACTGACCTGACTACATCTAACAGCAGGATAAACCAGACTGACCTGACTACATCTAACAGCAGGATAAACCAGACTGACTACATCTAACAGCAGGATAAACCAGACTGACTACATCTAACAGCGGGATAAACCAGACTGACTACATCTAACAGCAGGATAAACCAGACTGACTACATCTAACAGCAGGATACACCAGACTGACTACATCTAACAGCGGGATAAACCAGACTGACTACATCTAACAGCAGGATAAACCAGACTGACTACATCTAACAGCAGGATAAACCAGACTGACCTGACTACATCTAACAGCAGGATAAACCAGACTGACTACATCTGACAGCGGGATACAATAACCATGAAGATAATTGAATACTGTTCATCCTAGTGTGTATCTTTAGTGTAATCATCAATGCTGTTATGAGGTGATGATCCAGAAGATTTAAACCACTGGTACAATGAGAGAACAACAGACGTAGTGTCTGTTTATCACCTGGACTGTTTGATCTGAACATATCTGGAATGATACCTCTGGAATGGGTGAAGTAGAGAGACATCCCAGTGATATTACCACAAACAGACTCTGGATGGGTGAAGTAGAGAGACATCCCAGTGATATTACCACAAACAGACTCTGGATGGGTGAAGTAGAGAGACATCCCAGTGATATTACCACAAACAGACTCTGGATGGGTGAAGTAGAGAGACATCCCAGTGATATTACCACAAACAGACTCTGGATGGGTGAAGTAGAGAGACATCCCAGTGATATTACCACAAACAGACTCTGGATGGGTGAAGTAGAGAGACATCCCAGTGATATTACCACAAACAGACTCTGGATGGGTGAAGTAGAGAGACATCCCAGTGATATTACCACAAACAGACTCTGGATGGGTGAAGTAGAGAGACATCCCAGTGATATTACCACAAACAGACTCTGGATGGGTGAAGTAGAGAGACATCCCAGTGATATTACCACAAACAGACTCTGGATGGGTGAAGTAGAGAGACATCCCAGTGATATTACCACAAACAGACTCTGGATGGGTGAAGTAGAGAGACATCCCAGTGATATTACCACAAACAGACTCTGGATGGGTGAAGTAGAGAGACATCCCAGTGATATTACCACAAACAGACTCTGGATGGGTGAAGTAGAGAGACATCCCAGTGATATTACCACAAACAGACTCTGGATGGGTGAAGTAGAGAGACATCCCAGTGATATTACCACAAACAGACTCTGGAATGGGTGAAGTAGAGAGACATCCCAGTGATATTACCACAAACAGACTCTGGATGGGTGAAGTAGAGAGACATCCCAGTGATATTACCACAAACAGACTCTGGATGGGTGAAGTAGAGAGACATCCCAGTGATATTACCACAAACAGACTCTGGATGGGTGAAGTAGAGAGACATCCCAGTGATATTACCACAAACAGACTCTGGATGGGTGAAGTAGAGAGACATCCCAGTGATATTACCACAAACAGACTCTGGATGGGTGAAGTAGAGAGACATCCCAGTGATATTACCACAAACAGACTCTGGATGGGTGAAGTAGAGAGACATCCCAGTGATATTACCACAAACAGACTCTGGATGGGTGAAGTAGAGAGACATCCCAGTGATATTACCACAAACAGACTCTGGATGGGTGAAGTAGAGAGACATCCCAGTGATATTACCACAAACAGACTCTGGATGGGTGAAGTAGAGAGACATCCCAGTGATATTACCACAAACAGACTCTGGATGGGTGAAGTAGAGAGACATCCCAGTGATATTACCACAAACAGACTCTGGATGGGTGAAGTAGAGAGACATCCCAGTGATATTACCACAAACAGACTCTGGATGGGTGAAGTAGAGAGACATCCCAGTGATATTACCACAAACAGACTCTGGATGGGTGAAGTAGAGAGACATCCCAGTGATATTACCACAAACAGACTCTGGATGGGTGAAGTAGAGAGACATCCCAGTGATATTACCACAAACAGACTCTGGATGGGTGAAGTAGAGAGACATCCCAGTGATATTACCACAAACAGACTCTGGATGGGTGAAGTAGAGAGACATCCCAGTGATATTACCACAAACAGACTCTGGATGGGTGAAGTAGAGAGACATCCCAGTGATATTACCACAAACAGACTCTGGATGGGTGAAGTAGAGAGACATCCCAGTGATATTACCACAAACAGACTCTGGATGGGTGAAGTAGAGAGACATCCCAGTGATATTACCACAAACAGACTCTGGATGGGTGAAGTAGAGAGACATCCCAGTGATATTACCACAAACAGACTCTGGATGGGTGAAGTAGAGAGACATCCCAGTGATATTACACAACATTTAAACACATTGTTATTATTTCTACCACAAACAGACTAAATAGATATTATACAATGTGGTTTGACTTGATGGTGTACATCAGGGCTGTCCGACCCTGTTCCTCGAGAGCTACCCTCCTGTCGGTTTTCACCCCAACCCCCCAGCTGTAACCAACCCGACTCAGCTTTTCAACAAGCTAATTATTAGAATCAGGTGCTCTAGATGAGTGTTGGACAGCCCTGGTGTACATAATAAAATCCCAAGGACATCAAACAACATTTAAATACCTTATTATTATTATTTATACCACAAACAGACACCGGAGGGCGCTAGGCTCCATCAGTTTCATAATTGCAGTGATTTTGGCTGTTTAAATTCACCACAATAACTTCAGAAGGAACACATCTAGGGAAATATAACTGCTCTGTGTAGAACACCTCTCATCTCTCATAGATTAGATCAGACAGAGACAGCTAGCTTTATAGGAAATAACAAGCTGGTTGGTTTACAGCAGTGGTTCCCAACCAGGGGTGTACTTGGACCCCTGCGGGTACTTGAGAAGACTAATGAGGCCATAGGCTTACTGGTAAAATCCACACGAGGGGGTAGATCACGGGCACTCCGGGGCAGGTAGTGGTACGGTAACAGAAAAAAAGGTTTGGAACCGTTGTTTTTTACAGGAAATAAGGTGATGATTGTTTTCCAGGAAATGATTTGAGTATTTGGGGCTGGTGCCGTCGTGTCAGAGAGGAGTGAAAGTGTTGCTGGTGCCATAGGAACAGCACAGTGGATTTCACAAGAGCTGCGTTACATCCCAAATGACACCCTATTCTCTATAATGTGTACTACTTTAGACCAGGGCCCCATACACCATGGTGTACTATATAGGGAACAGGGTACCATTTGGGATTCAGACTGAGAGTGACAAAGGAGAAGGAGAGACCGGCTGAGGAGAGAGAGAGACAGAGACAGAGACAGAGACAGAGAGAGAGACAGAGAGAGAGAGAGAGAGAGAGAGAGAGAGACAGAGAGAGAGAGAGAGAGAGAGAGAGAGACAGAGAGAGAGAGAGAGAGAGAGAGAGAGAGAGAGAGACAGGGACAGAGAGAGACAGAGAGAGACAGAGAGAGAGAGAGAGAGAGACAGAGAGACAGAGAGAGAGAGAGAGAGAGAGAGAGAGAGAGTTAAGAAGGAGGAAGCCAGAGCCTGGCAGAGGTCGAGGAGAAAGAGAGAGGGTTAATTAAGAGGGAGGCCATTTTCTGTGTGATGTTCCATGTCAAAGGAAACACTTCATTCTAGATGTTATTCATACAAAGAAAATGGATTTGTCATCATAACCCGTGACAGCCATGACAGAACATAACTAATAGTGGCGTTTCTTCCACGCTTCAGAGGAGAGAGTCTTGCCACCACGACCTCTTAACTGCCAGACAGTCAAAATTGGTTTGATTTGGTTTTCGAAATGCAGCTGCTCAGTTTATATAGAATTTTTAAGAAAGTAGATTTTCTAATGTTGGGAAGATAAGATCATTTTAAGATCATTTAAAACTCCCACACACTATGAATTGCATTTTGTAACATGCTGAAGCATGACGAACAAGGCTCACAAGTCAACTTCTACTTATAAGCAATAAAGGCACGAGGGGATGTGGTATATGTCCAATATACTGTTCTTAGAAACGAAGCATCGCGGAGTGTCTGGATAAAGCCCTTAGCCGTGGTATATTGGCCATATACTACAAACCCCCAGGTGACTTACTGATATTAAAAACTGGGTATTAAAGCAATTAGAGCAGTAAAAATACATGTTTTGTCATACCCGTGGTATACGATCTTTTATACTCCGGGTTGTTCGAACCCTGAATGCTGATTGGCTGACAGCTGTGGTATATCAGACTGTATACCATGTGTATGACAAAACATTTCTTTTTACTGCTCTAATTACGTTGGTAACCAGTTTATAACAGCAATAAGGCACCTTGGGGGGTTGTGGTATATGGCCAATATACCACGGCTAAGGGCTGTGTCCAGGCACTCCGCGTTGCGTCGTGCATAAATATACCACTGCTGTCAGCCAATGAGCATTCATGGCTGGAACCACCCAGTTCATACTTGGAGTTAGATATGAATTGGTGTTCAAAACGAACTCCAGCTTCGGTTAGTAGAAGACGATGCAGTACATGATCTCACGAAGATAGTATTTGAACATTGATCCATACAACTCAAGGCCTACTTAGTATGATACAAGACCCATCAGCACATATTGTTCTCATAGGAAACAACGGCATCTCAAAAAGCACTCTGTTCCCTACTTAGTGCACTACTTTGACCATGGCCCATAGGGTTATGGTCAAAAGGAATTCACTACGCAGGGAATAGAGTGCTATTTGGGATGCAACCCATGTCTCCAAAGAGAGTTATCTTCCTTCTGCTCTAAGATGAAGAGTTTCAGATAGCATCCTGTACTGTACTGTTCTCCCTCCAGATAGTATCCTGTACTGTTCTCCCTCCAGATAGTATCCTGTACTGTACTGTTCTCCCTCCAGATAGCGTCCTGTACTGTACTGTTCTCCCTCCAGATAGTATCATGTACTGTACTGTTCCCCCTCCAGATAGTATCACGTACAGTTCTGTTCTCCCTCCAGATAGTATCCTGTACTGTACTGTTCTCCCTCCAGATAGTATCCTGTACTGTACTGTTCTCCCTCCAGATAGTATCCTGTACTGTTCTCCCTCCAGATAGTATCCTGTACTGTACTGTTCTCCCTCCAGATAGTATCCTGTACAGTACTGTTCTCCCTCCAGATAGTATCATGTACTGTACTGTTCCCCCTCCAGATAGCATCCTGTACTGTACTGTTCTCCCTCCAGATAGTATCCTGTACTGTTCTCCCTCCAGATAGTATCCTGTACTGTACTGTTCTCCCTCCAGATAGCATCCTGTACTGTACTGTTCTCCCTCCAGATAGTATCCTGTACTGTACTGTTCTCCCTCCAGATAGTATCCTGTACTGTTCTCCCTCCAGATAGTATCCTGTACTGTACTGTTCTCCCTCCAGATAGCATCCTGTACTGTACTGTTCTCCCTCCAGATAGCATCCTGTACTGTACTGTTCTCCCTCCAGATAGTATCCTGTACTGTACTGTTCTCCCTCCAGATAGCATCCTGTACTGTACTGTTCTCCCTCCAGATAGTATCCTGTACTGTACTGTTCTCCCTCCAGATAGCGTCCTGTACTGTACTGTTCTCCCTCCAGATAGTATCATGTACTGTACTGTTCCCCCTCCAGATAGTATCACGTACAGTTCTGTTCTCCCTCCAGATAGTATCCTGTACTGTACTGTTCTCCCTCCAGATAGTATCCTGTACTGTACTGTTCTCCCTCCAGATAGTATCCTGTACTGTTCTCCCTCCAGATAGTATCCTGTACTGTACTGTTCTCCCTCCAGATAGTATCCTGTACAGTACTGTTCTCCCTCCAGATAGTATCATGTACTGTACTGTTCCCCCTCCAGATAGCATCCTGTACTGTACTGTTCTCCCTCCAGATAGTATCCTGTACTGTTCTCCCTCCAGATAGTATCCTGTACTGTACTGTTCTCCCTCCAGATAGTATCCTGTACTGTACTGTTCTCCCTCCAGATAGCATCCTGTACTGTACTGTTCTCCCTCCAGATTTCATCCTGTACTGTACTGTTCTCCCTCCAGATAGTATCCTGTACTGTTCTCCCTCCAGATAGTATCCTGTACTGTACTGTTCTCCCTCCAGATAGCATCCTGTACTGTACTGTTCTCCCTCCAGATAGCATCCTGTACTGTACTGTTCTCCCTCCAGATAGCATCCTGTACTGTACTGTTCTCCCTCCAGATAGTATCCTGTACTGTACTGTTCTCCCTCCAGATAGTATCCTGTACTGTTCTCCCTCCAGATAGCATCCTGTACTGTACTGTTCTCCCTCCAGATAGTATCCTGTACTGTACTGTTCTCCCTCCAGATAGCATCCTGTACTGTACTGTTCTCCCTCCAGATAGTATCCTGTACTGTACTGTTCTCCCTCCAGATAGTATCCTGTACTGTACTGTTCTCCCTCCAGATAGTATCCTGTACTGTACTGTTCTCCCTCCAGATAGTATCCTGTACTGTTCTCCCTCCAGATAGTATCCTGTACTGTACTGTTCTCCCTCCAGATAGTATCCTGTACTGTACTGTTCTCCCTCCAGATAGCATCCTGTACTGTACTGTTCTCCCTCCAGATTTCATCCTGTACTGTACTGTTCTCCCTCCAGATAGTATCCTGTACTGTTCTCCCTCCAGATAGTATCCTGTACTGTTCTCCCTCCAGATAGTATCCTGTACTGTACTGTTCTCCCTCCAGATAGTATCCTGTACTGTACTGTTCTCCCTCCAGATAGCATCCTGTACTGTACTGTTCTCCCTCCAGATAGTATCCTGTACTGTACTGTTCTCCCTCCAGATAGCATCCTGTACTGTACTGTTCTCCCTCCAGATAGTATCCTGTACTGTTCTCCCTCCAGATAGTATCCTGTACTGTACTGTTCTCCCTCCAGATAGTATCCTGTACTGTTCTCCCTCCAGATAGTATCCTGTACTGTACTGTTCTCCCTCCAGATAGTATCATGTACTGTACTGTTCTCCCTCCAGATAGTATCCTGTACTGTACTGTTCTCCCTCCAGATAGTATCCTGTACTGTACTGTTCCCCCTCCAGATAGTATCACGTACAGTTCTGTTCTCCCTCCAGATAGCATAATGTACTGTACTGTACGGTTCTCCCTCCAGATATAATCATGTACTGTACCCCCTCCAGATAGCATAATGTACTGTAATGTTGTCCCTCCAGATAGCATCATGTACAGTATTGTACTGTTACATTTACATTTTTACATTTTAGTCATTTAGCAGACGCTCTTATCCAGAGCAACTTACAATGAATGCATACATTTCATACATTTATTTTTTTCATACTGGCCCCCCGTGGGAATCGAACCCACAACCCTGGCGTTGCAAATACCATGCTGGCGTTGCAAACACCATGCTCTACCAACTGTTGTCCCTCCAGATAGCATCATGTACTGTACTGTTGTCCCTCCAGATAGCATCATGTACTGTACTGTTGTCCCTCCAGATAGCATCATGTACTGTACTGTTGTCCCTCCAGATAGCATCATGTACTGTACTGCACTGTTCTTCTTCCAAATTATGCTTGAGTCAGCATCTTTGCCATACAGTTTTTTAGACAGCATACAGTGCCTTCAGAAAGTATTCACACCCCTTGACCTTTCACACATTTTGTTATGTTAGAGCCTGAATTTAAAATTGATTAAATTGAGATTTTGTGTAACTAGCCTACATACAATACCCTATAATTTCAAAGTGGAAATTATGTTTTTTGAAATTGCTGAAGTTTCTTGAGTCAATACGTATTCAAGTCCTTTGTTATGGCAAGCATAAATAAGTAACGACATGAATGAATGTCACTCTGAACTACCCATTCTAACCACGACAGAGAGCGAGAGAGGGCGGACAAACTCTCCAACAGAAACAAACTTTTCAACAGAGATCCCGACGACACACTGAGTGTAAATATATATATATTGATTGCAATTATTCCCAAATGAGTGAGTGTTCATGTGCAAAGGACTAGTATTTCAATTGTTATAATTATCAACTCTGAAGTGCCTTCTCAGCTGACCCCCACTCCCCTTTTGTCTAACAAGCCGCCATGCCGGTTTAGCCCACTAGGGCACATTCCCCTATGATTTCTTTATAACCATATCTACTGTTTGTTATGCATTTCTGTGAATTACTTAGTTAGTAAATAAATTATTTTAAGACAATTGATGTATGGATGACCCATAGTGAAGACTGGGTTCGTGCAGATAACCAACAATTTACGACGTTCGGAATGAGACTAACGTGAGGTAAATAATAATTCATTAATTCGAAGACTAATTGATCAGATATTAAAATATCTGAAAGTTATATTAGGAAAATTATAACTTTGTAATCTGAATGTTTTCCTTGGTGCCCCGACTTCCTAGTTAATTACAGTTACATGATTAATCAGGTTAATCGCGTAATAATAATTACAGAGTTTTAATGATGCCAAAGACACGACATGTGTATATGTATTTTTTTTTTTAAATATGTTGAATCCATTTTGAATTCAGGCTGTAACACAACAAAATGTGGAATGGGATATGAATACTTTCTGAAGGCACCGAATGTACTTCCAAAATGTCAGGATGACCATAAGGCCCTAATGTAGTTCACCCATATAGTATAGTGGACTAGGATGCCATTTGGGAAGCATCTTCAGGTTCAGATAATATGAAAGATATAATGTCTGTAATCAACTCTGTAGTAATACATCCCAGGTTCAGATAATCTATTATAAACGGTGAGCTATCTTGTCTGTTATTATACAGAAACATGTCAATGTCAAACTTGAATCCACAGCTGTCTCTGTTTAGTCCCCTCTGTTCACGCTGTTACATGATGGAGGCTAATGGGGATATGTGAACATGCATTCCGTGTTCTGTCCACTCTAAACCAAAGGAAATAGGATAAATAGTTCCATGTCGTTATCCATAGAAATAGAATCGGTTAAACTGTATATTATATGACTATGGATTCATTTTATCTGATTAACATAGAAGACATTTAGGTTGGATTCAATCGGATTAAGCCTTAAAAGCCCTTTCTCAACAAGGTCCAATGCAGCTGTTTTAAAAAAAATGTTTTATCTCAGAATTAAATCATTTTCTGGGTAACAATGAAATACCTTACTGTGATTGTTTTCAATCACAATGACTGAAAATAAACATAAATGGTTTCTTAGCAAAGAGCAATTTCTCAAGCAAGAATTTTGCTACAACTATGTGGGATTGGAGTGGCCTGAGTGGGGAGGGAAAAAGTGAAAACTAGCTGTTATTGGCAGAGAGGTTTTGAACTATTTTTCTCATTAACTTATTTACCACCTTGTGATGTCAGCAGGCAGGCCAAAACTCCATCCCACCAAAACAGGCAGAAATTTCAGGTGGTCTTTTCAAACAGTTTTCACAGTCTCATTCCAACCTCCTAGTATGGAAATATATATAAAACACAGGAAAATCCTGTTTTTGACTGCACTAGGCCTTTAGCCGGTGAAAGCTAACACCCGCATAGCTGGTATTTGTAACGGCTGTCGTAATGTAAGGACCAAGGCGCAGCGGGTTGAGTGCTCATCATTAATTTATTAAACAACGTGAACACGAAAAAACAAGAAAATCAAAAACACGACAGGAACAGTTTAGCAGGCTAACATAAAGCAGCAGAGCTAAAGACAACAACCCACAAACCCCAGGTGAAAAACACACACCTAATATATGACTCCCAATCAGGAACAACGATAACCAGCTGTTCCTGATCGGGAGCCACACAGACTAACAAAGAAACAGACATATTAGAAAAACCATACAGCACAACCCTACTGCCATGTCCTGACCAAAAACGAATACAATTACTCCCTCTGCTGGTCAGGACGTGACAGTACCCCCCCCCCCCCCTATAGGTGCAGACCCCGAATGCACCTCAAAAGAAAACACAAAAATCCCCCAATACCACAAAAAAAAAATAATACCCCTAAACAAAAAGATGGGGACACGCACCTCAGGGCTAGTGCGAGGAGTGGGAAAAGGCTGAGTAGGACTAGGCTGACTCACTGGAAGCTTGATACGTGGTGCTGGTACTGGACGTGCCAGACTAGAGGTTCGCACTTCCGGGTCAGCACGAGTGGCGGGAACTGGAACAACTGGGCCATGGAGGCGCACAGGTGGCCTTGATTGCACCTCCTGCACAACCCGTCCTGGCTGGATGGAACTAGCAGCCCTGTACGAGCGGGGTGCTAGTACAGGGCGAACTGGGCTGTGCAGGGGCTTGATGGTTACCGTGCGTAGAGCGGGCACAGGGTAGCCAGGTCCTAGGAGGCGTACCGGCGACCAGACGCGCTGCGCAGGCATCCTCCTACCAGGCTGGATGCCCACTCTAGCACGGCATCTGCGAGGGGCTGGAATAGCTCGCACCGGACTGTGCGAGCGTATGGGCGAGATCGAGCGCACTTCCTCAAACTTCGGCGCCCTCCACTCCATACGTTCCTCCATGTAAGCACGGGTAGCTGGCTTATGGCTCTTCCTTGGCCCAGCCAAACTACCCATGTGCCCCCCCCCAATTTGTTTTATTGGGGGTGCCTCTCATGCTTCTCCATCAGCGCGTTCCTGGCCTCATACTGCCGCCTCTCTGCCTTAGCTTCCTCTATTTCCTCCCGTGGGCGACGGTATTCCCCAGCCTGGTGCCAAGGTCCAGCCCCGTCCAGAATCTCCTCCCAAGTCCATCTCTCTCTATAGTCCATGTACTCCACCTGCTGCTCCTTTCTCCGCTGCTTGGTCTTTGTTTGGTGGGTTGTTCTGTAACGGCTGTCGTAATGTAAGGACCAAGGCGCAGCGGGTTGAGTGCTCATCATTAATTTATTAAACAACGTGAACACGAAAAAACAAGAAAATCAAAAACACGACAGGAACAGTTTAGCAGGCTAACATAAAGCAGCAGAGCTAAAGACAACAACCCACAAACCCCAGGTGAAAAACACACACCTAATATATGACTCCCAATCAGGAACAACGATAACCAGCTGTTCCTGATCGGGAGCCACACAGACTAACAAAGAAACAGACATATTAGAAAAACCATACAGCACAACCCTACTGCCATGTCCTGACCAAAAACGAATACAATTACTCCCTCTGCTGGTCAGGTCGTGACAGTGTTTTGACAATGTCGGAGGTGTAACTGCATTAGTACTGTCATATCGTGAGCGACTGCTTGTGTGGTCATTGTCATGAAGACACACCCGAGTTCAGAACCAGGAAGTGTAGGGTGAAAATCATAAAACAAAATAACAGGGATTTATATCAGCCTAATTGAGGTTTAAATCACAACATTACAGTGTTTGAATTTGTAACAAGGCTGCATGGGATTATTACTAATGAGACTCGGCCCATCCGATGGTAATGTCCCTGATAGAGCAGTTTCCTGAGTTGACAGCTCCAGTGGTTACACCTCCAACATCGGCTAACTAAAAACAATGATTGTCAATTAACGCGTGGGTCAAGTCAGAACTGGTTTAATCTAGCCCTTATTCTAAAACTAAAGAGTATCTAGGGTTAGGGTTGTGACTGGAGCTAGGGTTGGAGTTGTGACTGGAGCTAGGGTTTGGGTTGGAGTTGTGACTGGAGCTAGGGTTAGGGTTAGGGTTGTGACTGGAGCTAGGGTTAGGGTAGTGACTGGAGCTAGGGTTTGGGTTGGAGTTGTGACTGGAGCTAGGGTTAGGGTAGTGACTGGAGCTAGGGTTAGGGTAGTGACTGGAGCTAGGGTTTGGGTTGGAGTTGTTACTGGAGCTAGGGTTAGGGTTGTGACTGGAGCTAGGGTTAGGGTTGTGACTGGAGCTAGGGTTAGGGTTGTGACTGGAGCTAGGGTTAAGGTAGGGACCGGAGCTAGGGTTAGGGTTGTGACAGGAGCTAGGGTTAGGGTTGTGACTGGAGCTAGGGTTAAGGTAGTGACTGGAGCTAGGGTTAGGGTTGTGACTGTAACTAGGGTTAGGGTAGTGACTGTAACTAGGGTTAGGGTTGTGACTGGAGCTAGGGTTAAGGTAGTGACTGGAGCTAGGGTTAGGGTTGTGACTGTAACTAGGGTTAGGGTAGTGACTGGAGCTAGGGTTAAGGTAGTGACTGGAGCTAGGGTTTGGGCTCTGGAGTTGTGACTGGAGCTAGGGCTCTAGGGTAGTGACTGTAACTAGGGTTAGGGTAGTGACTGGAGCTAGGGTTAGGGTTAGAGTTGTGACTGGAGATAGGGTTAGGGTTGTGACTGGAGCTAGGGTTAGGGTTGTGACTGGAGCTAGGGTTAGGGTAGTGACTGGAGCCAGGGTTAGGGTAGTGACTGGAGCTAGGGTTAAGGTAGTGACTGGAGCTAGGGTTAGGGTTGTGACTGGAGCTAGGGTTAGGGTTGTGACTGGAGCTAGGGTTAAGGTAGTGACTGGAGCTAGGGTTAGGGTTGTGACTGTAACTAGGGTTAGGGTAGTGACTGTAACTAGGGTTAGGGTTGTGACTGGAGCTAGGGTTAAGGTAGAGACTGGAGCTAGGGTTAGGGTTGTGACTGTAACTAGGGTTAGGGTAGTGACTGGAGCTAGGGTTAAGGTAGTGACTGGAGCTAGGGTTTGGATTGGAGTTGTGACTGGAGCTAGAGTTAGGGTTGTGACTGGAGCTAGGGTTAGGGTAGTGACTGGAGCTAGGGTTAGGGTAGTGACTGTAACTAGGGTTAGGGTAGTGACTGGAGCTAGGGTTAGAGTTGTGACTGGAGATAGGGTTAGGGTTGTGACTGGAGCTAGGGTTAGGGTTAGAGTTGTGACTGGAGATAGGGTTAGGGTTGTGACTGGAGCTAGGGTTAGGGTTGTGACTGGAGCTAGGGTTAGGGTAGTGACTGGAGCTAGGGTTAGGGTTGTGACTGTAACTAGGGTTAGGGTAGTGACTGGAGCTAGGGTTAAGGTAGTGACTGGAGCTAGGGTTTGGGTTGGAGTTGTGACTGGAGCTAGGGTTAGGGTTGTGACTGGAGCTAGGGTTAGGGTAGTGACTGGAGCTAGGGTTAAGGTAGTGACTGGAGCTAGGGTTTGGGTTGGAGTTGTGACTGGAGCTAGGGTTAGGGTTGTGACTGGAGCTAGGGTTAGGGTAGTGACTGGAGCTAGGGTTAGGGTAGTGACTGTAACTAGGGTTAGGGTAGTGACTGGAGCTAGGGTTAGGGTTAGAGTTGTGACTGGAGATAGGGTTAGGGTTGTGACTGGAGCTAGGGTTAGGGTTGTGACTGGAGCTAGGGTTAGGGTAGTGACTGGAGCTAGGGTTAGGGTAGTGACTGGAGCTAGGGTTAAGGTAGTGACTGGAGCTAGGGTTAGGGTTGTGACTGGAGCTAGGGTTGGAGTTGTGACTGGAGCTAGGGTTTGGGTAGTGACTGTAACTAGGGTTAGGGTAGTGACTGGAGCTAGGGTTAAGGTAGTGACTGGAGCTAGGGTTTGGGTTGGAGTTGTGACTGGAGCTAGGGTTAGGGTTGTGACTGGAGCTAGGGTTAGGGTAGTGACTGTAACTAGGGTTAGGGTAGTGACTGGAGCTAGGGTTAAGGTAGTGACTGGAGCTAGGGTTTGGGTTGGAGTTGTGACTGGAGATAGGGTTAGGGTTGTGACTGGAGCTAGGGTTAGGGTTAGAGTTGTGACTGGAGCTAGGGTTAGGGTTGTGACTGGAGCTAGGGTTAGGGTTAGAGTTGTGACTGGAGCTAGGGTTAGGGTTGTGACTGGAGCTAGGGTTAGGGTTGTGCCTGGAGCTAGGGTTAGGGTAGTGACTGGAGCTAGGGTTTGGGTTGGAGTTGTTAATGGAGCTAGGGTTAGGGTTGTGACTGGAGCTAGGGTTAAGGTAGTGACTGGAGCTAGGGTTAGGGTAGTGACTGTAACTAGGGTTAGGGTTGTGACTGGAGCTATGGTTAAGGTAGTGACTGGAGCTAGGGTTAGGGTTGTGACTGTAAGTAGGGTTAGGGTAGTGACTGGAGCTAGGGTTAAGGTAGTGACTGGAGCTGGGGTTTGGGTTGGAGTTGTGACTGGAGCTAGGGTTAGGGTTGTGACTGGAGCTAGGGTTAGGGTAGTGACTGGAGCTAGGGTTAGGGTTGTGACTGTAACTAGGGTTAGGGTTGTGACTGTAACTAGGGTTAGGGTTGTGACTGGAGCTAGGGTTAGGGTTGTGACTGGAGCTAGGGTTAGGGTTGTGACTGTAACTAGGGTTAGGGTTGTGACTGGAACTAGGGTTAGGGTTGTGACTGTAACTAGGGTTAGGGTTGTGACTGTAACTAGGGTTAGGGTTGTGACTGTAACTAGGGTTAGGGTTGTGACTGGAGCTAGGGTTAGGGTTGTGACTGGAGCTAGGGTTAGGGTTGTGACTGTAACTAGGGTTAGGGTAGTGACTGGAGCTAGGGTTTGGGTTGTGACTGGAGCTAGGGTTAGGGTAGTGACTGGAGCTAGGATTAGGGTTGTGACTGGAGCTAGGGTTAGGGTTGTGACTGTAACTAGGGTTAGGGTAGTGACTGGAGCTATGGTTAAGGTAGTGACTGGAGCTAGGGTTTGGGTTGGAGTTGTGACTGTAACTAGGGTTAGGGTAGTGACTGGAGCTAGGGTTAGGGTTGTGACTGGAGCTAGGGTTAGGGTTGTGACTGTAACTAGGGTTAGGGTTGTGACTGTAACTAGGGTTAGGGTTGTGACTGTAACTAGGGTTAGGGTTGTGACTGTAACTAGGGTTTGGGTTGTGACTGTAACTAGGGTTTGGGTTGTGACTGGAGCTAGGGTTGGAGTTGTGACTGGAGCTAGGGTTAGGGTTGTGACTGTAACTAGGGTTAGGGTTGTGACTGGAGCTAGGGTTAGGGTTGTGACTGGAGCTAGGGTTAGGGTTGTGACTGTAACTAGGGTTAGGGTAGTGACTGGAGCTGGGGTCAGGGTTGTGACTGTAACTAGGGTTAGGGTTGTGACTGGAGCTAGGGTTAGGGTTGTGACTGGAACTAGGGTTAGTGTTGTGACTGTAACTAGGGTTAGGGTTGTGACTGGAGCTAGGGTTAGGGTTGTGACTGGAGCTAGGGTTAGGGTTGTGACTGTAACTAGGGTTGGAGTTGTGACTGGAGCTAGGGTTAGGGTTGTGACTGGAGCTAGGGTTAGGGTTGTGACTGTAACTAGGGTTGGAGTTGTGACTGGAGCTAGGGTTAGGGTTGTGACTGGAGCTAGGGTTAGGGTTAGGGTTAGGCTCTGTTGGATAAGCATGGCGCTTGCTAATCCAGTGTTGTGGGTTCACTTCCAACGGAGGACCAGTACAGAAACAACATGAAAATGTATGAAATCACTACAGTAAGTTACTCTGGAGAAGAGTGTCTGCTAAATATCTCAAATGTCAATGTAAAATGGTTAGAGGAGATAGAGGGGTTTTAGGAGATAGAGGGGTTAGAGGAGATAGGGGGTTAGAGGGGATAGAGGGGTTAGAGGAGATAGAGGGGTTAGAGGAGATAGAGGAGATAGAGGGGTTAGAGGAGATAGATGAGATAGAGGGGTTAGAGGAGATAGAGGGGTTAGAGGAGATAGGGGGTTAGAGGGGATAGAGGGGTTAGAGGAGATAGGGGGGTTAGAGGAGATAGAGGGGTTAGAGGAGATAGGGGGTTAGAGGGGATAGAGGGGTTAGAGGAGATAGAGGGGTTAGAGGAGATAGAGGAGATAGAGGGGTTAGAGGAGATAGATGAGATAGAGGGGTTAGAGGAGATAGAGGGGTTAGAGGAGATAGGGGGTTAGAGGGGATAGAGGGGTTAGAGGAGATAGGGGGGTTAGAGGAGATAGAGGGGTTAGAGGAGATAGGGGGTTAGAGGGGATAGAGGGGTTAGAGGAGATAGAGGGGTTAGAGGAGATAGAGGAGATAGAGGAGATAGAGGGGTTAGAGGAGATAGGGGGTTAGAGGGGATAGAGGGGTTAGAGGAGATAGAGGGGTTAGAGGAGATAGAGGAGATAGAGGGGTTAGAGGGGATAGAGGGGTTAGAGGAGATAGAGGGGTTAGAGGGGTTAGAGGAGATAGAGGGGTTAGAGGAGATAGAGGGGTTAGAGGAGATAGAGGGGTTAGAGGAGATAGAGGAGAGGGGGTGAGGGGAGGGGTGGGGTAGAGGAGATAGAGCAACACTACACTAGCAGGAGTTTTGTTCATATAAACTCAGCAAAAAAATAAACGTACCTTTTTCAGGACCCTGTCTTTCAAAGGTAGTTGCTAAAAATCTAAATAACTTCACAGATCTTCATTGTAAATGGTTTAAACACTGTTTCCCATGCTGTTCAATTAACCATAAACAATTAATGTACATGCACCTGTGGAACGGTCGTTAAGACACTAACAGCTTACAGACGGTAGGCAATTAAGGTCACAGTTATGAAAACCTAGGACACTAAAGAGGCCTTTCTACTGGCTCTGAAAAACACCAAAAGAAAGATGCCCAGGGTCCATGCTCATCTGCATTAAGGTGCAATGTCTGTACTGTGAGACGCCTAAGACAGCATTACAGGGAGACAGGACGCACAGCTGATCGTCCTCGCAGTGGCAGACCACCTGCACAGGATTGGTACATCCGAACATCACATACACCAGGAACGCACAATCCCTCCATCAGTGCTCAGACTGTCCGCAATAGGCTGAAAGAGGCTGGACTGAGGGCTTGTAGGCCTGTTGTAAGGCAAGTCCTCACCAGACATCACTGACAACAACGTCGCCTATGGGCACAAACCCACTGTAGCTGGACCAGACAGGACTGGCAAAAAGTGCTCTTCACTGACGAGTTGCGGTTTTGTCTCACCAGGGGGGATGGTCGGATTCGCATTTATCGTCGAAGGAATGAGCGTTACACCAAGGCCTGTACTCTGGAGCGGGATCGATTTGGAGGTGGAGGGTCAGTCATGGTCTGGGGCGGTGTGTCACAGCATCATCGGACTGAGCTTGTTGTCATTGCAGGCAATCTCAACGCTGTACGTTACAGGGAAGACATCCTCCTCCCTCATGTGGTACCCTTCCTGCAGGCTCATCCTGATATGACCCTCCAGCATGACAATGCCACCAGCCATAGTGCTCGTTCTGTGCGTGATTTCCTGCAAGACAAGAATGTCAGTGTTCTGCCATTGCCAGTGAAGAGCCCGGATCTCAATCCCATTGAGCATGTCTGGGACCTGTTGGATTGGAAAGTGAGGGCCAGGGCCATTCCCCCCAGAAATGTCTGGGAACTTGCAGGTGCCTTGGTGGAAGAGTGGGTGTTACGTGTTACGTTTTTCTTGTTCCCCATTTTTCCCCTGCTAGTGTGTTTGTCTTGGGCATTACAGGTGTACCGAGTTGCGGCTAACGATGGTGGGCGTGGCTGTAGCTGATTACAGAGAGGATATCTGTTTGCCGTGTGAGAAGAGAAGAGAGGAGGGGGAGAGAGAGAGGACACTTGTTTTTTTGTTTGATTATTTGTGTTAATTTCCTTGTGTTTCAGCCTGTCCTCCTGAGGCGCTCCACCCTACCTAGGTCCTGGAGAAGGGAAAAGGTAGATCTGCCCATGGGTGTACATTCTCACGTAGATAACCCATTGTTTTATACACTAGGTTAGCCGGGCGGGTGTCACCCTTGTATTTTTCTTGGAACCAGGTAGGACAGTGGGTTAGGGTTTAGAATGTGTTAGGAAGGATTAGGTGTGTAGAAGAGGAGGGACCTTTTGTTTATTTTCATTACTTGGACCCCGAACCCAAACATTTCCCTTCTCTTACCTTCCCTTGTTGTGGTTGTTTTGTTTCTTATTAATTATTTATGGGTGTGTTATATTGTTTATTTAACTAATTCACTAAACATCCCCTGAGGGTTAAAATTGAGTTCTGGTTGTGGTCTGATTTATTTATCGCTCATTGCACCCCACATTTCTTCCCTTTTCATCTGTATTACCTGGTGTGTTTAGGCCCAGGCATTTACGTCTCCTCCTCAGACGAGCTACACCCGAGGGGAGAACGTAAGATGGGGGCTCATCCGGGATATTTTTGATCCAGCTTGTGCCTGCACACTAGGGTAGTAAAGGTGGATTGGGTGGTTGTTGTGTTTGGTGTAGTGTGTAGTGCTGTGTAGTAGTTAGGTGGTGGATTTAGAATATGGCCAACTTTAACCTGAAGTTTTTTCTGGATAACCCAACGTGGGAGGGTTTTGAGAATTGTAGGAGAGTGGATTTAGAGACTTTGGCAGACCATTTCGATATCTCCGTGCCTAGGGGTTTTGTTAAGGCGGAGGTAAAGGCATTGGTATTAGCGGCACTGATGGAAAAGCAGGTGTTGGTTTTGCCTCGGCCTACGGTTGGAGAGGTGGTGGATGCTCTGGGTACCCCGACTAGGCCCGACGATGAGGTCGAGTATAAATCCCCGGACACCTTGCCTCGATTTGACCCTCTTTCTCCTATGCCTACGGCTGTACATTTGCAGATGGAGGCAGAAGAGCGAGCACAAATCCGAAAGGATGAGCTACATCTCAAGTTGGAGATGCGCCGACTGGAGTTGGAAGCAGAAAAGGACCTTAAGATAAGGCAGATGGACTTCGAAATGCGCAAATTGGAATTAGAGGCGGAGATGGCGAGGCTGGCCGCTGTCCCTGCCATTTCCAATAGTGTGTTTTCCACCCCAGGATCTGCCTCTACCTTTGACATTAGCCGGCATATTGCTTTAGTTCCACAATTCCGTGAGTCTGAGGTTGACTCTTACTTTTGTGCATTCGAACGCATAGCAGTGGCTTTGAATTGGCCTAGGGACGTGTGGCCGCTTTTACTCCAATGTAAATTGTCCGGTAAAGCGCAGGAGGTATTGGGTACTCTTTCTCTCGCTGATAGTCTTAATTACGACATAGTTAAGGCTACTGTGCTCCGTGGGTATGAGCTTGTGCCAGAGGCTTATAGACAAAAGTTTAGAAAGCACTCCAAATCCTCTATAAAAACTTTTGTTGAATTCGCTAGAGAGAAGGAGTCTCTCTTTGACAAATGGTGCTCAGCGAGTAAAATCAATGACTTTGAAGGTCTTCGTGAATTAATGTTATTGGAAGAATTTAAAAACAGCCTCCCAGAGCGGTTGGTTGTATACATTAAGGAACAGAAAGTGTTAAAGTTATCTGACGCCGCGGTGCTTGCAGATGAATTTGTGTTAACACATAAAACGGTGTTTCCCACACACCGTAGTGAGACTAGACCGGTTGTATCCTCTTCTGTCTACTATTCACCCCGTTACTCAGGAAGTACACGGCTGAATCAAAAGGAGGAACGCGCATGTTTTTACTGTCATAAAGTAGGACATGTAATTTCAGAATGTATGTCTCTAAAACACAAGTCACCAGCTTCAACCCCTAAACTCCATAAAAGTGTGGGTTTGATTAAAGTAACCAATAAGAGCTCTGTAAAGGAGAGTCCTGAAGTTGTACTAAGTCGTCCTGATCAAACGTACGACCCGTTCATATTTAAAGGCTTTGTTTCCCTGACAGATGATTCTGGAGACCAAAAGCCAGTTTTGATATTGAGAGATACTGGTGCGGCTCAGTCTGTAATTCTCTCGAGTGTTCTGCCTTGGTCAGAAGAGTCTTATTGTGGCTCTAGTGTATTATTGAGGGGGATCGAAATGGGTTGTGTGCCTGTTCCGTTACATACTGTCCATTTGACTTCTGATCTAGTGAGTGGATATTTCAGAATCGGTGTACAGTCCGAGCTTCCCGTACATGGGGTTGACCTAATCATGGGTAACGATCTAGCAGGAGGCAAAGTTGTGCCTGTGTTAGAAGTACTAGACAAGCCTGATGCTCAGTTAAGTGCTGATGTTTTGGGAACTACGTTTCCCGACGCATTTCCAGCGTGTGCCATTACGCGGGCGCAGTCACGTCGCTTAGGTACCATGGTAGACTTAGCTGACTCTGTGCTTGCACCTATGTTGAATGGGGAAGATATTCAGTGTTCTACTCCTGTGTTCCCAGTGAGTTCTGATCATGATGATGGAAATAAAGACAAGACAATGGCTTCCTCGGTGGACTGTTTAAGGTTGCCAGTTACTCGGGAGGAGCTAATAGCTGCCCAGATAGAGGATGTGGGCTTGGCCAAATGTTTTTCCTCCATGTTACCTTTGAGTGACAAAAACAGGAAAGGTGTCACGTATTTCCTTGAGAAGGGGCTTCTGATGAGAAAATGGACTCCCCGTGCTGACCTAGAAAATGATTGGAGTTCCGTTAGCCAGATTGTAGTTCCTGCCCCGTTTCAGACAAAGGTGTTGTCCCTAGCTCATGATATTCCCTGGTCTGGTCATCTAGGGGTGACTAAAACCTACGACCGACTCCTCCGTCATTTCTTCTGGCCGGGAATGAAACGGGATGTGGCTCGCTATTGCCGTACATGTAGTACTTGCCAGGTGGTGGGGAAGCCTAACCAGGTAATTTCCCCGGCTCCTCTCTGCCCTATTCCGGTCATGGGAGAGCCGTTTGAGAAGGTAATCATTGATTGTGTTGGTCCCTTACCCAGGACTAAGTCGGGTAATCAATTCTTGTTAACAATAATGTGCACTGCTACAAGGTACCCAGAGGCGATTCCTATGCGTAAAATCACAAGTAAGGCAATTGTGAAGGCGCTGATTAAGTATTTCTCTACCTTTGGATTTCCAAAAATTGTACAGACAGATCAAGGCACAAATTTTACATCAAAATTGTTTGGAAGTGTGTTGAAGTCCTTGTCAGTGTCCCATCAGATGTCTAGCGCTTATCACCCGGAGAGTCAGGGCGCGCTGGAACGTTGGCATCAGACGCTAAAAGCTATGTTGCGTAAATACTGTATGGACACAGGAAAAGATTGGGATGAGGGGGTGCCCTACGTGCTGTTTGCTATTCGGGAGACCGTACAGGAGTCTCTTGGGTTTAGCCCAGCTGAGCTAATCTTTGGTCATACCGTGAGAGGGCCTCTCAAGGTACTGAAAGAACAACTTATGGCTGATGATTCAGTTGGGTCCTCTACTAATGTACTAGACTATGTTAGTCAAGTCCGGGAGCGGTTGCATGACGCCTGTGCTGTAGCCAGAGAAAATCTGTCTTCCACACAAAAGAAAATGAAACGTCATTTTGATGTTAAATCTGTGTTTCGTTCTTTTCAACCAGGTGACCAAGTCTTGGTGTTGTTGCCGGTACCCGGCTCGTGTCTCTCTTCCAGTTTCTCTGGCCCATATGTAGTGGACCGAAAACTCAGTGATACTGATTATGTTATCAAAACGCCAGACCGTAGACGACCATTTAGGGTATGTCACATTAACATGATTAAAGCCTATCTTGTTAGAGGTGGTACCGAGTCTCCCATTACCAGTGAAAAACCTGTTGTATCCTCTGTTGCTTCTGTGAGCCTGGTTACTCACCCAGGAGTCAGCCTAAATGATGAGGACGGTTTGGTGATGCGGAATACTCCTGAGCAGTGTGCTCGTTTGTGTAATTCTGAGATGGTGGCGTCTCTCCCAACCCAGTTGTTGCATTTGAATGATCAGCAGAGATCTGATATTGAGTTACTAATCACTGATTTTCCAAGTCTCTTTCAGGATGTTCCCAGTCGTACCAATGTGTTGAAACATGATATAAATGTAGGTGATGCTGCTCCAATCAAACAGCACCCTTATCGTGTGAATTCAATCAAGAGAGGAGTGATGAAGAAAGAGGTAACTTATTTACTGGAAAATGAGATGGCAATCCCCAGTGGCAGTCCTTGGAGTTCCCCCTGTCTGCTGATTCCAAAGCCTGACGGGACTCAAAGATTTTGCACTGACTACAGGAAAGTGAATAATGTTACTATACCTGACTCATTCCCTTTACCTCGCATGGATGACTGTATAGACACCATTGGATCGGCTGCGTATGTTACTAAGCTTGACTTGTTAAAAGGTTATTGGCAGGTGCCTTTAACCCTTCGTGCCTCTGAGGTGTCTGCTTTTGTAACTCCTGACAGTTTCTGTCAGTACACAGTGATGGCTTTTGGAATGAGGAATGCTACAGCCACGTTTCAACGTTTGGTAAATATTGTGTTGGCTGATGTTCCTGATTGTACTGCATATCTGGATGACCTGGTTGTTCATTCGACTACCTGGCTTGATCACCTGAGCACATTGAGGGCTGTGTTTGCACGCTTGGCCAACGCTTCTTTGACCCTTAACTTAGCCAAATGTGAGTTTGGAAAGGCAACTGTTACATATTTGGGTAAAGAGGTAGGTCGGGGTCAGGTGCGTACCGTAGCAGCTAAGGTGGATGCTATCACCCGGTTTCCTGCCCCTGCCACTCGCCGAGAATTACGCAGATTTTTAGGCATGACGGGTTATTATCGTACATTTTGTAGGAATTTCTCAACAGTTGTAGCCCCACTGACTAGGTTACTCAGTCCTTCAGTATCCTTTGAGTGGACCGCTGAGTGTCAATCTGCTTTTGACTCTGTAAAAGCACTATTGTGTACTTCTCCTGTTCTTTCTGCCCCTGATTTCCAGAAACCATTTAAGTTGGAGGTGGATGCCAGTTCAGTGGGTGCAGGTGCTGTACTATTACAGGAACACGATGGTCTAGATCACCCAGTTTGCTACTTCTCTCGAAAATTCAACAGCTGTCAGTCAAGGTATTCCACTATCGAACAGGAGACCCTGGCGCTGTTATTTGCCCTACAATTTTTTGAAGTTTATGTTGGCTCCAGTGTGTTGCCTGTTGTGGTATACACAGACCACAACCCTTTAACTTTCTTGAGCCGCATGTATAACCACAACCAACGTCTTATGCGTTGGGCGTTGGTTATACAGGGTTATAATTTACAAATTCAGCACATAAAGGGTTCGGAAAACATCGTTGCGGATGCCTTGTCCCGTGCCTAGTAAAAAAAAAATAATAAAAAAAATACTAATAGCACCAGGCATTGATAACTTCGCTGTTGTAAAAAAATATATATATGTATGTAAGGGTTTTATCATAAACCCAGGGGTTTACTCTTTTTGGGGGGGGCGTGTTACGTGTTACGTTTTTCTTGTTCCCCATTTTTCCCCTGCTAGTGTGTTTGTCTTGGGCATTACAGGTGTACCGAGTTGCGGCTAACGATGGTGGGCGTGGCTGTAGCTGATTACAGAGAGGATATCTGTTTGCCGTGTGAGAAGAGAAGAGAGGAGGGGGAGAGAGAGAGGACACTTGTTTTTTTGTTTGATTATTTGTGTTAATTTCCTTGTGTTTCAGCCTGTCCTCCTGAGGCGCTCCACCCTACCTAGGTCCTGGAGAAGGGAAAAGGTAGATCTGCCCATGGGTGTACATTCTCACGTAGATAACCCATTGTTTTATACACTAGGTTAGCCGGGCGGGTGTCACCCTTGTATTTTTCTTGGAACCAGGTAGGACAGTGGGTTAGGGTTTAGAATGTGTTAGGAAGGATTAGGTGTGTAGAAGAGGAGGGACCTTTTGTTTATTTTCATTACTTGGACCCCGAACCCAAACATTTCCCTTCTCTTACCTTCCCTTGTTGTGGTTGTTTTGTTTCTTATTAATTATTTATGGGTGTGTTATATTGTTTATTTAACTAATTCACTAAACATCCCCTGAGGGTTAAAATTGAGTTCTGGTTGTGGTCTGATTTATTTATCGCTCATTGCACCCCACATTTCTTCCCTTTTCATCTGTATTACCTGGTGTGTTTAGGCCCAGGCTTTTACGTCTCCTCCTCAGACGAGCTACACCCGAGGGGAGAACGTAAGAGTGGGGTAACATCTCACAGCAAGAACTGGCAAATCTGGTGCAGTCTATGAGGAGGAGATGCACTGCAGTACTTAATGCAGCTGGTGGCCACACCAGATACTGACTGTTACTTTTGATTTTGACCTCCCCTTTGTTCAGAAACACATTATTCAATTTCTGTTAGTCACATGTCTGTGGAACTTGTTCAGATTATGTGTCATTTGTTGAATCTTGTTCTGTTCATGTACACATGCTAAGTTTGCTGAAAATAAACGCAGTTGACAGTAAGAGGACGTTTCGTTTTTTGCAAAGATTAGTTGCACAGTTTGTCTGAACAACCATTAGGCCTATTCCTAAACCACAAAACACACCACCACATCACAACCCTGTTGGATAATGATTACTCAAATGAAAAATGGATGTTTGTAAATTTTGCCTGGTGTTTTCCATTAATTGGCTTGTAATAAAATTGTTAGTGCTTTTGTAACATACAGCTTATTTCTAGTTTCCAAGGTTTCCATTGTCAGATTGTTTGTGTGTGTGTGTGTGTGTGTGTGTGTGTGTGTGTGTGTGTGTGTGTGTGTGTGTGTGTGTGTGTGTGTGTGTGTGTGTGTGTGTGTGTGTGTGTGAGAGAGAGTGCTGTAGTTGTTCAATGGAGGATCTGAATAAAATATTCCATGCCTCATTTCAATTAGAAATGGCACATTGATCAAAGAAAACCTCTTCCACGTGTTCTTGGTGGGTGTGTGTGTGCGTGAGCATGTGTGGTTGTATGTGTGTTGGCGCATGAAAAGAGTGTTCCTAAGGGTTCTGACAAGGGGGGTAGTTACTGTACTGTATCTATTGACCTCTGACGGTTGGCTGGTGGATATACTCCAGAAACATGTTAGAATACCAGTAGTATCTGTGATATGAAGCCAGTAGTATCTGTGATATGAAGCCAGTAGTGTCTGTAATATAAACCCAGTAGTATCAGTGATTTAAAGCCAGTAGTGTCTGTAATATAAACCCAGTAGTATCAGTGATTTAAAGCCAGTAGTATCTGTAATATGAAGCCAGTAGTATCTGTAATATGAAGCCAGTAGTGTCTGTGATATGAAGCCAGTAGTATCTGTGATATGAAGCCAGTAGTGTCCTTGATATGAAGCCAGTAGTATCTGTAATATGAAGCCAGAAGTATCTGTGATATGAAGCCAGTAGTATCTGTAATATGAAGCCAGTAGTGTCTGTGATATGAAGCCAGTAGTATCAGTGATTTAAAGCCAGTAGTATCTGTAATATGAAGCCAGTAGTGTCTGTGATATGAAGCCAGTAGTATCTGTGATATGAAGCCAGTAGTGTCCTTGATATGAAGCCAGTAGTATCTGTAATATGAAGCCAGAAGTATCTGTGATATGAAGCCAGTAGTATCTGTAATATGAAGCCAGTAGTATCTGTGATATGAAGCCAGACGGAGCTGTGATATGAAGCCAGTAGTATCTGTGATATAAAGCCAGTAGTATCTGTGATATGAAGCCAGTAGTATCTGTAATATGAAGCCAGTAGTATCTGTGATATAAAGCCAGTAGTATCTGTGATATAAAGCCAGTAGTATATGTCATATAAAGCCAGTAGTATCTGTGAAATGAAGCCAGTAGTATCTGTAATATGAAGCCAGTAGTATCTGTGATATGAAGCCAGTAGTATCTGTAATATATAGCCAGTAGTATCTGTAATATATAGCCAGTAGTATCTGTCATATAAAGCCAGTAGTATCTGTGATATAAAGCCAGTAGTATCTGTCATATAAAGCCAGTAGTATCTGTGATATGAAGCCAGTAGTATCTGTGATGTAATGCCAGTAGTATCAGTAATATAAAGCCAGTAGTATCTGTGATATAAAGCCAGTAGTATCTGTGATATGAAGCCAGTAGTATCTGTGATATAAAGCCAGTAGTATCTGTGATATAAAGCCAGTAGTACTGTATCTGCTGTGATGTAAATCCAGTAGTATCTGTGATATAAAGCCAGAAGTATCTGTGATATAAAGCCAGTAGTATCTGTGATATAAAGCCAGTAGTGTCTGTGATATAATGCCAGTAGTATCTGTGATATAAAGCCAGTAGTATCTGTGATATAAAGCCAGTAGTATCTGTAATATAAAGCCAGTAGTATCTGTGATATAAAGCCAGTTGTATCTGTGATATAAAGCCAGTAGTACTGTATCTGCTGTGATGTAAAGCCAGTAGTATCTATGATATGAAGCCAGTAGTATCTGTGATATAAAGCCAGTAGTATCTGTGATATAAAGCCAATAGTATCTGTGATTTGAAGCCAGTAGTATCTGTAATATGAAGCCAGTAGTATCTGTGATGTAAACCCAGTAGTATCAGTGATATAAAGCCAGTAGTGTCTGTGATATAAAGCCAGTAGTATCTGTGATATAAAGCCAGTAGTATCTGTAATATAAAGCCAGTAGTATCTGTGATATGAAGCCAGTAGTATCTGTAATTTATAGCCAGTAGTGTCTGCTGTGATATAAAGCCAGTAGTATCTGTGATATAAAGCCAGTAGTATCTATGATATAAAGCCAGAAGTGTCTGCTGTGATATAAAGCCAGTAGTATCTGTGATATAAAGCCAGTAGTATCTGTGATATAAACCCAGTAGTATCTGTGATATAAACCCAGTAGTATCTATGAGATAAAGCCAGAAGTGTCTGCTGTGATATAAAGACAGTAGTATCTGTGATATAAAGCCAGTAGTATCTGTAATATAAAGCCAGTAGTATCTGTAATATAAAGCCAGTAGTATCTGTGATATAAAGCCAGTAGTATCTGTGATATAAAGCCAGTAGTGTCTGTGATATAAAGCCAGTAGTACTGTATCTGCTGTGATGTAAAGCCAGTAGTATCTGTAATATAAAGCCAGTAGTATCTGTGATATAAAGCCAGTTGTATCTGTGATATAAAGCCAGTAGTACTGTATCTGCTGTGATGTAAAGCCAGTAGTATCTGTGATATAAAGCCAGTAGTATCTGTGATATAAAGCCAGTAGTATCTGTGATATAAAGCCAGTAGTATCTGTAATATGAAGCCAGTAGTATCTGTAATATAAAGCCGGTAGTGTCTGTGATATAAAGCCAGTAGTATCTGTGATATAAAGCCAGTAGTATCTGTGATATAAAGCCAGTAGTATCTGTGATTTAATGCCAGTAGTAGCTGTGATTTGAAGCCAGGAGTATCTGTGATTTGAAGCCACTAGTATCTGTGATATGAAGCCAGTAGTATCTGTGATATGAAGCCAGTAGTATCTGTGATATAAAGCCAGTAGTATCTGTGATTTAAAGCCAGTAGTAGCTGTGATTTGAAGCCAGCAGGTATCTGTGATTTGAAGCCACTAGTATCTGTGATATGAAGCCAGTAGTATCTGTGATATGAAGCCAGTAGTATCTGTGATATAAAGCCAGTAGTATCTGTGATATAAAGCCAGTAGTGTCTGTGATATGAAGCCAGTAGTATCTGTGATATAAAGCCAGTAGTATCTGTGATATAAAGCCAGTAGTATCTGTGATATAAAGCCAGTAGTACTGTATCTGCTGTGATGTAAAGCCAGTAGTATCTGTAATATAAAGCCAGTAGTATCTGTGATTTAAAGCCAGTAGTATCTGTGATATAAAGCCAGTAGTATCTGTGATATGAATCCAGTAGTATCTGTGATATAAAGCCAGTAGTATATGTGATATGAAGCCAGTAGTATCTGTGATATAAAGCCAGTAGTATCTGTGATTTGAAGCCAGTAGTATCTGTAATATAAAGCCAGTAGTATCTGTGATTTAAAGCCAGTAGTATCTGTGATTTAAAGCCAGTAGTATCTATGAGATAAAGCCAGAAGTGTCTGCTGTGATATAAAGACAGTAGTATCTGTGATATAAAGCCAGTAGTATCTGTAATATAAAGCCAGTAGTATCTGTAATATAAAGCCAGTAGTATCTGTGATATAAAGCCAGTAGTATCTGTGATATAAAGCCAGTAGTGTCTGTGATATAAAGCCAGTAGTACTGTATCTGCTGTGATGTAAAGCCAGTAGTATCTGTAATATAAAGCCAGTAGTATCTGTGATATAAAGCCAGTTGTATCTGTGATATAAAGCCAGTAGTACTGTATCTGCTGTGATGTAAAGCCAGTAGTATCTGTGATATAAAGCCAGTAGTATCTGTGATATAAAGCCAGTAGTATCTGTGATATAAAGCCAGTAGTATCTGTAATATGAAGCCAGTAGTATCTGTAATATAAAGCCGGTAGTGTCTGTGATATAAAGCCAGTAGTATCTGTGATATAAAGCCAGTAGTATCTGTGATATAAAGCCAGTAGTATCTGTGATTTAATGCCAGTAGTAGCTGTGATTTGAAGCCAGGAGTATCTGTGATTTGAAGCCACTAGTATCTGTGATATGAAGCCAGTAGTATCTGTGATATGAAGCCAGTAGTATCTGTGATATAAAGCCAGTAGTATCTGTGATTTAAAGCCAGTAGTAGCTGTGATTTGAAGCCAGCAGGTATCTGTGATTTGAAGCCACTAGTATCTGTGATATGAAGCCAGTAGTATCTGTGATATGAAGCCAGTAGTATCTGTGATATAAAGCCAGTAGTATCTGTGATATAAAGCCAGTAGTGTCTGTGATATGAAGCCAGTAGTATCTGTGATATAAAGCCAGTAGTATCTGTGATATAAAGCCAGTAGTATCTGTGATATAAAGCCAGTAGTACTGTATCTGCTGTGATGTAAAGCCAGTAGTATCTGTAATATAAAGCCAGTAGTATCTGTGATTTAAAGCCAGTAGTATCTGTGATATAAAGCCAGTAGTATCTGTGATATGAATCCAGTAGTATCTGTGATATAAAGCCAGTAGTATATGTGATATGAAGCCAGTAGTATCTGTGATATAAAGCCAGTAGTATCTGTGATTTGAAGCCAGTAGTATCTGTAATATAAAGCCAGTAGTATCTGTGATTTAAAGCCAGTAGTTTCCGTGATATAAAGCCAGTAGTATCTGTGATATAAAGCCTCATTTGCACACACTGTATATAGATTTTTTTTCTATTGTGTTAATGACTGTACGTTTATTTACTCCATGTGTAACTCTGTGTTGTTGTTTGTGTCGACCTGCTTTGCTTTATCTTGGCCAGGTCGCAGTTGTAAATGAGAACTTGTTCTCAACTGGCCTACCTGGTTAAATAAATGTGAAATCAAATCAAAATAACGCCAGTTGTACGTGCTGTAACATGAATACCAGCGTTACTGAGACGAGATGAAATATTCATTTTTCCAGAACTCCATGTAGTTATGCAGTTCATCATAACATAACATCAGAACAATAGTTGAAAACCTTGAGAGCTGAAATAGGCTGAATTGAATTTCTTTGCTGTCACATCTTCAGTTGCTTATTCATTTTCTTAATTGCATGTCACCCTCTCTGCTCTTCACTTCCAGTAGTTTGTCCTACATTGACGGTGTTGAGAATTAGCTCTAATTCAGGAGACTTGAAAGCAACATTTTAAACTAGTTGCCTTCAACACAGAGTCATTTGATAAAATTGCTGCTCTGCACGTTTTATTATACCAGTAATTAAAGTTGTCCAGGGTCACGGTTGCCACAGTCCATGTGATGGCAGGCCACACATAGTATCAGATTACATCAGTTTGTTGGATAAATTCAACCGTACTGTGTATTGGTCACATGCTATCCTACTGCATACTGGCCTTCTCTAGAAATACCATCTTCATGTTATTGCATGGCGTCCGTCCAGCCATGACTGTTCTCTCTCCCTCGTGTCCCCTTTCTTCCACTAAACTACTTCTCCTTCTCTCTGGTCGAGATCACAACCAAACCCACCTCCACCCATGTTGCCACCCACGTTGCCTACCACAAGACGATGCCACGCACCCGAGGGCCACCATGAAGACATACCCAGCTGCCTCCACTGCTGCATATTCATTCCACCACCAACACCAACTCACCCTCCAAGCCTGATATTCATTCTACCAAACACAACTCGGCCTCCAAGCCTCATATTCATTCCACCACCAACACCAACTCGGCCTCCAAGCCTCATATTCATTCTACCAAACACAACTCGGACTCCAAGCCTCAAATCAGGCCTCTAAGACTTTGACCCAGGTCCCCAAACCAGCTCCGGACCTGACTTCTCCCCCAGCCTCGGATTACAAATTCTGACACAGCCCAAGTCCCTGCAGCTGCAGCTCCGCCCGACGACCCAGCAGGCCGGCTTTCCTCTCTCTCTATAATACCTGGACACAGGTACACATCCCTCTCCCCTATCCCCTCTCTCTATAATACCTGAACACAGGTACACATCCCTCTCCTCTAACCCCTTTATCTCCTCTAACCCCTCTATCTCCTCTATCCCCTCTAACCTCAGCCTTCTCTCACTACAGAGACCTCATCCGCTTAGCTCAGCCTTCTCTCATCCGCTTGGCTCAGCCTTCTCTCACTACAGAGACCTCATCCGCTTAGCTCAGCCTTCTCTCACTACAGAGACCTCATCCGCTTGGCTCAGCCTTCTCTCTGCTAGCAGTTGGATGACTACCATTCCATTGTTATGGATCTGGTTGTTTGTTTTGGCGGCTCGACAATCTACTACTGCCATTGTCTGCTTTGGGTTGTCACTGCCTCCAGACTCCTGCATTGGAATGCCAGCACATATTGGGGCGATCTCTTCGCCAGCAGGGTTAAAAATCACCTTCGACCTCTGTGATTGTCCATCCCACCCTGCCTGCATCCTGTCTGCCCTGACACCAGTGACCCCTGATGCATCCCCCGCCCTGCCACTGCTTACTGCTCGGCTCCTCTATGCTCCCCTTCCTTCCTCTGGACAACTCTCAACCTTTGCTTCCTTGTATGTGGCGAGGAACAGTTGTCGTTCCCCATGCTGAGACGACCTGGTTACTACGATTACCATCGACACCCATTCGACACTCCAGTGGTGGCTCACCTCCTCTCACAGTCTTCCAGTCCCTGCCTCTTTTCACGGACACCATCTACCTCACTCACCGTATCCTACCCAACCAGCCAAAAGAGGATTGGCTCCCCTGCTGAGCCTGGTTTCCCTCAGGTTTTTCATTTGTTCAAGGGAGTTTTTTCCTTGACACGTTACTTCTGCTTTCTCTCCTGGGGTCGAAGGTCGGGTCACTCCTTGGGCATCTCATTCATATACCTGTACTACCTCAAATCAACTTTTATTGGTCACATGCAGATGTTATTGCGAGTGTAACGAAATGCTTGCGCTTCTAGTTCCGACAATGCAGCAATATCAACAAGTAATCTAACAATTTCACAACAACTACCTAATACACACAAATCTAAGTAAAGGGATGGAATAAGAATATGTACATATAAATATATGGATGAGCGATGACCGTGTGGCAAGATGCAATAGACGCTATAAAATACAGTTTGCCATCACCTCAACATATCGTCAACCATTCAGCACCTGCAGACCAGAATAGCTCACTTCCTTTTCAGGGTCCTACTAACTTGGAGGTCCATTTTTGGGGGATTGCCATCACCACACCACAGCAGCCTAACTACGACGGCCTGATGGGGATGTCTTCCTGAAACTCCAAGCTAAACCCTCTGCATCCTTCATCTAGAGCCCTCTGCTTCACCTGGTCTATTCTCATTCCCAACTGAATCCTTCATCTGCATCCCTCTACTTTATCCGGTCCATTCTCATTCCTTCCTGAATCCTTCATTTACTGACCTCTACTTCATCCGGTCCATTCTCATTCCTTCCTGAATCCTTCATTTACTGACCTCTACTTCATCCGGTCCATTCTCATTCCCTCCTGAATCCTTCATTTACTGACCTCTACTTCATCCGGTCCATTCTCATTCCCTCCTGAATCCTTCATTTACTGACCTCTACTTCATCCGGTCCATTCTCATTCCCCTCCTGAATCCTTCATCTGCATCCCTCTACTTCATCTGGTCCATTCTCATTCCCCTCCTGAATCCTTCATCTGCATCCCTCTACTTCATCTGGTCCATTCTCATTCCCCTCCTGAATCCTTCATCTGCATCCCTCTACTTCATCTGGTCCATTCTCATTCCTTCCTGAATCCTTCATCTGCATCCCTCTACTTCATCCGGTCCATTCTCATTCCCCTCCTGCATCCTTCATCTGCATCCCTCTACTTCATCTGGTCCATTCTCATTCCTTCCTGAATCCTTCATCTGCATCCCTCTACTTCATCTGGTCCATTCTCATTCCCCTCCTGAATCCTTCATCTGCATCCCTCTACTTCATCCGGTCCATTCTCATTCCCCTCCTGAATCCTTCATCTGCATCCCTCTACTTCATCTGGTCCATTCTCATTCCTTCCTGAATCCTTCATCTGCATCCCTCTACTTCATCCGGTCCATTCTCATTCCTTCCTGAATCCTTCATCTGCATCCCTCTACTTCATCCGGTCCATTCTCATTCCCCTCCTGAATCCTTCATCTGCATCCCTCTACTTCATCCGGTCCATTCTCATTCCCCTCCTGAATCCTTCATCTGCATCCCTCTACTTCATCCGGTCCATTCTCATTCCCCTCCTGAATCCTTCATCTGCATCCCTCTACTTCATCCGGTCCATTCTCATTCCTTCCTGAATCCTTCATCTGCATCCCTCTCCTTCATCCGGTCCATTCTCATTCCCCTCCTGAATCCTTCATCTGCATCCCTCTACTTCATCCGGTCCATTCTCATTCCCCTCCTGCATCCTTCATCTAGAGCCCTCTCCTTCATCCGGTCCATTCTCATTCCCCTCCTGAATCCTTCATCTGCTTCCCTCTACTTCATCCGGTCCATTCTCAAACCATTCCATTTCCTGAAGTAATATTCTAAACCTATTTCAATGTCTGAATCCTCAATTATTTTCCTTCCTGTTGTCTAAAAGCAATTGTCTGATTCTGGGGTTATTATCTAAATGCTAGTACAGTCTGTCATCTCTCTCATATCTCTCTCTATCTCTCCCTCTCTCTCTCCCATCTCTCTTTCTCTATCCCTGTCTCCCTCTCGCTCTGTCTCCCTCTCTCTCTCATCTCTCCCTCATCTCTCTCTCTCCCTGTCTCCTTCTCTCTCTCTCCCTCGCTCATCTATCCCTCTCTCATCTCTCCCTCATCTCTCTCTCCGTCTCCCTCTGTCTCCCTCTCTCTCTCTCCCTCGCTCATCTCTCCCTTTCCCTCTATCTCTCTCATCTCTCCCTCTCTCTCGCGCTCTTTCTTTCCTTCTCTGTCCAAAGAAATACAATTCAGTCCATCATCATTATATCACTCCTCTGTCTGTCACAAATGTACTACCTTCCAGATGGCTAGTAATGCACTATGTAGTGAATAGGGTTCCACTTGGGACTCAGCCGTTGTGAGATTGTCCTCAGGCTAACTTCTTTCTAGAACTTTGTAACCCATCAATATTTGCTACTACCGCAGCATGACTTTACAATAACAACTTGTTGTTGAAGTTTCACTGTGTTGTGTAGTTTACCAATGTGTGATCTTCTACAGTGTTTGGTTTCTTGGAGAGTGTGGTTCCAAGGCCTGCTATAGCTATTCTATTCTACTTTCTCTCTTCACTACCGCTCTGTTAGCCTGGGTACCAGTCTGTTTGTCTCCTACCTCTCTGTTAGCCTGGGTACCAGTCAGTCTGTCTCCTACCTCTCTGTTAGCCTGGGTACCAGTCAGTCTGTCTCCTACCTCTCTGTTAGCCTGGATACCATTCTGTTTGTCTTCTACCTCTCTGTTAGCCTGGGTACCATACTGTTTGTCTTCTACCTCTCTGTTAGCCTGGGTACCAGTCTGTCTCCTACCTCTCGGTTAGCCTGGGTACCATTCTGTTTGTCTTCTACCTCTCTGTTAGCCTGGGTACCAGTCTGTCTCCTACCTTTCTGTTACTCTGGGTAACAGTCTGTTTGTCTCCTACCTCTCTGTTAGCCTGGGTATCATTCTGTTTGTGCCATCATGCCACTCTTTGTCAGGATAAACATCACAATGAGCTGACAAGAACACAAACAAATCTGGGACCAGGCTGTCTCTCATCTGTATCTGTGGAATTGTCTAAGAATTGACAATGTTTATCAAATATAAATGGCACATCTCAGTGATACATGCTCTCAAAACCGACACCTTGAGCTGTGTGGTATACCTATCACACCAAACAGAAAAACGACCTGCTAGTCTAAACAGAAAAGCTACCTGCTAGACTAAACAGAAGCTAACTGCTAGACTACACAGAAGCTAACTGCTAGACTAGACAGAAGCTAACTGCTAGACTAAACAGAAGCTAACTGCTAGTCTAAACAGAAGCTAACTGCTAGTCTAAACAGAAACTAACTGCTAGTCTAAACAGAAACTAACTGCTAGTCTAAACAGAAGTTAACTGCTAGACTAAACAGAAGCTAACTGCTAGTCTAAACAGAAAAGCTACCTGCTAGACTAAACAGAAGCTAACTGCTAGACTAAACAGAAGCTAACTGCTAGTCTAAACAGAAAAGCTACCTGCTAGTCTAAACAGAAGCTAACTGCTAGACTAAACAGAAGCTAACTGCTAGTCTAAACAGAAAAGCTACCTGCTAGACTAAACAGAAGCTAACTGCTAGACTAAACAGAAAAGCTACCTGCTAGACTAAACAGAAGCTAACTGCTAGACTAAACAGAAGCTAGCTGCTAGTCTAAACAGAAGCTAACTGCTAGTCTAAACAGAAGCTAACTGCTAGCCTAAACAGAAACTAACTGCTACACGAAACAGAAGCTAACTGCTAGTCTAAACAGAAGCTAACTGCTAGACTAGACAGAAAAGCTACCTGCTAGACTGAACAGAATCTAACTGCTAGTCTAAACAGAAGCTAACTGCTAGTCTAAACAGAAGCTAACTACTAGTCTAAACAGAAAAGCTACCTGCTAGACTAAACAGAAGCTAACTGCTAGTCTAAACAGAAAAGCTACCTGCTAGTCTAAACAGAAGCTAACTGCTAGTCTAAACAGAAAAGCTACCTGCTAGACTAAACAGAAGCTAACTGCTAGACTAAACAGAAAAGCTAACTGCTAGTCTAAACAGAAGCTAACTGCTAGCCTAAACAGAAGCTAACTGCTAGTCTAAACAGAAAAGCTACCTGCTAGTCTAAACAGAAGCTAACTGCTAGACTAAACAGAAGCTAACTGCTAGTCTAAACAGAAAAGCTACCTGCTAGACTAAACAGAAGCTAACTGCTAGACTAAACAGAAAAGCTACCTGCTAGACTAAACAGAAGCTAACTGCTAGACTAAACAGAAGCTAACTGCTAGTCTAAACAGAAGCTAACTGCGAGTCTAAACAGAAGCTAACTGCTAGACTAAACAGAAGCTAACTGCTAGTCTAAACAGAAGCTAACTGCTAGTCTAAACAGAAGCTAACTGCTAGCCTAAACAGTAACTAACTGCTACACGAAACAGAAGCTAACTGCTAGTCTAAACAGAAGCTAACTGCTAGACTAGATAGAAAAGCTACCTGCTAGACTAAACAGAATCTAACTGCTACTCTAAACAGAAGCTAACTGCTAGTCTAAACAGAAGCTAACTACTAGTCTCAACAGAAGCTAACTGCTAGTCTAAACAGAAAAGTGATCTGCTAGTCTAAACAGAAGCTATCTGCTAGTCTAAACAGAAAAGCTACCTGCTAGACTAAACAGAAGCTAACTGCTAGCCTAGACAGAAAAGCTAACTGCTAGTCTAAACAGAAACTAACTGGAAGACTAGACAGAAACTAACTGCTAGACTAAACAGAAACTAACTGCTAGACTAAACAGAAGCTAACTGCTAGACTAGACAGAAGCTAACTGCAAGCCTAAACAGAAACTAACTGCTAGTCTAAACAGAAGCTAACTGCTAGACTAAACAGAAGCTAACTGCTAGTCTAAACAGAAGCTAACTGCTAGTCTAAACAGAAGCTAACTGCTAGCCTAAACAGTAACTAACTGCTACACGAAACAGAAGCTAACTGCTAGTCTAAACAGAAGCTAACTGCTAGACTAGATAGAAAAGCTACCTGCTAGACTAAACAGAATCTAACTGCTACTCTAAACAGAAGCTAACTGCTAGTCTAAACAGAAGCTAACTACTAGTCTCAACAGAAGCTAACTGCTAGTCTAAACAGAAGCTAACTGCTAGCCTAAACAGTAACTAACTGCTACACGAAACAGAAGCTAACTGCTAGTCTAAACAGAAGCTAACTGCTAGACTAGATAGAAAAGCTACCTGCTAGACTAAACAGAATATAACTGCTACTCTAAACAGAAGCTAACTGCTAGTCTAAACAGAAGCTAACTACTAGTCTCAACAGAAGCTAACTGCTAGTCTAAACAGAAAAGTGATCTGCTAGTCTAAACAGAAGCTATCTGCTAGTCTAAACAGAAAAGCTACCTGCTAGACTAAACAGAAGCTAACTGCTAGCCTAGACAGAAAAGCTAACTGCTAGTCTAAACAGAAACTAACTGGAAGACTAGACAGAAACTAACTGCTAGACTAAACAGAAACTAACTGCTAGACTAAACAGAAGCTAACTGCTAGACTAGACAGAAGCTAACTGCAAGCCTAAACAGAAACTAACTGCTAGTCTAAACAGAAGCTAACTGCTAGACTAAACAGAAGCTAACTGCTAGTCTAAACAGAAGCTAACTGCTAGTCTAAACAGAAGCTAACTGCTAGCCTAAACAGTAACTAACTGCTACACGAAACAGAAGCTAACTGCTAGTCTAAACAGAAGCTAACTGCTAGACTAGATAGAAAAGCTACCTGCTAGACTAAACAGAATCTAACTGCTACTCTAAACAGAAGCTAACTGCTAGTCTAAACAGAAGCTAACTACTAGTCTCAACAGAAGCTAACTGCTAGTCTAAACAGAAGCTAACTGCTAGACTAAACAGAAACTAACTGCTAGACTAAACAGAAACTAACTGCTAGTCTAAACAGAAAAGCTAACTGCTAGACTAAACAGAAAAGTGATCTGCTAGTCTAAACAGAAGCTATCTGCTAGTCTAAACAGAAAAGCTACCTGCTAGACTAAACAGAAGCTAACTGCTAGCCTAGACAGAAAAGCTAACTGCTAGTCTAAACAGAAACTAACTGGAAGACTAGACAGAAACTAACTGCTAGACTAAACAGAAACTAACTGCTAGACTAAACAGAAGCTAACTGCTAGACTAGACAGAAGCTAACTGCAAGCCTAAACAGAAACTAACTGCTAGTCTAAACAGAAGCTAACTGCTAGACTAAACAGAAGCTAACTGCTAGTCGAAACAGAAACTAACTGCTAGCCTAAACAGAAACTAACTGCTAGTCTAAACAGAAACTAAATGCTAGCCTAAACAGAAGCTAACTGCTAGTCTAAACAGAAACTAACTGCTAGCCTAAACAGAAGCTAACTGCTAGCCTAGACAGAAAAGCTAACTGCTAGTCTAAACAGAAACTAACTGGAAGACTAGACAGAAACTAACTGCTAGACTAAACAGAAACTAACTGCTAGACTAAACAGAAGCTAACTGCTAGACTAGACAGAAGCTAACTGCTAGCCTAAAAAGAAACTAACTGCTAGTCTAAACAGAAGCTAACTGCTAGACTAAACAGAAGCTAACTGCTAGTCGAAACAGAAACTAACTGCTAGCCTAAACAGAAACTAACTGCTAGTCTAAACAGAAACGAACTGCTAGCCTAAACAGAAGCTAACTGCTAGTCTAAACAGAAACTAACTGCTAGTCTAAACAGAAGCTAACTGCTAGACTAAACAGAAGCTAACTGCTAGTCTAAACAGAAAAGCTACCTGCTAGAATAAACAGAAGCTAACTGCTAGACTAAACAGAAAAGCTACCTGCTAGACTAAACAGAAGCTAGCTGCTAGTCTAAACAGAAGCTAACTGCTAGTCTAAACAGAAGCTAACTGCTAGCCTAAACAGAAACTAACTGCTACACGAAACAGAAGCTAACTGCTAGTCTAAACAGAAGCTAACTGCTAGACTAGACAGAAAAGCTACCTGCTAGACTGAACAGAATCTAACTGCTAGTCTAAACAGAAGCTAACTGCTAGTCTAAACAGAAGCTAACTGCTAGTCTAAACAGAAGTTAACTGCTAGTCTAAACAGAAAAGCTACCTGCTAGACTGAACAGAATCTAACTACTAGACTAAACAGAAAAGCTAACTGCTAGTCTAAACAGAAGCTAACTGCTAGACTAGACAGAAGCTAACTGCTAGTCTAAACAGAAAAGCTACCTGCTAGACTAAACAGAAGCTAACTGCTAGACTAAACAGAAAAGCTACCTGCTAGACTAAACAGAAGCTAACTGCTAGACTAAACAGAAGCTAACTGCTAGTCTAAACAGAAGCTAACTGCGAGTCTAAACAGAAGCTAACTGCTAGACTAAACAGAAGCTAACTGCTAGTCTAAACAGAAGCTAACTGCTAGTCTAAACAGAAGCTAACTGCTAGCCTAAACAGTAACTAACTGCTACACGAAACAGAAGCTAACTGCTAGTCTAAACAGAAGCTAACTGCTAGACTAGATAGAAAAGCTACCTGCTAGACTAAACAGAATCTAACTGCTACTCTAAACAGAAGCTAACTGCTAGTCTAAACAGAAGCTAACTACTAGTCTCAACAGAAGCTAACTGCTAGTCTAAACAGAAGCTAACTGCTAGACTAAACAGAAAAGCTAACTGCTAGACTAAACAGAAAAGCTACCTGCTAGACTAAACAGAAGCTAACTGCTAGCCTAGACAGAAAAGCTAACTGCTAGTCTAAACAGAAACTAACTGGAAGACTAGACAGAAACTAACTGCTAGACTAAACAGAAACTAACTGCTAGACTAAACAGAAGCTAACTGCTAGACTAGACAGAAGCTAACTGCTAGCCTAAACAGAAACTAACTGCTAGTCTAAACAGAAGCTAACTGCTAGACTAAACAGAAGCTAACTGCTAGTCGAAACAGAAACTAACTGCTAGCCTAAACAGAAACTAACTGCTAGTCTAAACAGAAACTAACTGCTAGCCTAAACAGAAACTAATTGCTAGTCTAAACAGAAGCTAACTGCTAGCCTAAACAGAAACTAACTGCTACACGAAACAGAAGCTAACTGCTAGTCTAAACAGAAGCTAACTGCTAGACTAGATAGAAAAGCTACCTGCTAGACTAAACAGAATCTAACTGCTACTCTAAACAGAAGCTAACTGCTAGTCTAAACAGAAGCTAACTACTAGTCTAAACAGAAGCTAACTGCTAGTCTAAACAGAAGCTAACTGCTAGACTAAACAGAAACTAACTGCTAGTCTAAACAGAAAAGCTAACTGCTAGACTAAACAGAAAAGTTACCTGCTAGTCTAAACAGAAGCTAACTGCTAGTCTAAACAGAAAAGCTACCTGCTAGCCTAGACAGAAAAGCTAACTGCTAGTCTAAACAGAAAATGCTAACTGCTAGTCTAAACAGAAACTAACTGCAAGACTAGACAGAAACTAACTGCTAGATTAAACAGAAACTAACTGCTAGACTAGACAGAAGCTAACTGCTAGACTAGACAGAAACTAACTGCTAGCCTAAACAGAAACTAACTGCTAGTCTAAACAGAAGCTAACTGCTAGACTAAACAGAAGCTATCTGCTAGTCTAAACAGAAACTAACTGCTAGCCTAAACAGAAACTAACTGCTACTCTAAACAGAAGCTATCTGCTAGCCTAAACAGAAACTAACTGCTAGCCTAAACAGAAACTAACTGCTACTCTAAACAGAAGCTAACTGCTAGTCTAAACAGAAGCTAACTACTAGTCTAAACAGAAGCTAACTGCTAGTCTAAACAGAAGCTAACTGCTAGACTAAACAGAAACTAACTGCTAGTCTAAACAGAAAAGCTAACTGCTAGACTAAACAGAAAAGTTACCTGCTAGTCTAAACAGAAGCTAACTGCTAGTCTAAACAGAAAAGCTACCTGCTAGACTAAACAGAAGCTAACTGCTAGCCTAGACAGAAAAGCTAACTGCTAGTCTAAACAGAAACTAACTGCAAGACTAGACAGAAGCTAACTGCTAGACTAAACAGAAACTAACTGCTAGACTAAACAGAAGCTAACTGCTAGACTAGACAGAAGCTAACTGCTAGCCTAAACAGAAACTAACTGCTAGTCTAAACAGAAGCTAACTGCTAGACTAAACAGAAGCTAACTGCTAGTCTAAACAGAAACTAACTGCTAGCCTAAACAGAAACTAACTGCTAGTCTAAACAGAAACTAACTGCTAGCCTAAACAGAAGCTAACTGCTAGTCTAAACAGAAACTAACTGCTAGCCTAAACAGAAGCTAACTGCTAGTCTAAACAGAAACTAACTGCTAGCCTAAACAGAAGCTAACTGCTAGTCTAAACAGAAACTGACTGCTAGACTAAACAGAAGCTAACTGCTAGTCTAAACAGAAACTAACTGCTAGCCTAAACAGAAGCTAACTGCTAGCCTAAACAGAAACTAACTGCTACACGAAACAGAAGCTAACTGCTAGTCTAAACAGAAGCTAACTGCTAGACTAGATAGAAAAGCTACCTGCTAGACTAAACAGAATCTAACTGCTACTCTAAACAGAAGCTAACTGCTAGTCTAAACAGAAGCTAACTACTAGTCTAAACAGAAGCTAACTGCTAGTCTAAACAGAAGCTAACTGCTAGACTAAACAGAAACTAACTGCTAGTCTAAACAGAAAAGCTAACTGCTAGACTAAACAGAAAAGTTACCTGCTAGTCTAAACAGAAGCTAACTGCTAGTCTAAACAGAAAAGCTACCTGCTAGACTAAACAGAAGCTAACTGCTAGCCTAGACAGAAAAGCTAACTGCTAGTCTAAACAGAAACTAACTGCAAGACTAGACAAAAACTAACTGCTAGACTAAACAGAAACTAACTGCTAGACTAAACAGAAGCTAACTGCTAGACTAGACAGAAACTAACTGCTAGCCTAAACAGAAACTAACTGCTAGTCTAAACAGAAGCTAACTGCTAGACTAAATAGAAGCTAACTGCTAGTCTAAACAGAAACTAACTGCTAGCCTAAACAGAAACTAACTGCTAGCCTAAACAGAAACTAACTGCTAGTCTAAACAGAAACTAACTGCTAGCCTAAACAGAAGCTAACTGCTAGTCTAAACAGAAGCTAACTGCTAGCCTAAACAGAAGCTAACTGCTAGACTAAATAGAAACTAACTGCTAGACTAAACAGAAGCTAACTGCTAGTCTAAACAGAAAAGCTACCTGCTAGACTAAACAGAAGCTAACTGCTAGCCTAGACAGAAAAGCTAACTGCTAGTCTAAACAGAAACTAACTGCAAGACTAGACAGAAACTAACTGCTAGACTAAACAGAAACTAACTGCTAGACTAAACAGAAGCTAACTGCTAGACTAGACAGAAGCTAACTGCTAGCCTAAACAGAAACTAACTGCTAGTCTAAACAGAAGCTAACTGCTAGACTAAACAGAAGCTAACTGCTAGTCTAAACAGAAACTAACTGCTAGCCTAAACAGAAACTAACTGCTAGTCTAAACAGAAACTAACTGCTAGCCTAAACAGAAGCTAACTGCTAGTCTAAACAGAAACTAACTGCTAGCCTAAACAGAAGCTAACTGCTAGTCTAAACAGAAACTAACTGCTAGCCTAAACAGAAGCTAACTGCTAGTCTAAACAGAAACTGACTGCTAGACTAAACAGAAGCTAACTGCTAGTCTAAACAGAAACTAACTGCTAGCCTAAACAGAAGCTAACTGCTAGCCTAAACAGAAACTAACTGCTACACGAAACAGAAGCTAACTGCTAGTCTAAACAGAAGCTAACTGCTAGACTAGATAGAAAAGCTACCTGCTAGACTAAACAGAATCTAACTGCTACTCTAAACAGAAGCTAACTGCTAGTCTAAACAGAAGCGAACTACTAGTCTAAACAGAAGCTAACTGCTAGTCTAAACAGAAGCTAACTGCTAGACTAAACAGAAACTAACTGCTAGTCTAAACAGAAAAGCTAACTGCTAGACTAAACAGAAAAGTTACCTGCTAGTCTAAACAGAAGCTAACTGCTAGTCTAAACAGAAAAGCTACCTGCTAGACTAAACAGAAGCTAACTGCTAGCCTAGACAGAAAAGCTAACTGCTAGTCTAAACAGAAACTAACTGCAAGACTAGACAAAAACTAACTGCTAGACTAAACAGAAACTAACTGCTAGACTAAACAGAAGCTAACTGCTAGACTAGACAGAAACTAACTGCTAGCCTAAACAGAAACTAACTGCTAGTCTAAACAGAAGCTAACTGCTAGACTAAATAGAAGCTAACTGCTAGTCTAAACAGAAACTAACTGCTAGCCTAAACAGAAACTAACTGCTAGCCTAAACAGAAACTAACTGCTAGTCTAAACAGTAACTAACTGCTAGCCTAAACAGAAGCTAACTGCTAGTCTAAACAGAAACTAACTGCTAGCCTAAACAGAAGCTAACTGCTAGTCTAAACAGAAACTAACTGCTAGCCTAAACAGAAGCTAACTGCTAGTCTAAACAGAAGCTAACTGCTAGCCTAAACAGAAGCTAACTGCTAGACTAAATAGAAACTAACTGCTAGACTAAACAGAAGCTAACTGCTAGTCTAAACAGAAACTAACTGCTAGTCTAAACAGAAACTAACTGCTAGCCTAAACAGAAGCTAACTGCTAGTCTAAACAGAAGCTAACTGCTAGACTAAATAGAGAAGCTAATGGCTAGGAAGATATGCAACAGATTTTGTATGGGTTTGCTGAAATGGTTTTACAAAAAAATCTGTTGGCGGTCAATTGCAAAAAATACTGTGTTTGTCCACCACCCCAATGCATCCCCTTACAAACAAAATGTCAATGACAAAGCTTCATAGTTGACATTTTTTATATATAAATTAAGGATTTATACACTGGCAATAAAGAAAAAAATACAAAACATTTTTTTTTTTTTTTTAAATCTTACATGACATTTACATATGAAAATGTACACAACATATTTAATAACTTACAAATGCTTTAATTGCATAAAAATATATCTCTTTACGAAAGGTTTGAATATATATATACATCTACATTGGCTCTGAATTTGTTTTATATTAGGAGTACTACTGCTTTATACAGTGATTAGCATTCTAAACTAGTTACCGATTTGTACAGTGAATAGCATTCTAAACTTGTTTCAAGTCTTTGATTTTAAGACAAAGTTTCAATATATACCAGATGCATTTTTCATTGTTGTCAATAAGAAATGTGAGATTGTGATATTACATATTGATAAAACAAAGACATTTGCCAAAGAGAATGCCATCAAGTATCAAAACTGTATAAATGTACAAAAAACAAAACAAATGCAATGACAAGATAAGATACACATGGTAGAAACATCTACAGCAGCAATGCTATACCACGACGTGATCATCTTTGGCAGACATGCACAAGTACGAGCCGCGTTCAGCATGTCTCTTCAACATAAGGAAGGCTGACAGAAAATACAGTAAATCAACATCCCAGTATGGCACCCTATTCCCTATGTAGTGAACTACTTTTGAGCAAAAGTTCTGGGCAAAAGTAGGGCACTATATAGGGAATAGGGTGCCATTTGCTAAATCAACCCCCACCACCCCCCCCAAAAAGATAGATGATTTACACACTGGTGTGTTACTGATGAAATTATAATACTGGTTTCTTTAACACTATGCCTATACAATATTTGACAAGGCACTGTCAGGATTTATTTAATGATTTTACAATGTTCCTTATTCCGTTATGACGGAACTGGCACGTAAAACGATGAGATATTGACGACAATGGCAACCGATTTCAAACGCGTGCAAAATATATACAGGAATGTAAATGGAGGCCGACGATCCTAGACGCTTAAAGAGAGAAAAAAGTTGCGATCTAGAATACAGAAGGGTTCTTTGGCTGTTCCCCGTTGGAGAACCCTTTGCAGAAGACTTTGGGGATTTTGGGGGGGTTTTCATGTAGAAGAACAGCCGAAGAAGCCTTTTGGAGCCTTTTTATTTTAAGAGCGTTCTGTTTCAGTAAAAACAAACACCCATTTATTCCAGTCAACATCCATGGGACAGACACAGAGCAACATGTACAGCATGTGCAGTAACTCTCTCAGACTCATTGGGTAGAGGATACACAACTATCTCAAAACTCACCCCCCCAAAAAACCTTGACTCAGAAAAAAGGAAATTCATGTTCTCTCCATCACACAAAGAAAATACTGTACTTTGATGATAACATTTCTCCTTAAGTTCTCAGTCAGGGTAGACACATGATACATCCTTAAGTTTTCAGTCAGGGTAGACACATAACACATCCTTAATTGAGTTCTCAGTCAGGGTAGACACATAACACATCCTTAATTAAGTTCTCAGTCAGGGTAGAGACATAACACATCCTTAATTAAGTTCTCAGTCAGGGTAGACACATGACACATCCTTAATTAAGTTCTCAGTCAGGGTAGACACATGACACATCCTTAATTGAGTTCTCAGTCAGGGTAGAGACATAACACATCCTTAATTAAGTTCTCAGTCAGGGTAGACACACGACACATCCAATCTTAAGTATCATTGGCGTCCAGTACTGTGATATTACATACACTGACAGTACAGAACAGTATTCAAAGAGCGAGACGGCCTTTCTTGTTTCCCTGTCTCTCTCTGACATCACACAGGGTGGGAAATGAACAGCACAGATCACTTTGATCGACTCACGCTGAGAGGAACTCTTACGTTCAAATTAGATTCGCTTTAGCCAACATCCGCATCGCTGATGTTTTGATGTGTCGGAGGTGGAACTGCTTTAGAGCTGTCAAATCCACAAGCGGCTCCCGGCATTATACCTTGTCATTGGCTACACAGAGTCTCATTAAGAGAAATCCAATGCAGCCTTGTTTACAAGTTTGAACACTGGAATGTGAGATATAATCTACACCTCGATTAGGCTGATAGAAATCCTCATTATTTAGTTTGATGATTTTATCATATCGATATAACCTACACTTTCGCGGTCTGAATTTCTAACGCGAGTGGGGCGGGGTTTGGCTTCATGACAATGATCACAAGAGCAGCTGCTCATCGATTTGACGGCTCCAACGCAGTTCCACTTCCTTTGACAGCTCCAACGCAGTTCCACTTCCTTTGACAGCTCCAACGCAGTTCCACTTCCTTTGACAGCTCCAACGCAGTTCCACCTCCTTTGACAGCTCCAACGCAGTTCCACTTCCTTTGACAGCTCCAACGCAGTTCCACTTCCTTTGACAGCTCCAACGCAGTTCCACTTCCTTTGACAGCTCCAACGCAGTTCCACCTCCTTTGACAGCTCCAACGCAGTTCCACCTCCTTTGACAGCTCCAACGCAGTTCCACTTCCTTTGACAGCTCCAACGCAGTTCCACTTCCTTTGACGGCTCCAACGCAGTTCCACTTCCTTTGACGGCTCCAACGCAGTTCCACTTCCTTTGACGGCTCCAACGCAGTTCCACTTCCTTTGACAGCTCCAACGCAGTTCCACTTCCTTTGACAGCTCCAACGCAGTTCCACTTCCTTTGACGGCTCCAACGCAGTTCCACTTCCTTTGACGGCTCCAACGCAGTTCCACTTCCTTTGACGGCTCCAACGCAGTTCCACTTCCTTTGACAGCTCCAACGCAGTTCCACCTCTGACATCGCTAAATCATCAGGTATGTGGGTGTCTGGTATCGCCGGTTAATGCTTGATCTGATTGAGGCCTTAAGTCTGAGACACTTTCTAAAATCAGATCCAGGGGAATTAAACCTAGCCATGCAGAGAGAGGGGATAGATACTACTACTACTGAGGGGGAAAAAAACTAGCAGACAGACCTGGGTTCAAGTAAGATTTGATACATTTGTATTGTATAGTTGTGATCAGACGAATGAGTCAACTCTATATGTATTTTAAATATGTCCTATAAAATCGATCGATCGATATCATTTAAAATACTTTATTTGGGCTTTATTGAGCTTACTTGTCGCAATCGAACCATAAAGAATAGTCGCAAAAGGACAAACCCCCTCCACCCCTCTGGCACTCCGAGGCAGACTAGAACAAAGGCTAAAGGAATTGGAATAGTATTTGAACCCAGGTCTGATAACTACAAATGGAAAAGACTAGGGTTCCATTTGGTTGCCTTAACAACGCTCCATTGTTTGATGTTGACTAGAGCGTAAACAACTCTGTGTACCAACATGTCGGACGGCGTTATTCACATAGCATCCACTCTCAGAGTGTAGTTAGGAATAACTTCACCAATCAGGTGAACATGTGTTTTAAAAGAGGACAGTGTCATTTTGAACACTGCTTGCTGATTCACCCATCCATCATCCACACACACACACACAACTATTGTTCCTGAAGGTGTGCTTTGCTGTCCTGTTTCCCGAGGCTGTGCTGTGCAGTCTTCAGAAACT